>NC_039366.1:43346467-43946467 GCF_003573695.1 Papaver somniferum
ATACTTCTGCCGAAGCAACTCAGTTGCAGACTTAACGCTGAACTCACCCTTCAACTCCGGCATCCATACCCTAACATCAGCTCCACCCATAGGAATTGGCATCCTATTCAACTCTAGACCAGCAGCAATCAAGTATTGCAAGTGAATTTCAGGAATATCCCAAAGGCCATCCTTTAAAATATCACTAACTCTAGTTGTTGCATCGAGAGAATAATCATTTAGCACTTCAGCAATACTAGTCTTATCAAACCAAATGTCATAATAAAGAGAAGTATCTCTACCATCACCAATTAAAACCTTAGTATTCTTTTCCACACAATTATACACACTCCTTAAATCAGGCAAACTAGAAGATTTAACCCCCGAATGCTTAATACAACCCTTACGATCAAATAATTTTGCCTTCAGGAAAAGAGCCCACTTCTTTGTAGAATTACGAATCTTCCACCAAAGTTTCATAATAAGAGCTTTGTTCATAGTGGCCATACGAGTTAGTCCGAGACCCCCCTCCTCAAAAGGGAAACAAATTTTATCAAAAGCCACTACCACTACACGATTAATGTTCGAATCTCCAGACCAAATAAAGTTACGGATAGCCCTCTCACATTGAAGAATAAACTTACGAGGCCACTTATAAATAGCCATATTATGAATGTAATAACTGGCAATAACTGATTTAACAAGAACAATGCGATCATGAAACGATAATAACCTCCCTCTCCAACCAGCAAGCTGATTTCTAATCTTTTCAACAACATTGCAAATATGGCGATATTGAACAATACCTGGCATAATTTGAACTCCCAAATAGCGGTCCGGAAAAGTAACTACACTCATCCCCAAATAAGATGCAATATAATTACACCAACTCGAAGAACCACCACCAAAAAAGTCTACACACTTCGTTATAAGTCTGAAATTGATTTCTGAAACTAAATTGTAAACTGGATAAACTCATCTTTAACAGAAAAAGTTTGAAAAATGTATTGTAATCACAATTAATATGTTCTAAGGCAGTACGTCTAGTAAAAATTGCATTTCTATGTACGTTGATTCAAGAATATATGAAGGAAGTCAAATTTCACTATAGAAGAAGGACGAAAGACCAAGCAGAACTAATCCAAATCCTAACAAATTCTATCTATCTTGAATCAAGTAGAAAGACAAAACCAACACAAAAAGAAAGAGTTCATAAAAATATTGAATTTTATATAAGTTAACTCAAAAAGGTCTACTTTTTTTGCTAAGTCAAATATATTGATATAGAAAGATATTTACAAGATAGGTGAAGGAGAAAAGGGATCAGAGAAACCCCTAAAAAACTCCTAAAACCTATTTAAAACGATAATAAATTACATTTGGAAACTCAATAGAACTTAAAAAAACTGGTCGACCTTCAAAGTGAAAACCAACCCCGTCCTCTAATAAACAACCACGCTTTGCCATTGTATCAGCTGCAAAATTTGCCTCTCTAAAAGAATGCTCAAAACGAATTGAACCATATAAACCTTTAACTTCCATCCATCTATGCCTAGCAAACCAAGGAACGTTATCTTCTTCTAAAGCCCTCAACACACTTGTAGAATCTGATCTAATAACAATGCACGTATAACCCCACTGAACTGCCCACTCCATACCCACAATAATACCATACAATTCAGCCAAATAATTAGAAGTAACTCCCAAACCAATACACATTGCACCTACCACTTCACAATTTGCATTCCTTGCAACAGCACCAGCTCCCGCCACCCCCGGATTACCTCTTGATGCGCCATCCGTGCACAAAAGCAATTCATTATCATTAGGAGGAAACCAAAAACACTCCTTGGGATCAATAAACTTCACCTTTCTATGGAGAACCCTAAAGAAATCTAGAATTCTCAAGTCTTCCATAGAATTATGCATATAACTCTTCATACGAACTGAATAATCTTGCATCAGACTAAAAACACGTTTTTGAAATAAAGACCAACAAGGTTTCTTCTTTTCATACACTTTTTTATTCCTAGTGAACCATAATTCTGATTGCACAACCAAATTTACTACCAACCACAAATCCTTAACAATACCACTAAGATTTTTTGCCTTTTGGTAAGAAGTAATGATATCATAATTAGGTTTAATTTTGAAAATACCTTCAATCCACTTCCAAGCTTGACGCGCAAAATTACAGCTCCAAAGAATATGATGGAGAGACTCCTCCTCAATCTGACACACACTACATTTAGATGCAAGTTGAATTTTAAATCTACTACGTACCTTATCAAGAGTAGCACACGCACCACGAATAAACTTCCAGTTTTGAGCCGCCAAAGAAGGATGCACCACCCTCTTCCATAACAACCCCGCCTCCTTCAAAATAGGATATTTCTTCCTAATCAATTCCCTAGCTGACTTGACAGAAAATTTACCTTGTAAATCAGGCATCCAAAAACGCCTATCCACTCATCTTCACTTCTTTATACGTCTGAAATTGATTTCTGAAAATTAATTGTAAACGAGATAAACTCATCTTTAGAAAAAGTTTGAAAAATATATTGTAATCACAAATAATATGTTCTAAGGCATTACGTCTAGTAAATATTGCATTTCTATGTACGTTGATTCAAGAAAATATGAAGGAAGTCAAATTTAACAATATAAGAAGGATGAAAGACCAGCCAGAAATAATCCAAATTCTAACAAATTTCATCTATTTGAATCAAATTGAAAGACAAAGCCAATACAAAAATAAAGAGTTCATAAATATGTTGAATTTTTTATTCGTTAACTCAAAAAAGTCTACACTCTTCGTTATAAGTCGGAAGTTGATTTCTGAGACTAAATTGTAAACTAGATAAACTCATCTTTAGCAGAAAAAGTTTGAAAATTGTATTGTAATCACAATTAATATGTTCTAAGGCAGTACGTCTAGTAAAAATTGCATTTCTATGTACGTTGATTCAAAAATATATGAAGGAAGTCAAATTTCACTATAGAAAAAGGACGAAAGACCAAGTAGAACTTATCCAAATCCTAACAAATTTCATCTATCTTGAATCAAATAGAAAGAAAAAGCCAACACAAAAAGAAAGTGTTCATAAAAATGTTGAATTTTATATACGTTAACTCAAAAAGTCTACACTTCGTTATAAGTCGGAAATTGATTTCTGAGACTAAATTGTAAATTAGATAAACTCATCTTTAACGGAAATAGTTTGAAAAATGTATTGTAATCACAAATAATATGTTCTAAGGCTTAACGTCTATTAAAAATTGCATTTCTATGTATGTTGATTCAAGAAAATAAGAATGAAGTCAAATTTCACAATATAAGAAGGATGAAAGACCAGCCAGAACTAATCCAAATTCTAACAAATTTCATCTATTTGAATCAAATCAAAAGACAAAGCCAATACAAAAATAAAGAGTTCATAAAAATGTTGAATGTTTTATACGTTAACTCAAAAAAGTCTACTCTTCGTTATAAGTCGGAAGTTGATTTCTGAGACTAAATTGTAGAGTAGATAAACTCATCTTTAGCAGAAAAAGTTTGAAAAATGTATTGTAATCACAATTAATATGTTCTAAGGCAGTACGTCTAGTAAAAATTGCATTTCTATGTAGTTGATTCAAGAATATATGAAGGAAGTCAAATTTCACAATAGCTAAAGGATGAAAGACCAAGCAGAACTAATCCAAATCCTAACAAATTTCATCTATATTGAATCAAATAGAAAGGCAAAGCCAACACAAAAAGAAAGAGTTCATAAAATGTTGAATTTTATACGTTAACTCAAAAAAATACTACAAACTTCGGTATAAGTCGGAAATTGATTTCTGAGACTAAATTGTAAACTAGAGAAACTCATCTTTAACATAAAAAGTTTGAAAAAATGTATTGTAATTACAAATAATATGTTCTAAGGCATTACGTCTAGTAAAAATTGCATTTCTATGTACGTTGATTCAAGAAAATATGAAGGAAGTCAAATTTCACAATATAAGAAGGATGAAAGACCAGCCAGAACTAATCCAAATTCTAACAAATTTCATCTATTTGAATCAAATTGAAAGACAAAGCCAAGACAAAAATAAAGAGTTCATAAAAATGTTGAATTTTTTATACGTTAACTCAAAAAAGTCTACACTCTTCGTTATAAGTCGAAAGTTGATTTCTGAGACTAAATTGTAAACTAGATAAACTCATCTTTAGCAGAAAAAGTATGAAAAATGTATTGTAATCACAATTAATATGTTCTAAGCCATTACGTCTAGTAAAAATAGCATTTCTGTGTAAGTTGATTCAAGAAAATATGAAAGAAGTCAAATTTCACAATATAAGAAGGATGAAAGACCAGCCAGAACTAATCCAAATTCTAACAAATTTCATCTATTTGAATCAAATTGAAAGACAAAGCCAAGACAAAAATAAAGAGTTCATAAAAATGTTGAATTTTTTATACGTTAACTCAAAAAAGTCTACACTCTTCGTTATAAGTCGAAAGTTGATTTCTGAGACTAAATTGTAAACTAGATAAACTCATCTTTACCAGAAAAAGTTTGAAAAATGTATCGTAATTACAATTAATATGTTCTAAGGAAGTACGTCTAGTAAAAATTGCATTTCTATGTACGTTCATTCAAGAATATATGAAGGAAGTCAAATTTCACTATAGAAGAAGGACGAAAGACCAAGCAGGACTAATCCAAATCCTAACAAATTTCATCTATCTTGAATCAAATAGAAAAACAAAGCCAACACAAAAAGAAAGTATTTATAAAAATGTTGAATTTTATATACGTTAACTCAAAAAGTCTACAAACTTCGTTATAAGTAGGAAATTGATTTCTGAGACTATATTGTAAACTAGATAAACTCATCTTTAACAGAAAAAGTTTGAAAAATGTATTGTAATTACAATTAATATGTTCCAAGGCAATGCGTCTAGTAAAAATTGCATTTCTATGTACGTTGATTCAAGAAAATATGAAGGAAGTCAAATTTCACAATAGAAGAAGGATGAAAGACCAAGAAGAATTAATCCAAATCCTAACAAATTTCATCTATCTTGAATCAATTAGAAAGACAAAGCCAACACAAAAAGAAAGAGTTCATAAAAATGTTTAGTTTTATATACGTTAACTCAAAAAAGTCTACACACTTCGTTATAAGTCTGAAATTGATTTCTGAAACTAAATTGTAAACTGGATAAACTCGTCTTTAACAGAAAAAGTTTGAAAAATGTATTGTAATCACAATGAATATGTTCTAAGGCGGTACGTCTAGTAAAAATTGCATTTCTATGTACATTGATTCAAGAATATAGGAAGGAAGTTAAATTTCACTATAGAAGAAGGACGAAAGACCAAGAAGAATTAATCCAAATCCTAAAGAATTTCATCTATCTTTAATCAAATAGAAAGACAAAACCAACACAAAAAGAAAGAGTTCATAAAAATATTGAATTTTATATAAGTTAACTCAAAAAGGTCTACACACTTCGTTATAAGTCTGAAATTGATTTCTGAAACTAAATTGTAAACTAGATAAACTCATCTTTAACAGAAAAAGTTTGAAAAATGTTTTTTCTTTTGCTAGGTCAAAATGGTTTATTAAAGCAAAAAAACGTAATTACAAGAATTACAAAATGGGAGGCTCAAGGCCTCCCTACCCCCATAAACCAAAGGGGCAAAATTTTTTTAAAACACATAAAATAAGCTCCTAAACACTTAAAAACAACATAAAGAAGAAAACTAGGTAAATTAGAAACGTTTTAGCCCCTTATTTCCAAATCTAAAATTCTTCTTCTTGGGAATGAGACCAGCCATAATTTGAGTCAAATCATAGTCACCATAAGTCTCTTTGTAATCATCTTCATAATCAGCATAAGTTTCAGCGTAGTCACAATTCTCTTCATTTTCATCTGAAGAATAATTACCACCCGGAACAAGCTTAATAGGAGATTGAGCTTTCTTTTAGTTAACATTCTATCTAGTTGCTCTTTTTTTTTTCCTTGAAATAGTCTTGTCTATAAACTGGATCTCTAATGAATTTAGCACGCACTTCATCAATCTATCTGAAATAGTCTTGAAAAATGTATTGTAATCACAAATAATATGTTCTAAGGCATTACATCTAGTGACAATTGCATTTCTATGTACGTTGATTCAAGAAAATATGAAGGAAGTCAAATTTCACAATATAAGAAGGATGAAAGACCGCCAGAACTAATCCAAATTCTAACAAATTTCATCTATTTGAATCAAATTGAAAGACAAAGCCAATAAAAAATAGTATACACTCTTCGTTATGAGTCAGAAGTTGATTTCTGAGACTAAATTGTAAACTAGATAAACTCATCTTTAATAGAAAAAATTTGAAAAATGTATTGTAATCACAAATAATATGTTCTAAGGCATTATGTTTAGTAAAAATTGCATTTCTATGCACGTTGATTCAAGAAAATATGAAGGAAATCAAATTTCACAATAGAAAAGGACAAAAGACCAAGCAGAACTAATCCAAATCCTAACAAATTTCTCTATCTTGAATCAAATAGAAAGGCAAAGCCAACATAAATAGAAAGAGTTCATAAGAATGTTGAATTTTATATACGTTAACTCAAAAAAAGTCTGCACACTTCGTTATAAGTCGGAAATTGATTTCTGAGACTAAATTGTAAACTAGATAAACTCATCTTTAAAAGAAAAAGTTTGAAAAATGTATTGTAATCACAAATCATATGTTCTAAGGAATTACGTCTAGTAAAAATTGCATTTCTATGTACGTTGATTCAAGAAAATATGAAGGAAATCAAATTTCACAATAGAAGAAGGATGAAAGACCAGCCAGAACTAATCCAAATTCTCAGAAATTTCATCTATTTGAATCAAATTGAAACACAATGCCAAAACAAAAATAAAGAGTTCATAAAAATGTTGAATTTTATACGTTAACTCAAAAAAGTCTACACTCTTCGTTATAAGTCGGAAGTTGATTTCTGAGACTAAATTGTAAACTAAATAAACTCATCTTTAATAGAAAAATTTGAAAAATGTATTGTAATCATAATTAATATATTCTAAGGCAGTACGTCTAGTAAAAATTGCATTTAATGTATGTTGATTCAAGAATATATGAAGGAAGTCAAATTTCACAATAGAAGAAGGACGAAAGACCAAGCAGAACTAATCCAAATCCTAACAAATTTCTCTATCTTGAATCAAATAGAAAGGCAAAGCCAACATAAAAAGAAAGAGTTCATAAGAATGTAGAATTTTATATACTTTTTTTTGCTAAGTCAAGAAAATATATTGATAAAAAAGATATTTACAAGATAGGTGAAGGAGAAAAGGGATCAGAGAAACCCCTGAAAAACTCCTAAAACCTATTTAAAACGATAAAAAATTACATTTGGAAACTCAATAGAACTTAAAAAAACTGGTCGACCTTCAAAGTGAAAACCAACCCCATCCTCTAATAAACAACCACGCTTTGCCATTGCATCAGCTGCAAAATTTGCCTCTCTAAAAGAATGTTCAAAACGAATTGAACCATATAAACCTTTAACTTCCATCCATCTTTGCCTAGCAAACCAAGGAACGTTATCTTCTTCCAAAGCCTTCAACACACTTGTAGAATCTGATCTAATAACAATGCAAGCATATCCCCACTGAACTGCCCACTTCATACCCACAATAATACCATACAATTCAGCCAAATAATTAGAAGTAACTCCCAAACCAATACACATTGCACCTACCACTTCACAATTTGCATTCCTTGCAACAACACCAGCTCCCGCCACCCCTGGATTACCTCTTGAGGCGCCATCCGTGCACAAAAGCAATTCATTATCATTAGGAGGAAACCAAAAACACTCCTTGGGATCAGTAAACTTCACCTTTCTATGCCGAACCCTAAAAAACTCCAGAATTCTCAAGTCATCCATAGAATTATGCATATAACTCTTCATACGAACTGAATAATCTTGCATCAAACTAAAACACGTTTTTGAAATAAAGACCAACAAGGGTTCTTCTTTTCATACACTTTTTTGTTCCTAGTGAACCATAATTCTGAACGCACAACCGAATTCACTACCAACCACAAATCCTTAACAATACCACTAAGATTTTTTGCCTTTTGGTAAGAAGTAATAATATCATAATTAGGTTTAATTTTGAAAATACCTTCAATCCACTCCCAAGCTTGACGCGCAAAATTACAGCTCCAAAGAATATGTTGGAGAGAC
The DNA here is from genome assembly GCF_003573695.1 of Papaver somniferum. Lineage (NCBI taxonomy): Eukaryota > Viridiplantae > Streptophyta > Magnoliopsida > Ranunculales > Papaveraceae > Papaver > Papaver somniferum. The sequence goes on from NC_039366.1 coordinate 43,354,708, forward strand.
TCCTCCTCAATCTGACACACACTACATTTAGATGCAAGTTGAATTTTAAATATGCTACGTACCTTATCAAGAGTAGCACACGCACCACGAATAAACTTCCAGTTCTGAGCCGCTAATGAAGGATGCACCACCCTCTTCCATAACAACCCCGCCTCCCTCAAAATAGGATATTTCTTCCTAATCAATTCCCTAGCTGACTTGACAGAAAATTTACCTTGTAAATCAGGCATCCAAAAACGCCTATCCACTCCCATATGAATTTTTGGTAAATCCTGTTGTACCACACCAGCACTTAAAAGGAGTTGCGAATGAACTCCTTGAATCTGCCAATCACCTTGCACAATAATATCACAAACACGAGCTGACCTGTCTAAATCCGTGCGATTTAAAACACTAGCTAAGGTTGTATTTCCATACCATATATCAAAGAATAAAGAAGTATCCCTACCGTCACCAATAAAACACTTCGTGTTGTCCACCATCTCCTTATGAACCCAACGAAGACCAGGAAGAATAGAAGATTTCACCCCTGCCATCTTAATACGACCATCCCTACAAGTGAATTTGGCTTCCAAAAACCTCGCCCACCTCTTACGAGAAGATTTTATAGCCCACCACAATTTCATCAGCAAAGCTTTATTCATAGTCCTTAGACTAGTGATCCCAAGACCACCTTCCTTTAAAGGACTACAAATCTTATCAAAACCAACCACAAAAGCTCTAGAAAGATTAGAATCACCCGACCACAGAAAATTATGAATCACACGCTCACATTGAAGTGTGAATTTTACCGGCCATTTGTACACAGCCATGTTATGAATAGAATAACTCGAAAGAACATTCTTAACAAGCACCACCCTATCTTGAAAAGATAACATCTTACATTTCAGAACCGAAAGTTGATCCCTCAACTTATCAACAACGTTGCTGATGTGACTATACTTAACCATCCCCGGCATCACCTTAACTCCCAAATATCTATCAGGAAAGTTAGAAATTGCCATACCTAAGAAAGTTGCAATGGTCTGGCGCCTACTCAAAGTCCCACCACCAAAGTAGATCTTGCTCTTCTCCCTGCAAACCCTCTGACCTGAATCCTGTTGGTAATTCTCCAAAAGTTTCACCAGATTCTTCACACTCTTCATATTTCCCTTGCAAAAAATCATAATATCATCAGCAAAAAATAAATGAGTAGGAGCAATACCCTTACGTTTTACCATATAAGACATATCCTTATTCTGAAAGAGTTTAGTGATGTTGCGGCTAAGCACATCCTCAATCAAAACAAAAATAAGAGGAGATAGAGGATCCCCCTGCCGTAAACCTATATTAATCTTGAAATAACCCTCCGGACTACCATTAAGAAGAATAGAAATACGCACCGAATCCAGAATTTTCCAAATCCAAGAGCACCAATCTTCAGAAAACCCATACCTTCTAAAAACCTCAAGAACAAAAGACCAGCTCACCGTGTCAAAAGCCTGAGAGATATCAAGTTTCAAACCCAAATTACCGTCCTTCCTTTTGATGTGCAATTCATTCACCATCTCAGAAGCTAAACTAATATTCTCATGGATATTCCTTCCATTCATGAAAGCCACTTGCTCTTCAGACACCAACTTTCCCAACACCCTACCAAGCCTAGTAGACAAGATTTTAGTAAAAATCTTAAAAAGAAATTACTTAAACCAATCGGCCTAAAGTTCTTCAAACTAGCAGCTCCCCTAACCTTTGCAAGCAAAAGAATAAGACTAGAATTAACCCCATTAGGAACGGTTTTAGAAGACCGGCAATAAGCAACCGCTAAAATCAGATCCCTTTGAATAATCTCCCAACAATGTCTATAAAAACACCCCGAGAAACCATCTGAACCTGGCGCACAATCAGCTCCCAAATCAAAAACCGCCTGTTTAATCTCATCACAAGTAGGAATAGCATCCAACATATGCGACTCTTCCACAGTAATAGAATCATGATCATAATCAAAAAGAGTTTCACTTACCTGACCATCCTCAACCTTGAATTTAGCCTGATAATAAGAAACCACATGAGCACTAAGATGAACCGGATCAGTAATAGAACTCCCATCTTCAGCAACAAGCTCCAAGATTGTATTAGCACTTCTACGAATTTTAATAGAGTTGTGAAAGAAAGAAGTGTTACTAGAACCCTCCAACAACCACTGATTTCTAGATTTTTTCTTTAACATTATATGCTGCTGCCTTTGAATATCTTGAACCTCAACAAGAGCATCCTTCATATTATTAAGTTTTGAAACATCAAACGGATCTTCATCAGAATTTCTACTAGCTACTTCAAACTTAAGCGTTGCTTGCTTTAGTCTAGCATTGACATTACCAAAAACCGTTTGATTCTATAACTTAATTGCCTCCTTCAACCGCTTCAATTTGAAAGGAAAGATAAAACCATGATTACCATACACCGGCGCCATCCAAGATAACTCCACCATCTTCAAAAAATACGGATGAGAAAACCACATCTTCTGTATACGAAAAGGAGCACGTCTAGGCCTAGGATCACAAAAAGGAAAACCAATAAGAGTCGAATGGTCAGAAACTTCCCTAGGAAGAGCTTTACACCGCCAATTCGAAAACTTAGACAGCCAAGGTTCATTAATAATAGCACGATCCAACTTACTAATAATTCTACCAACACCAGTCTGACCATTGGTCCAAGTAAACTTAGACCCCAACGAATCTGCTTCAAACAAGTTATTATCCTCCATCCAATCAGAAAACTCATTAATACAAGAGAGACGAGTTGTCCTACCCCCTTTCTTTTCATCTTGACGAAGAACGCAATTGAAATCACCCATAACCAACCAAGGAGTAGTTACATCAACCGCTTCAAGTTGACTCCAAAGCCTCCTACGAAAAACTTGAATATAACTAGCATGAACAAAAGAGATAAGAACCCCCTCAGTTTTAACCGTAATGGCTTGTCTAGACATATTAATCACCACCGGCTTCTCAATACAATCATCCCAAAGAATCCACAAATTACCCAAAGAACTATAAGTAGAATTATGAATTACCTTTTTATTATAACCAGCCAAATTCAACCTTGTCATTACATTGTCAGTGCAACGAATCTTAGGCTCAGCAATACAAAGTACTACCGGTTTGTATTCATGCACCAATTTACGTAACTTACTACCCGCTTCCACCTTCGCCACCCCATTAATATTCCAATATAGAACTCTCATCAGGAAACACTCTTATTTTTGTTATGAATAGCTTGTGGAATCTTGCTAGGAATTCTACTTTGTAAAACAGGTGAGACACCCTTCCTAACTCGGTTTCCCAAAGCATTCACTTCAGAATCCGAATCTGATTTGGAATCATTAAAACGTTGTTGAGAAGAACTAGAACTTGTAATCAAAACCCGGCTTGGTTTCCTACTTTTCTTTGGCATATCCACTGGTATTTCCGCCCACTTAACACCCTTAACACCTGATGAAGCTTTCTCAGGCGTCAACTCTTCATCCGAACTACCTCCAGAAGTGTTTTCTGCCGCATCCGAACCCCCTCCAGAAAAGTGTTCAACATCATCATTATCCACACCCAAATCATCATTCAAAACATTGAACTTATTAGGAGAAACCACGATAGAAGTTTCAGCAACAGCTCTGTAGCTTGAGATATCCTCAATATTATCAACCACCATGTCTTGCAAAGACTTATTACCAGCCTCAACCGGCGTAAAAGAAGAACTCGCCTCATTCCTGTCACTAGAGTGATTGGTTCTTGCCAATTCACCACTCTTAGGTGACTTAGATGAGGTTGCAATTTCAACCATTGACAACCCAATAATCGAACTCTTTTGCAATGCTAACGCCTTCTTAGCCTTCTCAAAAGCTTCAGACGCTGCATGAAGATTGTCTTCAGTATTCGCTAAATCATTCTCTAGCTGAAGAGTTTGCTCCAAACCACCAGCATTGTCCACTAAACCAGCTTCAACCACCCCATTCACCACAGCTCCACCGTGGCCTACAACAAGAAGCATCATCCACATTACCACCAGCACCGTTAACAACATCATGAACCACCATAGCACCAACGTTCACACCACCTACAGCAACAGCGTTTGTACCACCAGCAACAGCCACGGTTGCGTCAGCTCCATCACCCTTACGGTTTCTCCTATTACGCACATTCTGCCACTCCCCTTTCGCATCAGCCTTAGACGTTTTCTCATCATTCTTTGATTGTCTTCTACATTCAACATCATTGTGACCAATTATGCAGCACTTCATACAGAATTTAGGTGATTTTGGGATATCCAAGTATTGCCAAAACGTCCTCCCCCCAGCTGTTATCTTAATTCTACTTGGAATGTGTTTTGCAAAATCCACATCTACCAAAACTGATGCAAAGTTTCCATACTCCAGATTTAGGGTTCTTTGATCAACCACAATAGGAGTCCCTAAAACTTTTCCCATAGATAACAAGTTCTTCTCAGTCCATAGTTCTGCATGTAAACCAGGAAAGTGAACCCATACGCTTGCATGGGAAGTTTTTTGACGATCAGGATCAAAACCTGGGTACCAATCCATTAACTTGAGTTCATGCTGTTGAACAAACCACTTTGTACGTCTGATTCTCTCCTTAGTTTCCTCATCTTGTAGCATAATAACAAAGAAACCTTTTCCCATAGTCATAAACCTAACAGAATTAGGATTAATCTGCCATTGACAAATTAAAAGAGTTTTTACCTCAAAGAACTTCAGCCCCGTGAAGTTTAGTCTTGCAATGAAACTGTGTTGAAAGGGTTTACAACCCTCTTCATAGTAATCCGCGGGTATAACAAGGGATGGTTCTCCATCAATTAGAGTAGGATTAGGTAAACTAGTAATATCAACTCCTGTTGGTTTTAGGGTTTGTTTTTCCCTTACCGTGTCCGCAAAGGATTATTTTCTACCATATTGAATCCGTGATGAACTATGAAACCTACGTGAAAAAAATCTAAACCCTAGTGTTTTCGCCAGAGTTTCTCTTTCCTCTCATGTTTTCGCCCAGTCTTTCCGTAGAATTTTATATACGTTAACTCAAAAAAGTCTACACACTTCGTTATAAGTCGGAAATTGATTTCTGAGACTAAATTGTAAACTAGATAAACTCATCTTTAACAGGAAAAGTTTGAAAAATGTATTATAATCACAAATAATATGTTCTAAGGAATTACGTCTAGTAAAAATTGCATTTCGATGTACGTTGATTCAAAATTATATGAAGGAAGTCAAATTTCACTATAGAAGAAGGACGAAAGACCAAGCAGAACTAATCCAAATCCTACCAAATTTCATCTATCTTGAATCAAATAGAAAGACAAAGCCAACACAAAAAGAAAGTGTTCATAAAAATGTTGAATTTTATATACGTTAACTCAAAAAGTCTACACACTTCGTTATAAGTCGGAAATTGATTTCTGAGACTAAATTGTAAACTAAATAAACTCATCTTTAACAGAAAAAGTTTGAAAAATGTATTATAATCACAATTAATATGTTCTAAGGCAGTACGTCTAGTAAAAATTTCACAATAGAAGAAGGACGAAAGACCAAACAGAACTAATCCAAATCCTAACAAATTTCTCTATCTTGAATCAAATAGAAAGACAAAGCCAACACAAAAAGAAAGTGTTCATAAAAATGTTTAATTTTGTATATGTTAACTCAAAAAAAATCTAAACACTTCGTTATACGTCTGAAATTGATTTCTGAGACTAAATTGTAAAATAGATAAACTCATCTTTAACAGAAAAACGTTTGAAAAGTGTTTGAAAACGTTTGCAAGCAACAAGTAGCACAGATGGTCAGAGAAGGAGTATGCAAACTAGAGGACATGGGTTCGATTCTCCCTGCGACCAAATAATTTTGTATCCCGTGGTCAAGGGTTCGATCCCCTTAGTCGGCGTTTTTAACAAAAGTCACAAAAAACATGAGGAAAGAGAAAGTCTGGCGATTTCTCTAGGGTTTTGTTTTTTTTCAAGTTTTCTTAACGTTTTTTCAATCTGATCATCATGGTTGAGGAAACACAAGTAACTTCTTCTAGGGTTATTTCCCAGCAACAATCTTTTGCGGAGAAAGTAAAAGGAAAACAGACTTTGCAGCCTACGTGTGTTGATATTAATAGCTTGCCAAACCCTACTCTGATTGATGGAGAGCCTTCTCTTATTATTCCAGCTGATTTTTATCAAGAAGGATGTAAGCCCTTTGAGCATTGTTTTATTGCACGTCTGAACTTCACGGGATTGAAGTTTGTGGAAGTGAAATCCAGCTTGGTTAATCAATGGCAGATAAACCCTAGCTCAGCAAAGTTTATGACTATGAGTAAAGGATTTTTCGTGGTTATGTTACATGATGCTGAAACAAAAGAGAGGATTCGACGCAATAAATGGTATGTAAATCAACATGAGCTCAAACTGATGGATTAGTACCCAGGTTTTGATCCTGAACGTCAAAAAACTTCCCATGCAAACGTATGGGTTCACTTTCCAGGTCTCCATGCAGAACTATGGACAGAGAAGAACTTGTTATCTACGGGGAAGGTATTAGGCACTCCCATTGTAGTTGATCAGAGAACTCTTAATCTAGAGTACGGTAACTTTGCCTCAGTTTTGGTGGATGTGGATTTTGCGAAGCACATTCCTAGTAGAATCAAGATTACAGCTGGGGGACGTACTTTCTGGCAATATTTGGAGATTCCACGGGCTCCAAAATTCTGTATGAAGTGCTGCATTATTGGGCACAATGATGATGAGTGCAGGAGGCAAACTAAGGGTGATGATAACTCTTCAAAGGCTGATACTACAGCAAAGGGAGATTCTTCCAAAGGCTGGCAAACTGCTAGGAATAGGAGGCAGCGTAAAGGAAAGAATGCTGAGAACTTTCCTGGTGGTGATAATGCTTCAAAAGATGCGGAGCATGATGCTTCAAAAAATGCGGAACATGATGGTGTTCTTGCTGTGTTACCAGGTGAAGTAGAGGAGAATGCTATTGGTGTGGAGGAAACCAATCAGCTTGAGAATGAGCTAGCTTCTTCTGAAGCTGTTTTTCATGCAGCATCTGTATCTTTAGAGAAAGCAAAGCAGGCGTTAGCTGAGAAAGGAGTATTATCTAGTAGGTTACCAGTGGGTGAAATTGGAACCTCAGCTAAGTCAGTAGGGAGTGGTGAATTGGCTAGAACTAATCACTCTATCACTGATAAGACTAATGCTGACTCTTCTTCTACTCCTTTTGAAACTTCAGGAAGGAAGGGATGTGATGTTGTGGTGGACAATATTGAGAATTTGTCTCGCTACAAAGCTATTAATGAGAATGCTTGTGTGCTTTCTCCTAATAAATTCAATGTTTTGTCTGCTGAGTTGGGGTTGGATTCTGTGCAGCAATCCAATGAGCAAAGGGAGGAGAGTTTAGATGAAGAAATCACTCCAGAGAAGGCTTCGTCAGGTGTTAGGGGGTCTAAATGGTCTGACATACCCGTGGAGCAGCCAAAGAAATCTAGGAAACCTGTTAGGATTCGGATTTCTAATGATTAGAAAAGTACTTCTCAACAAAGTACAAATAAGGAGTCCAAGTCTGATTCGGAAACTGAGATCAATGATTTGGGAATTCGAGTTAGAAAGGGATTCTCCCAAGTTATACTTAAACGGAATTCTGATAGGATTCCTGATGCTAGTAATAATTCAAGGAATATAGTTTCCTTATGCGTGTGCTCTATTGGAATATCAATGGGGTGGCAAAGGTGGAGGCTGGGCAGAAGTTACGTGAACTTGTTCATGATCTGAAGCCGGAGATTCTTTGTGTTGCTGAGCCAAAGATTAAGTTCTCTGACAAGGTAATTTGTAAGTTAAATTTAACTGGTTTTATGAGGAAGGTTGTTCATAATTCTTCTATGCATAATATTGGGAATCTTTGGATCCTGTGCAGTGCTAATATTGAAGAGCCAGAGGTGGTTAATATGACTAGGCAAGCAATTACTGTTAGAACTGAGGGGGTTTTAATCTCTTTTGTTCATGCTAGTTATATTCAAGTTTTTCGAAGAAGATTATGGTCTTAACTTTCAGCTGTGGATACTACAACTCCTTGGCTGATAATGGGAGATTTCAACTGTGTTCTTCGTCAAGATGAAAAGAAGGGAGGCCGTGAGGTTCGTGTCTCTTGTATTAATGAGTTTTCTGATTGGATGTAGGATAATGATCTTTTTGAAGCAGATTCTTTGGGGTCTAAGTTTACTTGGACTAATGGTCAATCTGGTGTTGGTAGAATTCTTAGTAAATTGGATCGTGTTATTATCAATGAGCCTTGGTTAGCTAAGTTTTCGAATTGGCGGTGTAAAGCTCTTCCTAGGGAAGTTTCTGATCATTCAACGCTTATTGGGTTTCCTTTCCTTGCTCCGAGGCCTAGGCGTGCTCCTTTTCGTATCCAAAAAATGTGGTTTTCTCATCCTGATTTCTTGAGAATGGTGGAAGATTCTTGGAAGTCTCCGGTTTATGGTAATTTGGATTTTATTTTTCCTTATAAATTGAAAAGGTTGAAGGAGGCAATCAAATTGTGGAATCAAACGGTCTTTGGAAATGTTAATGCTAGGCTGAAACAAGCTCAACTTAAGTTTGAAGTGGCTTGTAGGAATTCTGATGAGGATCCTTTTAATACTTCTAAATTGAACATTATGAAGGATTCTCTGGTGGCGGTTCAAGATGTTCGTATGCAACATCTTACTATGTTGAAACAAAAGGCTCGTAATAGGTGGATTTTGGAGGGTTCTAGTAACACTTCTTTTTTTCACAGCAATATAAACATTCGAAGGAGCGCAAATACAATCTCGGAGTTGGTTACTGAAGATGGTGTGACTATCTCAGAGCCTATTCAGCTTCGTGACCATGTGGTTTCTTATTATGAGTCGAAGTTCAATGGTGTGGAGCTTCCTATTGAGGATAAACTCTTTGATTAGGAGCATGAGTCCATTTCTTTGACTGAAAGGCAGATGTTGGATGCATTCCTTCTTTGGATGAAATTAAATCAGCAGTTTTTGATTTAGGTGCGGATAGTGCTCCGGGTCCGGATGGTTTCTCAGGGTGTTTTTATAGACATTGTTGGGATATAATTCAGCAGGATCTTCATTCGGCTATTGTTTATGCTTGGACTTCTAAGTCAATTCCGAAGGGTTCGAATTCTAGCCTAATTATTTTGATTGCTAAGGTTAGAGGTGCGGATAGCTTGAGGAAATATAGACCTATCGGTCTAAGCAATTTCTTCTTCAAGATTTTCACTAAAATTCTGGCTACTAGACTTGGTCGGGTGTTGGATAAGTTAGTGTCAGAGGAGCAGGTGGCTTTTATGAAAGGTAGGAATATTCATGAGAATATTAGTTTGGCTTCTGAGATGGTGAATGAGCTGCACATCAAAAGGAAGGATGGTAATTTGGGCCTGAAGCTTGATATTTCTCAAGCTTTTGATACTGTTAATTGGTCTTTCATTATGGAGGTGTTTAGAAGATATGGTTTTTCTGAGGATTGGTGTTTGTGGATTCAGAAAATTCTGGAGTCAGCGCGCATATCTATTCTTCTCAATGGTAGCCCGGAAGGTTTTTTCAAAATTAATAGAGGGTTGCGTCAGGGGGATCCTCTTTCGCCTCTTATTTTTTTTTTGATTGAGGATGTTCTTAGTAGAAACATCACAAAACTATTTCAAAACAAGGATATGTCTCACCTGGTTAGGCGTAATGGTATTGCTCCAACTCATTTATTCTTTGTTGATGATATTATGATTTTTTGCAAGGGAAATATGAAGAGCTTGAGAAGTTTGGTGAAGTTGCTAGATTCTTATCAGCAAGCTTCAGGTCAGCGTGTTTGTAGAGAGAAGAGCAAAATTTACTTTGGTGGTGGCTCTTTGAGTAGACGTCATACCATTGCTGCTTTTCTAGGGATGGAAGTTACGCATTTTCCTGATCGTTATTTGGGGGTGAAAGTTATGCCTGGTGCGGTGAGATATCATCATATTAGCAATGTGGTGGATAAGCTTAAAGAGCAACTTTCGGTTCTGAAAGGTAAGATGCTTTCTTTTCAAGACAGAGTTGTTCTAGTTAAAAATGTTCTTTCGAGTTATTCCATTCATAATATGTCTGTGTATAAGTGGCGGTGAAATTCATTCAGCAAAGTGAGCGTGTGATCCGTAATTTCCTTTGGTCGGGTGATTCAAATCTTTCTAGAGCTTTTGTGGTTGGTTTTGATAAACTGTGCAGTCCTGTGGAGGAGGGTGGTCTTGGAATCACTAGTTTAAAAACTATGAACAAGGCTTTGCTTATGAAGCTTTGGTGGTCTATTAAATCTTCTTCTAAGAAGTGGGCTCGTTTTTTGGAGTCTAAATTCACTTGCAGGGATGGGCGTCTCAAGATGGCTGGTGTAAAATCTTCTATTCTTCCTGGAATTCGTTGGGTTCATAAGGAAGTTGTGAATAATACAAAATGCATCATTGGAGATGGTAGGAATACGTCTCTTTTCTATGATGTGTGGTATGGAAGTGAGACTTTGGCAAGTGTTCTTAATCGTTCAGACTTGGACAGATCAGGTCGGGTTTGTGATATCATTTCACATGGTAATTGGCTGTTGCAAGGAGCTCACTTGCAAGATCTTGTAAGTGCTGGTGTGGTTATGGAGAATTTGCCAACGCTTTGTAGTGGGAGGGACAAGAGGATTTGGATGCCTGATATGAAGGGTGTGTTTTCAATTAAGTCAGCTAGAGAATTGATTAGAAAGAAGTTCGCTACTATGAAAGAAGCTTCGCTATGTTGGAGGAAAGTTGTGCATCCTTCTTTGGCGGCTCAGAATTGGAAGTTTGTTCGGGGAGCGTGTGCAACTCTTGATAAAGTTCGCAGCAGGTTTAAGATTCAATTGGCTTCTAGGTGCAGCGTTTGTCAAATTGAAGAGGAGACACTTCAGCACGTCCTCTGGAGCTGTAGTTTTGCGCAAAAAGCTTGGAACTGGATAGCAGGTATTTTCAATATAAAACCTTATTATGATTTGATCACGTCTTACAATGGAGCTAGGCTTCAAAGTGGCATTGTTAGGGATTTGTGGCTGGTAGCAAATTTGGTTGTGCGATCTGAACTTTGGTTCACAAGAAATAAGAAGGTTTATGAGAAGAAAGTTCCTTGCTGGTCCTTTTTCCAAAAACGAGTGTTCAATTTGATGCATGAATACTCAGTTAGAATGAAGAGTTTTATGTTCAATACGGTAGCAGATTTGAGAATTTTGGATTTCTTTCGTGTTAAGCATAGGAAAGTGAAGATTTCAGATCCAAAGAAGTGTTATTGGACGCCTCCTAATAACAATGAATTGCTGTTGTGTACTGATGGTGCCTCAAGAGGAAACCCGGGAGTGGCAGGGGCTGGTGTTGTGGCTAGAAATGCGAGTTCGGAAGTGGTAGGGGCATTGTGTATTGGCTTAGGAATTGCGACTAACTATATGGCTGAGTTATATGGTATTATTGTTGGTCTTGAATGGGAAATTCAATGGGGTTATGATCGTTCGTTGATTAGATCAGACTCTTCTTCGGTGCTGAAGGCTTTGGAGGAGGATAATGTTCCATGGTTTGCTACACAAAGATGGCTGAATGCTAAGGGTTTATATGGTGCTATTCGGTTTGAACACACTTTTCGTGAAGCAAATTTTGCTGCGGATGGAATGGCTAAGCGTGGTTGTTTGTTAGAAGAAGGAGTAGGTATTCACTTTGAGGGAAGACCAGATTTCTTAAGTTCAATTGAGTTTCCAAATGTAATTTATTATCGTTTTAAATAGTTTGTGTGAGTTTTTGGGGTTTCTATGACTCTTTTCTCCTAAACTATCTTGTAAATATTTTTTCTTGCAATATAATTTTTCGACTTATCAAAAAAAAAAAAGTTTGAAAAATGTAATGTAATCACAAGTAATATGTTCTAAGGCATTACGTCTAGTAAAAATTGCATTTCTATGTACGTTGATTCAAGAAAATATGAAGGAAGTCAAATTTCACAATAGAAGAAGGATGAGAGGCCAAGCAGAACTAATCCAAATCTTAACAAATTTGATCTATCTTGAATCAAATGGAAAGACAAAGGTAACACAAAAAGAAAGACTTCATAAAAATGTTGAATTTTATATACGTTAACTCAAAAAAGTCTACAAACTTCGGTATAAGTCGGAAATTGATTTCTGAGACTAAATTGTAAACTAGATAAAATCATCTTTAACAGAAAAAGTTTGAAAAATGTATTTTAATCACAAATTAAATGTTCTAAGGAATTACGTCTAGTAAAATTTACATTTCTATGTACGTTAATTCAAGAAAATATGAAGGAAGCCAAATTTCACAATAGAAGAAGGATGAAAGACCAGCCAGAACTAATCCAAATTGTAAGAAATTTCATCTATATGAATCAAATTGAAACACAAAGCCAATACAAAAATAAAGAATTCATAAAAATGTTGAACAAAAAGAAAGTGTTCATGAAAATGTTGAATTTTATAGATCTTAACTCAAAAAGTCTACACACTTCGTTATACGTCTGAAATTGATTTCTGAGACTAAATTATAAACTAGATAAACTCATCTTTAACAGAAAAAGTTTGAAAAATGTATTGTAATCACAAATAATATGTTCTAAGGCATTACGTCTAGTAAAAATTGCATTTCTATGTACATTGATTCAAGAAAATATGAAGGAAGTCAAATTTCACAATAGAAGAAGGATGATGAAAGATCAGCCAGAACTAATCCAAATTCCAACAAATTTCATCTATTCGAATCAAATTGAAACACAAAGCCAATACAAAAATAAAGAATTCATAAAAATGTTGATTTTTTTATACGTTAACTCAAAAAAGTCTACACTCTTCGTTATAAGTCGGAAGTTGATTTCTGAGACTAAATTGTAAACTAGATAAACTCATCTTTAACAGAAAAAGTTTGCAAAATGTATTGTTATCACAATTAATATGTTCTAAGGCAGTACGTCTAGTAAAAATTGCATTTCTATGTACTTTGATTCAAGAAAATATGAAGGAAATCAAATTTCACAATAGAAGAAGGATGAAAGACCAGCCAGAACTAATCCAAATTCTCAGAAATTTCATCTATTTGAATCAAATTGAAACACAATGTCAAAACAAAAATAAAGAGTTCATAAAAATGTTGAATTTTTTATACGTTAACTCAAAAAAGTCTACGCTCTTCGTTATAAGTCGGAAGTTGATTTCTGAGACTAAATTGTAAACTAAATAAACTCATCTTTAATAGAAAAATTTGAAAAATGTATTGTAATCATAATTAATATATTCTAAGGCAGTACGTCTAGTAAAAATTGCATTTATATGTACGTTGATTCAAGAATATATGAACGAAGTCAAATTTCACAATAGAAGAAGGACGAAAGACCAAGCAGAACTAATCCAAATCCTAACAAATTTCTCTATCTTGAATCAAATAGAAAGGCAAAGCCAACATAAAAAGAAAGAGTTCATAAGAATGTTGAATTTTATATACGTTAACTCAAAAAAGGCTACATACTTAGTTATAAGCCGGAAATTGATTTCTGAGACAAAATTGTAAACTAGATAAACTCATCTTTAACAGTAAAAGTTTGAAAAATGTATTATAATCCCAATTAATATGTTCTAAGGTAGCACGTCTAGTAAAACTAGCATTTCTATGTACGTTGATTCATGAATATATGAAGGAAGTCAACTTTCACAATAGAAGAAGGACGAAAGACCAAACAGAACTAATCCAAATCCTAACAAATTTCTCTATCTTGAACCAAATAGAAAGACAAAGCCAACACAAAAAGAAAGTGTTCATAAAAATATTGAATTTTATATATGTTAACTCAAAAAGTCTACACACTTCGTTATATGTCTGAAATTGATTTCTGAGACTAAATTGTAAACTAGATAAACTCATCTTTAATAGAAAAAGTTTGAAAAATGTATTATAATCACAAATAATATGTTCTAAGGCATTACGTCTAGTAAAAATTGCATTTCTATGTACGTTGATTCAAGAAAATATGAAGGAAGTCAAATTTCACAATAGAAGAAGGATGAAAGACCAGCCAGAACTAATCCAAATTCTAAGAAATTTCATCTATTTGAATCAAATTGAAACACAAAGCCAATAGTTGATTTGGATTAGTTCTTTTTTGGTTATATTAAAAACTTTTTTCTCTCTCATGCGAATTTTTCTCTCCAAAAAATTGGCGAATTTTTTCTTTAGGGTTTTCAACTTTCATCAACGTTTTTCCTTCATTCTAGATCATCTTTGGTGATTTAGGATGGGGGAAAACCCTGATTCAAACGTGAATAATCATGGGAACAATAAGGTATCTTTTGCTGATTTGGTTAAGGGTAAAGAACCCTATATGTTAACAGATTCAGATTTCTTATCTCTCCCTGAGGCATCAACATATTTGGAAGAACCATCTTTGGTTTTGCCTAATAATCTTCTTCAAGAGGGACGTGATATATTTCAGTTCAGTCTCATTGGGAGATTGAACTTTAAGGGCTTAAAACTTGCTGATGTTCAAAAGAGTTTGGAGGAACAATGGGGTTTCGGTGCTGGAAGATGTAAGTTAGTTCCAATGACAAAAGGGTTCTTTATCATAAAGTTAACTTCAACAGATGACAAGGAACGTGTATGGCATGGTGATACTTGGCTTATACAGAATCAACAGCTTAGGGTTTTTAATTTTTACCCAAATTTTGATCCAGAAAGACAGCAAACTTCAAGAGCTTCAGTTTGGGTAAGTTTCCCTGGTTTGTACATTGAGTTATGGACTAAGAAAATTCTTCTTTCCATTGCTAAAATTATTGGAAAACCGATTGCTATTGATCAAAAGACTTTGGATCATGATGTTGGAAACTATGCTGCGGTTCTGATTGATATTGACTTTGCTAAGTTGATTCCTAAAAGAATTCGCTTGAATGCAAATGGAAAAGAGTTCTGGCAGTATATTGAAATTCAAGACTTAGAGAATGTCAAATTCTGCACTCATTGTAAGTTTATGGGCCACAAATTTGAGAATTGCCTTGCTGCAAAGAAAATTTTGGGAGGTTCTAATGCTGTGAAGAAGTCACCTACTGTGAACATTAAGAATGACAAAGAAGGAAAATCACTCAAATCTGTTTGGAAAAAAGTTGGTGAAACTTCCCATGCAGGCCATGCAATTAACGTCAATAATGTGAAGGCTGGTAAGGAGAGTATAAATTCAGTTCATGAGGTTGCTGTTTCTGAGGATATTGAATCAATTCATGAGAAGTCTGATGATAAACATCTAGAAGAGCAGCTCGAAAAAGCTTTTACTGAGTATCGTGAAGCTCAGATTAAGTTGATGAGATGTAAAAACAATATTTCAGCCAAAAAAAAGATCTTGCTTTACGTAAGAATTCTATCCATATTGACAATGCAGATAGTACACAAGGGAACTCTAGCAAGCAATTCGTGCAAACTAGGGAACAAGAGTCCGTGCAAACTAGGAAAGCTCAGCAAGAGTCCGTCCGTACAAACTGGGAAAGCTCAGCAAGAATCCGTGCAAACTAGGGAAGCTCAGCCAATTTTGGGAGATCAGTCCGTGCAAACTCTTAAAGCCCAGCAAGAGTTCGTGTCTAAAAAAAATTTGGAAGATATTCCAAATATTCAGTATGATTCTGCGTTTATAACAAACTCAGTTATGGAAACAAATTCCGTGTTCAAGCAAAATCCTGAAAAGGGTACGACCAGTTCTAAAGAGGATTGGAAAATAGTTATGGGTAAGAACTCCCCTAATAAACGTACATCTTTTAAATTTAAATCTTTTGATACTCCTTTGGTGGATGAGCTTTTTGAAGCTGAACTTGTGGTGAATAACAAGTATGGTGCCCTAGCTTCAGAGTTAGGCCTTACTAAGGATTCTAGTGAGATTTTGGTGGAGGAGGAACAAGATGATTCTAGTGACTCGGACAATAGTATGGGTTCGAAAGATTGGGGTGAAATTGATGCAGATATTCTAGCCAGGAAGCAAGCTAGAAAAGTGGCCAAGCAAGCTGCCAAGATCATGGCTATGAATTCAAAGTGTAATGAGGACAGTCCAAGCCGTGAGCATAACAAGGACATTCAAGCAGGGTTGGAGGAAAATGTTTTTGATCTAGATAATATTTTGTCTACAGAGGAACTAGATGAGGTAAGTACTATTCAACTTGATGAAGTGCGTACTAAATTCATTAGAGATCCAGCCTTTCGACGAGACTATTTAGAGGAAAAAAAGAAGAAAATGGATAAAATGTCAACAAAAAAGAATGTTCAATCTCCTATTAAGCTTGTTCCAGGTGGTAATTATGCTTCAGATGAAAATGAACAGGATTATGACAATGATGAAACTTATGATGATTATGAAGATGAATTCAAGGGGCACTATGATTTGACTAAAATAATTGATGATCTCATTCCCAAGAAGAGGAATTTTAGAGTTGGAAATAAGGGGCGAAAATGTTATTAGTTTTCTTCTTTAAGCTATTTTTTAGTGCTTAAGAGTTTATTTTATGCGTTTTTGAGAGTTTTTTGCCCCTTTGGTTTATGGGGGTGTAGAGGCCTAGCGCCTCCCATTTTGTAATTCTTGTAATTACGTTTTTTTGCTTTAATAAACCATTTTGACCTAGCAAAAAAAAAATGAAACACAAAGCCAATACAAAAATAAAGAGTTCATAAAAATGTTGAATTTTTTATACGTCAACTCAAAAAAGTCTACACTCTTCGTTCTAAGTCGGAAGTTGATTTCTGAGACTAAATTGTAAGCTAGATAAACTCATCTTTAACAGAAATTTTTTGAAAAATGTATTGTAATCACAATTAATATGTTCTAAGGAAGTACGTCTAGTAAAAATTGCATTTCTATGTACGTTGATTCAAGAATATATGAAGGAAGTCAAATTTCACAATAGAAGAAGGACGAAAGACCAAGCAGAACTAATCCAAATCCTAACAAATTTCTCTATCTTGAATCAAATAGAAAGACAAAGCCAACACAAAAAGAAAGTGTTCATAAAAATGTTTAATTTTATATATGTTAACTCAAAAAGTCTAAACACTTCGTTATACGTCTGAAATTGATTTCTGAGACTAAATTGTAAAATAGATAAAATCATCTTTAACAGAAAAAGTTTGAAAAATGTATTGTAATTACAAATAATATGTTCTAAGGCATTACGTCTAGTAAAATTTCATTTCTATGTACGTTGATTCAAGAAAATATGAATGAAGTCAAATTTCACAATAGAAGAAGGATGAAGGCCAAGCAGAACTAATCCAAATACTAACAAATTTGATCTATCTTGAATCAAATGGAAAGACAAAGGCAACACAAAAAGAAAGTGTTCATAAAAATGTTGAATTTTATATACGTTAACTCAAAAAAGTCTACAAACTTCGGTATAAGTCGTAAATTGATTTCTGAGACTAAATTGTAAACTTGATAAACTCATCTTTAACATAAAAAGTTTTAAAATGTATTTTAATCACAAATTATATGTTCTAAGGAATTACGTCTAGTAAAAATTGCATTTCTATGTACGTCAATTCAAGAAAATATGAAGGAAGCCAAATTTCACAATAGAAGAAGGATGAAAGACCAGCCAGAACTAATCCAAATTGTAACAAATTTCATCTATTTGAATCAAATTGAAAGACAAAGCCAATATAAAAATAAAGATTTCATAAAAATGTTGAATTTTTTATACGTTAACTCAAAAAAGTCTACACTCTTTGTTATAAGTCGGAAGTTGATTTCTGAGATTAAATTGTAAACAAGATAAACTCATCTTTAACAGAAAAAGTTTGAAAAATGTATTGTAATCAAAATTAATATGTCCTAAGCCATTACGTCTAGTTAAAATTGCATTTCTGTGTACGTTGATTCAAGAGAATATGAAGGTAGTCAAATTTCCCAATATAAGAAGGATAAAAGACCAGCCAGAACTAATCCAAATTCAAACTAATTTCATTTATTTGAACTAAATTGAAAGACAAAGCCAAGACAAAAATAAAGAGTTCATAAAAATGTTGAATTTTTTATACTTTAACTTAAAATGTCTACGCTCTTCGTTATAAGTCGGAAGTTGATTTCTGAGACTAAATTGTAAACTAGATAAACTCATATTTGATAGAAAAAGTTTGAAATATGTATTGTAATCACAATTAATATGTTCTAAGGTAGTACGTCTAGTAAAAATTGCATTTCTATGTACGTTGATTCAAAAATATATGAAGGAAGTCAAATTTCACTATAGAAGAAGGACGAAAGACCAAGCATAACTAATCCAAATCCTAACAAATTTTATCTATCTTGAATCAAATAGAAAGACAAAGCCAACACAAAAAGAAAGTATTCATAAAAATGTTGAATTTTATATACTTTAACTCAAAAAGTCTACACACTTCGTTATAAGTTGGAAATTTATTTCTGAGACTAAATTGTAAACTAGATAAACTCATCTTTAACAGAAAAGTTTGAAAAATATATTGTAGTTAGAATTAATATGTTCTAAGGCAATACGTCTAGTAAAAATTGCATTTCTATGTACGTTGATTCAAGAAAATATGAAGGAAGTCAAATTTCACAATAGAAGAAGGATGAAAGACCAAGAACTAATCCAAATCCTAAAAAATTTCATCTATCTTGAATCAAATAGAAAGACAAAGCCAACACAAAAAGAAAGAGTTCATAAAAATGTTGAGTTTTATATACGTTAACTCAAAAAAGTCTACACAGTTCGTTATAAGTCTGAAATTGATTTCTGAAACTAGATTGTAAACTGGATAAACTCATATTTAACAGAAAATGTTTGAAAAATGTATTGTAACCACAATTAATTTGTTCTGAGGCAGTACGTCTAGTAAAAATTGCATTTCTATGTACGTTGAAACAAGAATCTATGAAGGAAGTCAAATTTCAATATAGAAGAAGGACGAAAGAGCAAGCTGAACTAATCCAAATCCTAACAAATTCCATCTATCTTGAATCAAGTAGAAAGACAAAACCAACACAAAAAGAAAGAGTTCATAAAAATATTGAATTTTATATAAGTTAACTCAAAAAGGTCTACACACTTCGTTATAAGTCTGAAATTGATTTCTGAAACTAAATTGTATATTAGATAAACTCATCTTTAACAGAAAAAGTTTGAAAAATATTTTTTTTTTGCTAGGTCAAAATTGTTTATTAAAGCAAAAAAACGTAATTACAAGAATTACAAAATGGGAGGGTCAATCCCTCCTTACCCCCATAAACGGAAGGGGCAAAAAAAATTTAAACACATAAAATAGGCTCCTAAACACTTAAAAACAACACAAAGAAGAAAACTAGGTAAAATAGAAACGTTTTCGCCCCTTATTTCCAAATCTAAAATTCTTCTTCTTGGGAATGAGACCAGCCATAATTTGAGTCAAATCATAGTCACCATAAGTCCCTTTGTAATCATCTTCATAATCAACATAAGTTTTAGCATAGTCACAATTCTCTTCATTTTCATCTGAAGCATAATTACCACCCGGAACAAGCTTAATAGGAGATTGAGCTTTCTTCTAGTTAACATTCTATCTAGTTGCTCTTTTTTTTCCTTGAAATAGTCTTGTCTATAAACTGGATCTCTAATGAATTTAGCATGCACTTCATCAATCTATCTGAAATAGTCTTGAAAAATGTATTGTAATCACAAATAATATGTTCTAAGGCATTACGTCTAGTGAAAATTGCATTTTTATGTACGATATGAAGGAAGTCAAATTTCACAATATAAGAAGGATGAAAGACAGCCAGAACTAATCCAAATTCAAACAAATTTCATCTATTTGAATCATATTGAAAGACAAAGCCAATACAAAATAGTCTACACTCTTCGTTATAAGTCCGAAGTTGATTTCTAAGACTAAACTGTAAACTAGATAAACTCATCTTTAATAGAAAAAATTTAAAAAATGTATTGTAATCACAATTATGAAGGAAGTCAAATTTCACAATAGAAGAAGGATGAAAGACCAAGCAGAACTAATCCAAATCCTAACAAATACTTAGCAAAAAAAACCAAATGCTAACAAATTTCTCTATCTTGAATATAATAGAAAGACAAAGCCAACACAAAAAGAAAGTGTTCATAAAAATGTTGAATTTTATATATGTTAACTCAAAAAGTCTACACACTTCGTTATACGTCTGAAATTGATTTCTGAGACTAAATTGTAAACTAGATGAACTCATCTTTAACAGAAAAAGTTCGAAAAATGTATTGTAATTACAAATAATATGTTCTAAGGCATTACGTCTAGTAAAAATTTCATTTCTATGTACGTTGATTCAAGAAAATATGAATGAAGTCAAATTTCACAATAGAAGAAGGATGAAAGGCTAAGCAGAACTAATCCAAATCCTATATAAATGTATTATAATCAAATAGAAAGACTCATCTTATAGAAATGTATTGACTTCATTCATATTTTCTTGAATCAACATACATAGAAATTGCATTTCTATGTACGTAGATTCAAGAATATCTGAAGGAAGTCAAATTTCACTATAGAAGAAGGACGAAAGACCAAGCAGAACTAACCCAAATCCTAACAAATTTCATCTATCTTGAATCAAATATAGAAAGACAAAGCCAACACAAAAAGAAAGTGTTCATAAAAATGTTGAATTTTATATACGTTAACTAAAAAAGTCTACACACTTCGTTATAAGTCGGAAATCGATTTCTGAAACTAAATTGAAAACTAGATAAACGAATCTTTAACAAAAAAAGTTTGAAAAATGTACCGTAATTGCAATTAATATGTTCTAAGGCAATACGTCTAGTAGAAATTGCATTTCTATGTACGTTGATTCAAGAAAATATGAAGGAAGTCAATTTTCACCATAGAAGAAGGATGAAAGACCAAGAAGAACTAATCCAATTCCTAACAAATTTCATCTATCTTGAAACAAATAGAAACAAAAAGCCAACACAAAAAGAAAGAGTTTATAAAAATGTTGAATTTTATATATGTTAACTCAAAAAAGTCTACACACTTCGTTATAAGTCGGAAATTGATTTCTGAGACTAAATTGTAAACTAGATAAACTCATCTTTAACAGAAAAAGTTTGAAAAATGTATTGTAATGACAATTAATATGTTCTAAGGAAATACGTCTAGTAAAAATTGCATTTCTATGTACGTTGAATCAAAAAATATGTAAGAAGTCAAATTTCACAATAGAAGAAGGTTGAAAGACCAAGCAGAACTAATCCAAATCCTAACAAATTTCATCTATCTTGAATCAGATAGAAAGACAAAGCTAACACAAGAAGAAAGAGTTTATAAAAATGTTGAATTTTATATATGTTAACTCAAAAAAGTCTACACACTTCGTTATAAGTCGGAAGTTGATTTCTGAGAGTAAATTGTAAACTAGATAAACTCATCTTTAACAGAAATAGTTTGAAAAATGTATTGTAATCACAATTAATATGTTCTAAGGTGATACCTCTAATAAAAATTTCATTTCTATGTACATTGATTCAACAAAATATCAAGGAAGTCAAATTTCACAATAGAAGAAAGATGAAAGATAATGCAAAACTAATCCAAATCCTAACAATTTTCATCTATCTTGAATCAAATAGAAAGACAAAGCCAACATAAAAAGAAAGAGTTCATAAAAATGTTAAATTTTATATACGTTAACTCAAAAAAGTCTACACATTTCGTTATAAGTCGGAAATTGATTTCTGAGACTACATAGTAAACTAGATAAACTCATCTTTAACAGAAAAAGTTTGAAAAATGTATTGTAATTACAATTAATATGTTCTAAGGAAATACGTCTAGTAATAATTTCATTTCTATGTACATTGATTCAAGAAAATATCAAGGATCAAATTTCACAATAGAACAAGGATGAAAGATCATGCAGAACTAATCCAAATCCTAAAAAATTTCATCTATCTTGAATCAAATAGAAAGACAAAGCCAACACAAAAACAAAGAGTTCATAAAAATGTTGAATTTAATATAGGTTAACTCAAAAAAGTCTACACACTTTGTTATAAGTCGGAAATTGATTTCTGAGACTAAATTGTAAACTAGATAAACTCATCTTTAACATAAAAAGTTTGAAAAATGTATTGTAATGACAATTAATATGTTCTAAGGAAATACGTCTAGTAAAAATTGCATTTCTCTGTACGTTGATTCAAGAAAATATGAAGGAAGTCAAATTTCACAATAGAACAAGGATGAAAGACCATGCAGAACTAATCCAAATCCTAACAAATTTCATCTATCTTGAATCAAATAGAAAGACAAAGCTAACACAAGAAGATAGATTTCATAAAATGTTGAATTTTAAATATGTTAACCCAAAAAAGTCTACACACTTCGTTATAAGTCGGAAATTGATTTCTAAGACTAAATTGTAAACTAGATAAACTCATCTTTAACAGAAAAGTTTGAAAAATGAATTGTAATCAGAATTAATATGTTCTAAGGCAATACATTTAGTAAAAATTGCATTTCTATGTACGTTGATTCAAGAAAATATGAAGGAAGTCAAATTTCACAATAGAAGAAGGTTGAAAGACCAAGTAGAACTAATCCGAATCCTGACAAATTTCATCTATCTTGAATCAGAGAGAAAGACAAAGCCAACACAAAGGAAAGAGTTCTTAAAATATTAAATTTAATATATGTTAACTGAAAAAAGTCTACACACTTCGTTATAAGTCGGAAGTTGATTTCTGAGACTAAATTGTAAACTAGATAAATTCATCTTTAACAGAAAAGTTTGAAAAATATATTGTAATTACAATTAATATGTTCTAAGGTTATACCTCTAATAAAAATTTCATTTCTGTGTACGTTGATTCAAGAAAATATCAAGGAAGTCAAATTTCACAATAGAAGAAGGTTGAAAGACCAAGCAGAACTAATCTAAATCCTGACAAATTTCATCTATTTGAATCAAATCGAAAGACAAAGCCAATACAAAAATAAAGAGTTCATAAAAATGTTGAATTTAATATACGTTAACTCAAAAAGTCTACACACTTCGTTATAAGTCGGAAATTGATTTCTGAGACTAAATTGTAAACTAGATAAACTCATCTTTAACAGAAAAAGTTTGAAAAATATATTATAATTACAATTAATATGTTCTAAGTTAATACCTCTAATAAAAATTGCATTTCTATGTACGTTGATTCAAGAAAATATTAAGAAAGTCAAATTTCAAAATAGAACAAGGGCTGGCTATAATAAAAAGGTAATTCATAATTCTACTTCTAGTTCTTTGGGTAATTCGTGGATTCTTTGGGATGATTGTATTGAGGAGCCGGTGGTGATTAATATGTCTACGCAGGCCATTACGGTTAAAACTGAGGGTTTTTTTATCTCTTTTGTTCATGCTAGTTATATTCAAGTTTTTTGAAGGAGGCTTTGGAGTCAACTTGCTGCGGTTGATGTAACTACTCCTTGGTTAGTTATGGGTGATTTCAATTGTGTGCTTCTTCAAGATGAAAAGAAAGGGGGTAGGGCAACTCGTATCTCTTGTATTAATGAGTTTTCTGATTGGATGGAGGATAATAACTTGATTGAAGCTGATTCGTTGGGGTCTAAGTTTACTTGGACCAATGGTCAGTCTGGTGTTGGTAGAATTATTAGTAAGTTGGATCGTGCTATTATTAATGAACCTTGGTTGTCTAAGTTTTCGAATTGGCGGTGTAAAGCTCTTCCTAGAGAAGTTTCTGACCATTCGACTCTTATTGGTTTTCCTTTTTGTGATCCTCGGCCTAGACGTGCTCCTTTTCGTATTCAGAAGATGTGGTTTTCCCATCCGGATTTTTTGAAGATGGTGGAGATATCTTGGATGGCGCCGGTGTATGGTAATCATGGTTTTATCTTTCCTTTAAAATTGAAGCGGTTGAAGGAGGCTATCAAGTTGTGGAATCAATCTGTTTTTGGCAATATCAATGCTAGATTAAAGCAAGCAACTCGTAAGTTTGAGGTAGCTAGTAGGAATTCAGATGATGATCCTTTTGATGTTTTTAAACTTAATAATATGAAGGATGCTCTTGTGGAGGTTCAGGATATTCAAATGCAGCATAATATAATGTTAAAGCAAAAATCTAGAAATAAGTGGTTGTTGGAGGGTTGATGAAAGACCATGCAGAACTAATCCAAATCCTAACAAATTTCATCTATCTTGAATCAAATAGAAAGACAAATCCAACACAAAAAGAAGGAGTATATGAAAATGTTGAATTTAATATAGGTTAACTCATAAAAAAAAGTAGTTCTCCCTGGGCTTTTATCCTTCTTCTATTGTGAAATTTAACTTCCTTCATATTTTCTTGAATCAACGTACATAGAAATGCAAGGGCTGAGGAAAACATGAGAGGAAAGAGAAACTCTGGCGAAAACACTAGGGTTTAGTTTTTTCACGTAGGTTTCATAGTTCATCACGGATTCAATATGGTAGAAAATAATCCTAGTTCATCACGGATTCAGCAACACCAATCCTTTGCGGACAAGGTAAGGGCAAAACAAACCCTAAAACCAACAGGAGTTGATATTACTAGTTTACCTAATCCTACTCTGATTGATGGAGAACCATCCCTTGTTATACCCGCGGATTACTATGAAGAGGGTTGTAAACCCTTTCAACACAGTTTCATTGCAAGACTAAACTTCACGGGGCTGAAGTTCTTTGAGGTAAAAACTCTTTTAATATCTCAATGGCAGATTAATCCTAATTCTGTTAGGTTTATGACTATGGGAAAAGGTTTCTTTGTTATTATGCTACAAGATGAGGAAACTAAGGAGAGAATCAGACGTACAAAGTGGTTTGTTCAACAGCATGAACTCAAGTTAATGGATTGGTACCCAGGTTTTGATCCTGATCATCAAAAAACTTCCCATGCAAACGTATGGGTTCACTTTCCTGGTTTACATGCAGAACTATTGACTGAGAAGAACTTGTTATCTATGGGAAAAGTTTTAGGGACTCCTATTGTGGTTGATCAAAGAACCCCAAATCTGGAGTATGGAAACTTTGCTTCAGTTTTGGTAGATGTGGATTTTGCAAAACACATTCCAAGTAGAATTAAGATAACAGCTGGGGGAGGACGTTTTGGCAATACTTGGGTATCCCAAAATCACCTAAATTCTGTATGAAGTGCTGCATAATTGGTCACAATGATGTTGAATGTAGAAGACAATCAAAGAATGATGAGAAAACGTCTAAGGCTGATGCGAAAGGGGAATGGCAGAATGTGCGTAATAGGAGAAACCGTAAGGGTGATGGAGCTGATGCAACCGTGGCTGTTGCTGGTGGTACAAACGTTGTTGCTGTAGGTGTTGGCGCTGCTGTAGGTGGTGTAAACGATGGTGCTATTGTGGTTCATGATGTTGTTAACGGTGCTGGTGGTAATGTGGATGATGCTCTTGCTGTAGGGCACGGTGGAGCTGTGGTGAATGGGGTGGTTGAAGCTGGTTTAGTGGAGAGTGCTGGTGGTTTGGAGCAAACTCTTCAGCTAGAGAATGATTTAGTGAATACTGAATCCAATCTTCATGCAGCGTCTGAAGCTTTTGAGAAGGCTAAGAAGGCGTTAGCATTGCAAAAGAGTTCGGTTATTGGGTTGTTAATGGTTGAAATTGCAACCTCATCTAAGTCAACTAAGAGTGGTGAATTGGCAAGAACTAATCACTCTAGTGACAGGAATGAGGCGAGTTCTTCTTTTACGCCGGTTGAGGCTGGTAATAAGTCTTTGCAAGACATGGTGGTTGATAAAATTGAGGATATCTCAAGCTACAGAGCTGTTGCTGAAACTTCTATTGTGGTTTCTCCTAATAAGTTCAATGTTTTGAATGATGAGTTGGGTGTGGATAATGATGATGTTGAACACTTTTCTGGAGGGGGTTCGGATGCGGCAGAAAACACTTCTGGAGGTAGTTCGGGTGAAGAGTTGACGCCTGAGAAAGCTTCATCAGGTGTTAAGGGTGTTAAGTGGGCGGAAATACCAGTGGATATGCCAAAGAAAAGTAGAAAACCAAGCCGAGTTTTGATTACAAGTTCTAGTTCTTCTCAACAACGTTTTAATGATTCCAAATCAGATTCGGATTCTGAAGTGAATGCTTTAGGAAACCGAGTTAGGAAGGGTGTCTCTCCTGTTTTACAAAGTAGGATTCCTAGCAAGATTCCACAAGCTATTCATAATAAAAAGAAGAGTGTTTCCTGATGAGAGTTCTATATTGGAATATTAATGGGGTGGCGAAGGTGGAAGCGGGTAGTAAGTTACGTAAATTGGTGCATGAATACAAGCCGATAGTACTTTGTATTGCTGAGCCTAAGATTCGTTGCACTGACAATGTAATGATAAGGTTAAATTTGGCTGGTTATAATAAAAAGGTAATTCATAATTCTACTTCTAGTTCTTTGGGTAATTTGTGGATTCTTTGGGATGATTGTATTGAGGAGCTGGTGGTGATTAATATGTCTAGACAGGCAGTTACAGTTAAAACTGAGGGGGTTCTTATCTCTTTTGTTCATGCTAGTTATATTCAAGTTTTTCGTAGGAGGCTTTGGAGTCAACTTGAAGCGGTTGACGTAACTACTCCTTGGTTGGTTATGGGTGATTTCAATTGTGTTCTTCGTCAAGATGAAAAGAAAGGGAGTAGGACAACTCGTCTCTCTTGTATTAATGAGTTTTCTGATTGGATGGAAGATAATAACTTGTTTGAAGCAGATTCGTTGGGGTCTAAGTTTACTTGGACCAATGGTCAGACTGGTGTTGGTAGAATTATTAGTAAGTTGGATCGTGCTATTATTAATGAACCTTGGCTGTCTAAGTTTTCGAATTGGCGGTGTAAAGCTCTTCCTAGGGAAGTTTCTGACCATTCGACTCTTATTGGTTTTCCTTTTTGTGATCCTAGGCCTAGACGTGCTCCTTTTCGTATACAGAAGATGTGGTTTTCTCATCCGGATTTTTTGAAGATGGTGGAGTTATCTTGGATGGCGCCGGTGTATGGTAATCATGGTTTTATCTTTCCTTTCAAATTGAAGCGGTTGAAGGAGGCAATTAAGTTATGGAATCAAACAGTTTTTGGTAATGTCAATGCTAGACTAAAGCAAGCAACGCTTAAGTTTGAGGTAGCTAGTAGAAATTCTGATGAAGATCCGTTTGATGTTTCAAAACTTAATAATATGAAGGATGCTCTTGTTGAGGTTCAAGATATTCAAAGGCAGCAGCATATAATATTAAAGCAAAAATCTAGAAATCAGTGGTTGTTGGAGGGTTCTAGTAACACTTCTTTCTTTCACAACTCTACTAAAATTCGTAGAAGTGCTAATACAATCTCGGAGCTTGTTGCTGAAGATGGGAGTACTATTACTGATCCGGTTCATCTTAGTGCTCATGTGGTTTCTTACTATCAGGCTAAATTCAATGGTGAGGATGGTCAGGTAAGTGAAACTCTTTTTGATTATGATCATGATTCTATTACTGTGGAAGAGTCGCATATGTTGGATGCTATTCCTACTTGTGATGAGATTAAACAGGCGGTTTTTGATTTGGGAGCTGATAGTGCGCCAGGGACAGATGGTTTCTCGGGGTGTTTTTATAGACATTGTTGGGAGATTATTCAAAGGGATCTGATTTTAGCGGTTACTTATTGCTGGTCTTCTAAAACCGTTCCTAATGGGGTTAATTCTAGTCTTATTCTTTTGCTTGCAAAGGTTAGGGGAGCTGCTAGGTTGAAGAACTTTAGGCCGATTGGTTTAAGTAATTTCTTTTTTAAGATTTTTACTAAAATCTTGGCTACTAGGCTTGGTAGGGTGTTGGGAAAGTTGGTGTCTGAAGAGCAAGTGGCCTTCATGAAGGGAAGGAATATCCATGAGAATATTAGTTTAGCTTATGAGATGGTGAATGAATTGCACATCAAAAGGAAGGACGGTAATTTGGGTTTGAAGCTTGATATCTCTCAGGCTTTTGATACGGTGAGATGGTCTTTTGTTCTTGAGGTTTTTAGAAGGTATGGTTTTTCTGAAGATTGGTGCTCTGGGATTTGGAAAATTCTGGATTCGGCGCGTATTTCTATTCTTCTTAATGGTAGTCCGGAGGGTTATTTCAAGATTAATAGGGGTTTACCGCAGGGGGATCCTCCATCTCCTCTTATTTTTGTTTTGATTGAGGATGTGCTTAGCCGCAACATCACTAAACTCTTTCAGAATAAGGATATGTCTTATATGGTAAAACGTAAGGGTATTGCTCCTACTCATTTATTTTTTGCTGATGATATTATGATTTTTTGCAAGGGAAATATGAAGAGTGTGAAGAATCTGGTGAAACTTTTGGAGAATTACCAACAAGCTTCTGGTCAGAGGGTTTGTAGGGAGAAGAGCAAGATATACTTCGGTGGTGGGACTTTGAGTAGGCGCCAGACCATTGCAACTTTCTTAGGTATGGCAATTTCTAACTTTCCTGATAGATATTTGGGAGTTAAGGTGATGCCGGGGATGGTTAAGTATAGTCACATCAGCAACGTTGTTGATAAGTTGAGGGATCAACTTTCGGTTCTGAAAGGTAAGATGTTATCTTTTCAAGATAGGGTTGTGCTTGTTAAGAATGTTCTTTCGAGTTATTCTATTCATAACATGGTTGTGTACAAATGGCCGGTAAAATTCACACTTCAATGTGAGCGTGTGATTCGTAATTTTCTGTGGTCGGGTGATTCTAATCTTACTAGAGCTTTTGTAGTTGGTTTTGATAAGATTTGTAGTCCTTTAAAGGAAGGTGGTCTTGGGATCACTAGCCTAAGGACTATGAATAAAGCTTTGCTGATGAAATTTTGGTGGGCTATAAAATCTTCTCGTAAGAGGTGGGCGAGGTTTTTGGAAGCCAAATTCACTTGTAGGGATGGTCGTATTAAGATGGCAGGGGTGAAATCTTCTATTCTTCCTGGTCTTCGTTGGGTTCATAAGGAGATGGTGGACAACACGAAGTGTTTTATTGGTGACGGTAGGGATACTTCTTTATTCTTTGATATATGGTATGGAAATACAACCTTAGCTAGTGTTTTAAATCGCATGGATTTAGACAGATCAGCTCGTGTTTGTGATATTATTGTGCAAGGTGATTGGCAGATTCATGGAGTTCATTCACAACTCCTTTTAAGTGCTGGTGTGGTGCAACAGGATTTACCAAAAATTCATATGGGAGTGGATAGGCGTTTTTGGATGCCTGATTTACAAGGTAAATTTTCTGTCAAGTCAGCTAGGGAATTGATTAGGAAGAAATATCCTATTTTGAAGGAGGCGGGGTTGTTATGGAAGAGGGTGGTGCATCCTTCTTTGGCGGCTCAAAACTGGAAGTTTATTCGTGGTGCGTGTGCTACTCTTGATAAGGTACGTAGTAGATTTAAAATTCAACTTGCATCTAAATGTAGTGTGTGTCAGATTGAGGAGGAGTCTCTCCATCATATTCTTTGGAGCTGTAATTTTGCGCGTCAAGCTTGGAAGTGGATGGAAGGTATTTTCAAAATTAAACCTAATTATGATATCATTACTTCTTACCATAAGGCAAAAAATCATAGTGGTATTGTTAAGGATTTGTGGTTGGTAGTGAATTTGGTTGTGCGATCAGAATTATGGTTCACTAGGAATAAAAAAGTGTATGAAAAGAAGAAACCTTGTTGGTCTTTATTTCAAAAACGTGTTTTTAGTCTGATGCAAGATTATTCAGTTCGTATGAAGAGTTATATGCATAATTCTATGGATGACTTGAGAATTCTAGATTTCTTTAGGGTTCGGCATAGAAAGGTGAAGTTTATTGATCCCAAGGAGTGTTTTTGGTTTCCTCCTAATGATAATGAATTGCTTTTGTGCACGGATGGCGCATCAAGAGGTAATCCTGGGGTGGCGGGAGCTGGTGCTGTTGCAAGGAATGCAAATTGTGAAGTGGTAGGTGCAATGTGTATTGGTTTGGGAGTTACTTCTAATTATTTGGCTGAATTGTATGGTATTATTGTGGGTATGGAGTGGGCAGTTCAGTGGGGTTATACGTGCATTGTTATTAGATCAGATTCTACAAGTGTGTTGAGGGCTTTAGAAGAAGATAACGTTCCTTGGTTTGCGAGGCAAAGATGGATGGAAGTTAAAGGTTTATATGGTTCAATTCGTTTTGAACATTCTTTTAGGGAGGCAAATTTTGCAGCTGATACAATGGCAAAGCGTGGTTGTTTATTAGAGGACGGGGTTGGTTTTCACTTTGAAGGTCGACCAGTTTTTTTAAGTTCTATTGAGTTTCCAAATGTAATTTATTATCGTTTTAAATAGGTTTTAGGAGTTTTTTAGGGGTTTCTCTGATCCCTTTTCTCCTTCACCTATCTTGTAAATATCTTTTTTATCAATATATTTTCTTGACTTAGCAAAAAAAAAAAAGTACATAGAAATGCAATTTTTACTAGACGTATTGCCTTAGAACGTATTAATTGTAATTACAATACATTTTTCAAACTTTTTCTGTTAAAGATGAGTCTATCTAGTTTACAATTTAGTCTCAGAAATCAATTTCCGACTTATAACGAAATGTGTAGACTTTTTTGAATTAACGTATATAAAATTTTTAGATTTGTCTTTCTATTTGTGTTGGCTTTGTCTTTCTATTTGATTCAAGATAGATGAAATTTGTTAGGATTTGGATTAGTTCTGCATGGTCTTTCATCCTTCTTCTATTGTGAAATTTGACTTGCTTCATATTTGCTTGAATCAACGTACATAGAAATGCAATTTTTACTAGACGTATTGCCTTAGAACATATTAATTGTAATTACAATACATTTTTTAAACTTTTCCTGTTAAAGATGAGTCTATCTAGTTTACAATTTAGTCTCAGAAATCAATTTCCGACTTATAACGAAGTGTGTAGACTTTTTTGAGTTAACGTATATTAAATTCAACATTTTTATGAACTCTTTCTTTTTGTGTTGGATTTGTCTTTCTATTTGATTCAAGATAGATGAAATTTGTTAGGATTTGGATTAGTTTTTCATGGTCTTTCATCCTTCTTCTATTGTGAAATTTGACTTGCTTCATATTTTCTTGAATCAACGTACATAGAAATGCAATTTTTACTAGACGTATTGCCTTAGAACATATTGATTGTAATTACAATACATTTTTCAAACTTTTTCTGTTAAAGATGAGTTTATCTAGTTTACAATTTAGTCTCAGAAATCAATTTCCGACTTATAACGAAGTGTGTAGACTTTTTTGAGTTAACGTATATTAAATTCAACATTTTTATGAACTCTTTCTTTTTGTGTTGGATTTGTCTTTCTATTTGATTCAAGATAGATGAAATTTGTTAGGATTTGGATTAGTTCTGCATGGTCTTTCATCCTTCTTCTATTGTGAAATTCGACTTCCTTCATATTTTCTTGAATCAACGTACATAGAAATGAAGGATGCTCTTGTTGAGGTTCAAGATATTCAAAGGCAGCAGCATATAATGTTAAAGCAAAAATCTAGAAATC
The DNA here is from genome assembly GCF_003573695.1 of Papaver somniferum. NCBI lineage: Eukaryota > Viridiplantae > Streptophyta > Magnoliopsida > Ranunculales > Papaveraceae > Papaver > Papaver somniferum. The sequence continues at coordinate 43,386,296 of NC_039366.1, forward strand.
GGTGGTTGTTGGAGGGTTCTAGTAACACTTCTTTCTTTCACAACTCTATTAAAATTCGTAGAAGTGCTAATACAATCTCGGAGCTTGTTGCTGAAGATGGGAGTACTATTACTGATCCGGTTCATCTTAGTGCTCATGTGGTTTCTTACTATCAGGCTAAATTCAATGGTGAGGATGGTCAGGTAAGTGAAACTCTTTTTGATTATGATCATGATTCTATTACTGTGGAAGAGTCGCATATGTTGGATGCTATTCCTACTTGTGATGAGATTAAACAGGCGGTTTTTGATTTGGGAGCTGATAGTGCGCCAGGTCCAGATGGTTTCTCGGGGTGTTTTTATAGACATTGTTGGGAGATTATTCAAAGGGATCTGATTTTAGCGGTTACTTATTGCTGGTCTTCTAAAACCGTTCCTAATGGGGTTAATTCTAGTCTTATTCTTTTGCTTGCAAAGGTTAGGGGAGCTGCTAGGTTGAAGAACTTTAGGCCGATTGGTTTAAGTAATTTCTTTTTTAAGATTTTTACTAAAATTTTGGCTACTAGGCTTGGTAGGGTGTTGGGAAAGTTGGTGTCTGAAGAGCAAGTGGCTTTCATGAAGGGAAGGAATATCCATGAGAATATTAGTTTAACTTCTGAGATGGTGAATGAATTGCACATCAAAAGGAAGGATGGTAATTTGGGTTTGAAGCTTGATATCTCTCAGGATTTTGATACGGTGATCTGGTCTTTTGTTCTTGAGGTTTTTAGAAGGTATGGTTTTTCTGAAGATTGGTGCTCTTGGATTTGGAAAATTCTGGATTCGGCGTGTATTTCTATTCTTCTTAATGGTAGTCCGGAGGGTTATTTCAAGATTAATAGGGGTTTACGGCAGGGGGATCCTCTATCTCCTCTTATTTTTGTTTTGATTGAGGATGTGCTTAGCCGCAACATCACTAAACTCTTTCAGAATAAGGATATGTCTTATATGGTTAAACGTAAGGGTATTGCTCCTACTCATTTATTTTTTGCTGATGATATTATGATTTTTTGCAAGGGAAATATGAAGAGTGTGAAGAATCTGGTGAAACTTTTGGAGAATTACCAACAAGCTTCTGGTCAGAGGGTTTGTAGGGAGAAGAGCAAGATATACTTCGGTGGTGGGACTTTGAGTAGGCGCCAGACCATTGCAACTTTCTTAGGTATGGCAATTTCTAACTTTCCTGATAGATATTTGGGAGTTAAGGTGATGCCGGGGATGGTTAAGTATAGTCACATCAGCAACGTTGTTGATAAGTTGAGGGATCAACTTTCGGTTCTGAAAGGTAAGATGTTATCTTTTCAAGATAGGGTTGTGCTTGTTAAGAATGTTCTTTCGAGTTATTCTATTCATAACATGGCTGTTTACAAATGGCCGTTAAAATTCACACTTCAATGTGAGCGTGTGATTCGTAATTTTCTGTGGTCGGGTGATTCTAATCTTACTAGAGATTTTGTAATTGGTTTTGATAAGATTTGTAGTCCTTTAAAGGAAGGTGGTCTTGGGATCACTAGCCTAAGGACTATGAATAAAGCTTTGCTGATGAAATTGTGGTGGGCTATAAAATCTTCTCGTAAGAGGTGGGCGAGGTTTTTGGAAGCCAAATTCACTTGTAGGGATGGTCGTATTAAGATGGCAGGGGTGAAATCTTCTATTCTTCCTGGTCTTCGTTGGGTTCATAAGGAGATGGTGGACAACACGAAGTGTTTTATTGGTGACGGTAGGGATACTTCTTTATTCTTTGATATATGGTATGGAAATACAACCTTAGATAGTGTTTTAAATTGCATGGATTTAGACAGATCAGCTCGTGTTTGTGATATTATTGTGCAAGGTGATTGGCAGATTCATGGAGTTCATTCGCAACAGGATTTACCAAAAATTCATATGGGAGTGGATAGGCGTTTTTGGATGCCTGATTTACAAGGTAAATTTTCTGTCAGGTCATCTAGGGAATTAATTAGGAAGAAATATCCTATTTTGAGGGAGGCGGGGTTGTTATGGAAGAGGGTGGTGCATCCTTCATTGGCGGCTCAGAACTGGAAGTTTATTCGTGGTGCGTGTGCTACTCTTGATAAGGTACGTAGCAGATTTAAAATTCAACTTGCATCTAAATGTAGTGTGTGTCAGATTGAGGAGGAGTCTCTCCAACATATTCTTTGGAGCTGTAATTTTGCGCGTCAAGATTGGGAGTGGATTGAAGGTATTTTCAAAATTAAACCTAATTATGATATTATTACTTCTTACCAAATGGCAAAAAATCATAGTGGTATTGTTAAGGATTTGTGGTTGGTAGTGAATTTGGTTGTGCGTTCAGAATTATGGTTCACTAGGAACAAAAAAGTGTATGAAAAGAAGAACCTTTGTTGGTCTTTATTTCAAAAACGTGTTTTTAGTTTGATGCAAGATTATTCAGTTCGTATGAAGAGTTATATGCATAATTCTATGGATGACTTGAGAATTCTGGAGTTTTTTAGGGTTCGGCATAGAAAGGTGAAGTTTACTGATCCCAAGGAGTGTTTTTGGTTTCCTCCTAATGATAATGAATTGCTTTTGTACACGGATGGCGCCTCAAGAGGTAATCCAGGGGTGGCGGGAGCTGATGTTGTTGCAAGGAATGCAAATTGTGAAGTGGTAGGTGCAATGTGTATTGGTTTGGGAGTTACTTCTAATTATTTGGCTGAATTGTATGGTATTATTGTGGGTATGGAGTGGTCAGTTTAGTGGGGATATGCTTGCATTGTTATTAGATCAGATTCTACAAGTGTGTTGAAGGCTTTGGAAGAAGATAACGTTCCTTGGTTTGCTAGGCAAAGATGGATGGAAGTTAAAGGTTTATATGGTTCAATTCGTTTTGAACATTCTTTTAGAGAGGCAAATTTTGCAGCTGATGCAATGGCAAAGCGTGGTTGTTTATTAGAGGATGGGGTTGGTTTTCACTTTGAAGGTCGACCAGTTTTTTTAAGTTCTATTGAGTTTCCAAATGTAATTTATTATCGTTTTAAATAGGTTTTAGGAGTTTTTTAGGGGTTTCTCTGATCCCTTTTCTCCTTCACCTATCTTGTAAATATCTTTTTTATCACTATATTTTCTTGATTTAGCAAAAAAAAAATAACTCAAAAAAGTCTACACACTTTGTTATAAGTCGGAAATTGATTTCTGAGACTAAATTGTAAACTAGATAAACTCATCTTTAACAGAAAAAGTTTGAAAAATATATTATAATTACAATTAATCCGTTCTAAGGTAATACCTCTAATAAAAATTTCATTTCTATGTACGTTGATTCAAGAAAATATCAAGGAAGTCAAATTTCACACTAGAAGAAGGTTGAAAGACCAAGCAGAAATAATCCAAATCCTAACAAATTTCATCTATCTTGAATCAGATAGAAAGACAAAGCCAATACAAAAATAAAGAGTTCATAAATATGTTGAATTTTATATACGTTAACTCAAAAAAGTCTACACACTTCGTTATAAGTCGGAAGCTGATTTCTGAGACTAAATTGTAAACTAGATAAATTAATCTTTAAAAGAAAAAGTTCGAAAAATATATTGTAATTACAATTAATATGTTCTAAGGTAATACCTCTAATAAAAATTTCATTTCTATGTACGTTGATTCAAGAAAATATCAAGGAAGTCAAATTTCACAATAGAAAAAAGAGGAAAGATCATGTAGAACTATTCCAAATCCTAACAAATTTCGTCTATCTTGAATCAGATAGAAAAACAAAGCCAACATAAAAAGAAAAAGTTCATAAAAATGTTGAATTTTATATATGTTAACTCAAAAAAGTCTACACATTTTGTTATAAGTAGGAAATTGATTTCTGAGACTAAATTGTAAACTAGATAAACTCATCTTTGACAGAAAAAGTTTGAAAAATGTATTGTAATTACAATTAATATGTTCTAAGGCAATACGTTTAGTGCATTTTTATGTACGTTGATTCAAGAAAATATGAAGGAAGTCAAATTTCACAATAGAAGAAGGACGAAAGACCATGCATAACTAATCCAAATCCTAACAAATTTAAACTATCTTGAATCAAATAGAAAGACAAAGCCAACATGAAAAGAAAGAGTTCATAAGAATGTTGAATTTTATATACGTTAACTCAAAAAAGTCTACACATTTCGTTATAAGTCGGAAATTGATTTCTGAGACTAAATTGTAAACTAGATAAACTCATCTTTAACAGAAAAAGTTTTAAAAATGTATTGTAATTACAATTAATATGTTCTAAGACAATACGTCTAGTAAAAATTGCATTTCTATGTACGTTGATTCAAGAAATTATGAAGGAAGTCAAATTTCACAATAGAAGAAGGATGAAAGACCATACCGAAATAATCCAAATCCTAACAAATTTCATCTATCTTGAATCAAATAGAAAGACAAAGCCAACACAAAAAGAAAGAATTCATGAAAATGTTGAATTTAATATACCTTAACTCAGAATAGTCTACACACTTCGTTATAAGTCGGAAATTGATTTTCGAGACTAAATTGTAAACTAGATAAACTCATCTTTAACAGAAAAAGTTTGAAAAATGTATTGTAATTACAATTAATATGTTCTAAGGCAATACGACTAGTAAAAATTGCATTTCTATGTACTTTGATTCAAGAAAATATGAAGGAAGTCAAATTTCACAATAGAAGAAGGATGAAAGACCATGCAGAACTAATCCGAATTTCTAATAAATTTCATCTATCTTGAATCAAATAAAAAGATAAAGCCAATACAAAAACAAAGAGTTCATAAAAATGTTAAATTTTATATAGGTTAACTCAAAAAAGTCTACACACTTTGTTATAAGTCAGAAATTGATTTCTGAGACTAAATTGTAAACTAGATAAACTCATCTTTAACAGAAAAAGTTTGGAAAATGTATTGTAATCACAATTAATATGTTCTAAGGCAATACATCTAGTAAAAATCGCATTTCTATGTACGTTGATTCAAGAAAATATGAAGGAAGTCAAATTTCACAATAGAAGATTGTTGAAAGACCAAGCAGAACTAATCCAAATCCTGACAAATTTCATCTATCTTGAATCAGATAGAAACACAAAGCCAACACAAAAGGAAAGAGTTCATAAAAATGTTAAATATTATATATGTTAACTCAAAAAAGTCTACACACTTCGTTATAAGTCGGAAATTTATTTCTGAGACTAATCTGTAAACTAGATAAACTCATCTTTAATAAAAAAAAAGTTTGACAAATGTATTGTAATTACAATTAATATGTTCTAAGGCAATACGTCCAGTAAAATTTTTATTTCTATGTACGCTGATTCAAGAAAATATGAAGGAAGTCGAATTTCACAATAGAAGAAGGATGAAAGACCATGCAGAACTAATCCAAATCCTAACAAATTTCATCTATCTTGAATCAAATAGAAAGACAAAGCCAACACAAAAAGAAAGAGTTCATAAAAGTGTTAAATTTTATATACTTTAACTCAAAAAAGTCTACACACTTCGTTATAAGGCAGAAATTTATATCTGAGACTAAATTGTAAACTAGATAAACTCATCTTTAACAGAAAAAGTTTGAAAAATGTATTGTAATTATAATTAATATGTTCTAAGGCAATACTTTTTTTTTTGATAAACCAAAATTTGTATTAATAGATAACAAAATTTACATAGTAGAATTTACAAGAAAAGAGGTCACAGCAACCCCAAAAACTTGTAAACTACTTGAAACGATAATATGAAACATTTGGATATTCAACTGAATTGAAAAAAGGTGGTCTTCCATCATAATGCACTCCCACTTCATTAGCAAGTAGACATCCACGCTTGGCCATTTTATCCGCTGAAAAATTCGCCTAGCTAAAAGTGTGAATGAACCTTATTGACGCATAATGTCTACAAATTGCCATCCATCTACTCATTGAAAACCAAGGGATAGAAGAAATTTTGAAAGCTTCTACCACACCAAAAGAATCTGATCATACATAAATACGCTCAAAACCCCATTGCATAGCCCACTCCAAACCAACAATAATTCCATAAAGTTCAGCCAAATAATTTGAGGTAACTCCAAGAACTGAACAATTAGAGTCTCTAGCCACCTCTCCCGCTCCTGAAATGTCTGGATTACCTCGCGTCGCGCCATCACAACGGATCTGAAGCTCATTATCATCTGGAGGCTGCCAAAAAACTTCCAGCGATTGCTGATGTTTGACACTCCTATGGACCACTCGAAAATAATCAAGAAGCAAAACATCTTCAACACAATTTCGCATATATCCCCAAAGCCGGACTGAATAGTCTTGAATCAGGTTCACCACCCTCTTGAAAAATAAACTCCAGCTTGGTTGTTGACGTTGAAAGACTGCCATATGACGTGCTTCCCATAGCTCAGACCTGATGACAAGATTGGCAAGCCTCCACAGGTCACGAATCATGGTACTTCTTCCTTGAGCTGCTTTACAAGACACCACAAGATTATCATTAGGCGTTAAATTAAAAATATCTGCTATCCAGTTCCAAGCACGGCCAGCAAAGCTGCAATGGAAAAAGATATGGTCTAGAGATTCTTCCGCAACTCCACATAAGCTACAACGACTTGCAAGCTGAATTTTAAATCTAGATTAGATTATATCATACGTTGCACAAGCATTGCGCATGAATTTCCAATTTTGGGCAGCCAATGTAGGGTGAACTTCCTTCCTCCATAAAATAGAAGCGGCATCGAACTTGGGATATTTCTGACGGATTAATTCTTTCGCAGAACTAACAGTGAAAACACCTTTGTAATCTGGCATCCAGATGCGTACATCTTCACCAACCATGGGTGTAGGCAAAAGGTTAACGTCTAGACCTACAGCTGCTTTACGGTCTAAGTGTTCCACAGGGATATTCCACTGCTCATCAACCAAAACAGTACTAACCAGCACATTTCTATCCAGTGTATAGTCATTAAGGATTGCAGCGATACTCGTATTTGAAAACCAAGCATCATAATAAAGAGAAGTATCTCTACCATCACCCAGCAAAACTTTAGTGTTAGATTCCACTATCTTGTACACTCTTCAAATACTCGGAAGAATAGAAGACTTCAAACCATTTACCTTGATACACCCATTTCTGCCAAAGAATTTAGCACGAAGAAAACCTGCCTATTTTTTCTTCGAAGAACGAATTTTCCACCAAAGTTTCATAAGCATGGCATCATTCATTGTAGCCATACGAGTTAAGCCCAAACCCCCTTCCTCAAAAGGGAAACAGACTTCATCATAAGCAACGACCACATCACGACTAACATTAGAATCTCCCGACCAAATAAAATTTTTAATTGCTCTTTCACACTGTAAAATGAATTTATGTGGCCATTTATATATAGCCATATTGTGAATAGAGTAACTAGCAAGAACAGACTTGACAAGCACCAAACGATCATGGAAGGATAGCAAAAAACCTTTCCAACCAGCAAGTTGCGATTTGATCTTCTCCACTACACCCGAAATGTGATGATATCGAACAGTACTCGGCATAATTTGAACTCCCAAATAACGATCAGGAAAAGTGGCTACAGTCATACCCCAAATGGTTAGCAAGATAATTCATTTTAGTTAAAGAACCACCCCCATAATAAATCTTGCTCTTCTGTCTACAAACAGTTTGACCTTTTTCTTTTTTTTTTTTTTGCTAGATAAAAATGGTTTATTAAAGCAAAAAAACGTAATTACAAGAATTACAAAATTGGAGGCTTTAGGCCTCCCCACCCCCATAAACCAAAGGGGCAAAAAAACTCATAAAATAAGCTCCTAAACACGAAAAAACATGCAAAAAGAAGAAAACTAGAAACGTTTTCGTCCCTTATTTCCAACTCTAAATTTCTTCTTCTTGGGAATGAGACCAGCAATAACTTGAGTTAAATCATAGTCTCCATAAGACTCCTTGTAAACATCTTCAGAATCATCATAGGTTTCATCATAGTCATAATCCTCTCCATTTTCATCTGAAGCATAATTACCACCCGGAACAAGCTTAATAGGAGATTGTGCTTTCTTCTTAGTTGACATTCTATCCATTTGCTCCTTTTTTCCCTTGAAATACTCTTTTCTAAAGGCTGACTCTCTAATGAAATTAGCACGCACTTCATCATTCTGAATGGTGCTTGCCTCCTCTAGTTCCTCATTTGTCAAAATATTATTCATATCAAAAACACATTCGTCCAACCCGATTAGGCTAGGATTTTCTTCATTGGACCTAGAATTCGTAGCCATGATTTTCGCAGCTTGCTTGGCCACTTTTCTAGCTTGTTTCCTTGCTAGAATATCTGCATCAACTTCACCCCAATCTTTTGAACCCATACTAATATCCGAGTCACTAGAATCATCTTGTTCCTCCTCCACCAAAGCCTTACTAGAATCATTAGCAAGGCCTAACTCAGATGCCAGGGCACCATATTTGTTATTCACCACTAATTCTGTTTGAAAAAGCGCATCCACAAAAGGAGTTTCAAAAGATTTAAATTTAAACGGAGTACCTTTGTTTGGGGAACTCTTACCCTTTACTTTTGTCCAATCCTCTTTTGATGACCCTGATTTAGTAATCAAGCCTTGAGAATTATTCATGACTTGATTATCAGCTTGCTTGGCCTGAATATTCTTATTCACAGACTCTTATTTTGAAGAAGATTCTAAAACCGAGTCTTCTAAGGACCCTGGCTTTGTATTCAGACCATGAGAGATATTCACGGCCTGAGTATGACATTGCACGGACATAGCCTCAGAGTTTTCATTGGACGGGTTGTTGCTTAGTTTCCATAACCAAGTTGGATACGGAACTTATCTGATTATGCTTGGATAAGGACTCAGTGTTCTTTTTGGGCACGGAAGTTGGCTGAATCTCCAAGCCAGATTCCACGTTATTTCGTGACTCTTGCCTTATCCCGGTTTGAACTTGCGTAACAGCTACATTATCTTCAGTAGCAGATTTAATTCGTGCAGCAATATCTTTTCTCGCAGCAATAGCATTCTTACACTTGATCAGTTTGAGCTGTGCTTCCCTATATTCTACGAAAGAGTTATTAAGCTCTTCCTCCAACAGTTTATCCTCATCGCACTCTTGAACTGTAGTATCCTTAGAAACAAAGTTACTATTTGTTGCCACTTCTGTCACATTCCCCTTCCCGGACTGAACACCTTCCCTTGCTGCAATATTGTTAATGTTATCTGCATGGTTTTCATGGGAAACAATAACTATACTCTCCTTACGAGCCTGCAAATTATTGACGTTAACTGCATGGCCTGCATGGGAAGTTTCACTAACTTCTTTCCAAACAGATTTGATTGATTTTCCTTCTTTGCCATTCTTAATGTTCACAATAGGTGACTTCTTTTCAGCATTAGAACCTCCCAAAATTTTCTTTGCAGCAAGGCAATTCTCAAATTTGTGGCACATAAACTTACAATGAGTGCAGAATTTGACATTCTCTAAGTCTTGAATTTCAATATACTGCCAGAACTCTTTTCCATTTGCCTTCAAGCGAATTCTTTTAGGAATCAACTTAGCAAAGTCAATATCAATCAGAACCGCAGCATAGTTTCCAACATCATGATCCAATGTCTTTTGATCAATAGCGATCGGTTTTCCAATAATTTTAGCAATGGAAAGAAGAATTTTCTTAGTCCATAACTCAATGTACAAACCAGGGAAACTTACCCAAACTGAAGCTCTTGAAGTTTGCTGTCTTTCTGGATCAAAATTTGGGTAAAAATTAAAAACCCTAAGCTGTTGATTCTGTATAACCCAAGTATCACCATGCCATACACGTTCCTTGTCATCTGCTGAAGTTAACTTTATGATAAAGAACCCTTTTGTCATTGGAACTAACTTACATCTTCCAGCACCGAAACCCCATTGTTCCTCCAAACTCTTTTGAACATCAGCAAGTTTTAAGCCCTTAAAGTTCAATTTCCCAATGAGACTGAACTGAAATATATCACGCCCCTCTTGAAGAAGACTATTAGGCAAAACCAAAGATGGTTCTTCCAAATATGTTGATGCCTCAGGGAGAGATAAGAAATCTGAATCTGTTAACATATAGGGTTTTTTACCCTTAACCAAATCAGCAAAATATACCTTATTGTTCCCATGATTATTCACGTTTGAATCAGGGTTTTCCCCCATCCTAAATCACCAAAGATGATTAGAATGAAGGAAAAACGTTGATGAAAGTGTAAAACCCTAAAGAAAAAATTCGCCAATTTTTGGAGAGAAAAATTCCTTCTCCTTTGATAATCCCAAACAGTTTGACCAGAAGCTCTTTGATACTTACCCAACAAATCCACCAGATTGTTGAGGCTCTTAAGGTTTCCTTTACAGAAAATCATAATGTCATCAGCAAAAAAGAGATGAGTACGAGAAATACCACCTCTAGTTACCATATGAGACATCTTTTTCTCATGAAAAGGCTTTGTAATATTTCTGCTAAGAACATCTTCAATCAAGACAAAAATCAAAGGAGAAAGAGGATCTCCTTAACAAAAACCTCTATTAATTTTGAAATAACCTCCGAACTGCCATTCAAAAGAATAGAGATTCTAGCAGAATTCAAAATATTAAGAATCCAAGAGCACCAATGTTCACAGAAACAATATCTCCGAAAAACTTCCAACACAAAAGACCAACTCACCGTGTTAAATGCCTGGGAAATATCAAGCTTAAGACCAATGTTGCCATCCTTGTGCTTGATGTGGAGTTCATTAACCATTTCAGAAGCCAAACTGATGTTTTTCATGGATATTCCGACCCTTCATAAAGGCTACATGTTCCTCAGAAGACTGCCATTCAAAAGAATAGAGATTCTAGCAGAATTCAAAATATTAAGAATCCAAGAGCCCCAATGTTCATAGAAACCATATCTCCGAAAAACTTCCAACACAAAAGACCAACTCACCGTATCAAATTCCTGGGAAATATCAAGCTAAAGACCAATGTTGCCATCCTTGCGCTTGATGTGGAGTTCATTAACCATTTCAGAAGCCAAACTGATGTTTTTCATGGATATTCCGACCCTTCATAAAGGCTACCTGTTCCTCAGAAACAAGCTTATCCAAAACACTACCAACTCTAGCAGCAAGGATATTAGTAAAAATTTTAAAGAAAAAATTACTAAGACCAATAGGTCGAAAATTACGAAGAGTATTTGCACCTCTTACCTTTGGAAGCAAGATGATAAGACTTGAATTCACCCCATTTGGAATCTGACCAGTATTCCAACAAAATTAATTGCCTTAGTCAAATATTCATTAATAATGTCCCAGCAATGACGATAGAAACAACCAGAAAAACCATCCGGCCCTGGAGCACTATCAGCTCCAAGATCAAAAACTGCTTGTTTAATTTTGTCAGGAGTAGGAATTCTGTCCATAACAAGACTTTCTTCCTCTGAGATACTAACATGCTCATAATCAAATAAACTAGCATCCAAATCAGACTCATTGACATTAAATTTGTCCTCATAGAACTGCACCACATGGTCATGCAACTGATCATAGTCTGAAATAATAAGGCCATCACTATCTGTTAATTCTGAAATAGTATTAGAACTCCGACGAATGCGAATGCTATTATGGAAGAAAGTAGCGTTGCTTGAACCCTCCACAAGCCACTGATTCCTTTCCTTTTGCTTAAGCATAGAGTTATGTTGAAGCCGAGTCTCACTAAGCCTAGCCATAACATCCTTCATAAGATTAAGTTTGGAAACATCATTAGGATCTTCATCCGAGCAAAGAGCCGCAGATTCAAACCTCAGCTGGTCTTGCTTCAACTTAGAATGAATATTACCAAAAGCCGTAAGATTCCATTCCTTAATCACCCCCTTTAGCCTCTTGAGTTTATAAGTAAATATGAAATCAAGAGAACCATGAACTGGCATATTCCAACAGTCACTCACCATACGAAGAAATCAGTGTGTAAAAAACACATTTTTTGAATGTGAAAAGGAGCTCTTTTAGGTCTCGGAACAACAAAAGGAAACCCCAAAAGAGTAGAATGGTCGGAAACTTCTCGAGGAAGAGCTTTACACCGCCAATTATCAAATTTCGCTAACCAAGCAGCATTGATAACAGCACGATCCAACATACTAATGATTCTGTGAGAACCCGACTGACCATTAGTCCAAGTAAATTTAGTACCCAAGAAATCTGCTTCGAAAAGATTATTATCATTCATCCAATCTGAAAATTCATTAATTGTTGAAGTCCTAGGCTCAAGACCACCCTTTTCCTCATCAAGTCGAAGGATACAATTGAAATCTCCCATGAAAGCCACGAGATCGACGTATCATGGCTATTATGCTGCTGTCAAAGCCTTCGCCTAGTAACCAGAACATAACTAGCATGAACAAACAAGATATGAACTCCATCAACCTCAACTGTTATGGCCTGTTTGCTCCTATTAATAACCGAGGGAACAATACCATTTAAGTAGCAAATCCACATATTAGCAATACTAGAAGCAGTCGCATTATGAATAACATGTGGATAAAAACCTTCCAACTGAAGTCTATTACCAAAACCAACCGATCAATGAACTTTTGGTTCCGCAAGACAAAAAATATCCAGCTTGAACTCCCTAATTAACTCTCTAAGTTTACATTGAGTTGCATCACGAGCAACTCCATTTATGTTCCAAAAGAGAACCCGCATAATTAAACTTTGGGGGTTTGAGTTTTAGATAGCTTTACTTGATGAGAAGTATTTGAGAAGTTTAGTCTTGGTGAAGAACCCTTTCGAGCACGAACTCCCAATTCAGATTCTTCCGAGTCCGACATGGAATCATTATCTCTCAAAGCATCAATTTTTGCTTGAAGAGCTATCAACTGCTGCTGCTTAGCACGTTTAGCTACTTCATCAACCTTATTAATCTCCAAAAGAGGGTTATTCAAAGTCTCACCAACTGATCCCAGAATATTGAATTTGTTATGAGAGATATATTCCGAACTTTCTTCAAGAGCATCACACACCGGTGTAGACAAAGATAAAACAGGAATCCTACCAAGATTAGGAAGTCTAGTTCTTTCCAATTCAACATTCCCAACTGGCTTAGTATTCAAGGCAACAGTACTCAACGACTTTTCCATGTTAACTAAAATTGAATGCGCAAGCTTAGCTTGTTTGGCTCTCTCAAACTCAGCTGTAGCCCTGCGCAAAACAGCTTCGGAATTCACGAGTTCATCTTGTAACTGTTGTTCCAACTCAACAGTGTCTTCAATGCTCACAGTAGCAGGCTGTACGTTGTTATCAACTCTTCCCTTTCGATTTTTTTACCATTCATTTGACCTGCAACTTTCCATGTTGTATTAGTCTCACCTTGGTGGATAACTAGAGAATTAGATTGCTGCGACGTACTGGCAGAAGCGGGTGGCGTATTAACTGCAGTAACATGCTTCCTTCTGCACTCTGAGTCTAGGTGACCAACTATTTTGCACTTGGAACAATATTTCGGCCTTTTCAAGATTTCAAATGGTTGCAAAAAATTGCGCCCACCAGCTTCAACATAAACATAATCTGTATTAAGCTTTGCAAAATTAATATCGATCAGGACTGAGGCGTAATGCCGATACTCATGGTTTAGGGTTCGCTTATCAACCACAATAGGAGTTCCAAGAGATTTTCCCAAAGCTAACAGCGTCTTCTCCACCCACATTTCAACCGGAAGACCTGTAAACTTGACCCAGACGGTAGAGTGAGAGGTATATTGTTTATCAACGTCGAACCCTGGATACCATTCGATCAGACGTAAAGGTTACTCGTTCACAATCCATGGATCCTTGTTACCCTCACGATAAACTTTTTCTTTGTCTTCCTATGTTAACAACTTGATGATGAAGAATCCCCGGTTCATGGGGATGAAACTGCACCTTAGCCTCTCCAAGCTTCCATTGTTGTTCCAAGTTAATCTTAACATCATTGAGTTTGATACCATTGAGATCCAGCCTCCCAATGAGACTGAAGCACCATATTTGACAACCCTCTTCATAATAATCTTGCGGAATAACCACAGCTGGTTTTCCATCTTTGATAGTAGGGTTTGGTAGAGTATAATGTCGATAGCAGTAGAAACATGGTTTTTTTTGTTTTTTCCCATAACAAGTTCAACAAACGTTAGCTTTTGATGACTAGACTCACCAACCGATTGTTCCCCCATCTCTGATCACCAAAGAGATGATCCAAGATGAAGCGCGGAAAAAGTTTTTGAAAAAAATTGAAAACCCTAAAATCGCCAGAGCAAAGTTAGGAGAGAGAGAAAATTTGTTTGCTTGGTCTTTTGTTTTCCAAGGCAATACGTCCAGTTCTCTGATCCCTTTTCTCCTTCACCTATCTTGTAAATATCTTTTTTTCAATATATTTTATTGACTTAGAAAAAAAAAAAGCAATACGTCCAGTAAAAATTGCATTTCTATGTACGTTGATTCAAGAAAATATAAAGGAAATCAAATTTCACAATAGAAGAAGGATCAAAGACCAAGCAGAACTAATCCAAATCCTAACAAATTTCATCAATCTTGAATAAAGTAGAAAGACAAAGCTAACACAAACAGAAAGAGTTCATAAAAATGTTGAATTATATATAAGTTAACTCAAAAATCTCTACACACTTTGTTATAAGCCGGAAATTGATTTCTGAGACTAAATTGTAAACTAGATAAACTCACCTTTAACAGAAAAAGTTTGAAAACAAGGTCCTTGTTCGTTCAGACTCGGTTGGTGCTATTACAGCATTGACAACTTCGAAAGTTCCTTGGTTTGTTAAACACAGGTGGAGTTTGATTAAAAGTAGATATGTTTCCATTCGTTTTGTGCACACCTATCGTGAGGCTAACTTCATGGTAGACAACATGGCAAAGAGGGGTTGTTCTCTAAGAAATGGTGAAGGCTTAAACTATGATGAAAGACCATATTTTCTTCATTCGTTAGAATATCCAAATGTTTCATATTTCAGATTTAAGTAGCTTGTAAGTTTTTAGGGTCTTCGGACCTCTTTTCTCGTAAACTCTTTGTACATATTGGCTATTCATCAATACAATTTGTACTTACCAAAAAAAAAAAAGTTTGAAAAATGTATTGTAATCACAATTAATATGTTCTGAGGCAATGCGTCTAGTAAAAACTGCATTTCTATGTTCTGAAGTCAAATTTCACAGTAGAAGAAGGATGAAAGACCAAGAAGAACTAATCTAAATCCTAACAAATTTCATCTATCTTGAATCAGATAGAAAGACAAAGCCAACACAAAAGGAAAGAGTTCATAAAAATGTTGAATTTTATATACGTTAACTCAAAAAAGTCTACACACTTCGTTATAAGTCGTAAATTGATTTTTGAGACTAAATTGTAAATTAGATAAACTCATCTTTAACAGAAAAAGTTTGAAAATGTATTGTATTCACAATTAATATGTTCTAAGGAAATACGTCTAGTAAAAATTGCATTTCTATGTACGTTGATTCAAGAAAATATGAAGGAAGTCAAATTTCACAATAGAAGAAGGATGAAAGACCAAGCAGAACTAATCCAAATCCTAACAAATTTCATTTATCTTGAATCAGATTGAAAGACAAAGCCAACACAAAAGGAAAGAGTTCATAAAAATGTTGAATTTTATATACGTTAACTCAAAAAAGTCTACACACTTCGTTATAAGTCGTAAATTGATTTCTGAGACTAAATTGTAAACTAGATAAACTCATCTTCAACAGAAAAAGTTTGAAAACTGTATTGTAATCACAATTAATATGTTCTAAGGCAATACGTCTAGTGAAAATTGCATTTCTATGTACGTTGATTCAAGAAAATATGAAGGAAGTCCAATTTCACAATAGAAGAAGGATGAAAGACCAAGCATAACTAATCTAATTCCTAACAAATTTCACCTATCTTGAATCAAATAGAAAGACAAAGCCAACACAAAAATAAAGAGTTCATAAAAAAAAATTGATAAGTCAAAATTTTATATTAAATAAAAGAGATATTTACAAATAAATACAAGAAAAGAGGTCAGAGAAACCCCAAAAACTTATAAACTATTTAAATCTAAAATAAGAAACATAAGGATATTCTACTAGAATTAAGAAAATCAAGTCTTCCATCATAGTTTATCTCTTCCCCTTCACCTAGTTGACATCCTCTTTTTGACATAATATCCGCAGCAAAATTGGTTTCACGATATGTATGTTTAAAACGGATTGAATCATATAATTGCCGAATATCTTCCCAACGTTGAATAAAAAACCAAGGCACAGCCATATTTTCCAAAGCATAAATAGCACTAACAGAATCCGACCAAATCAGCACACGTCTAATTCCCCATTTGACATCCCAATCCAATCCAACAATAATTCCATATAATTCCGCAAGAAAACTATTTGTAATGCCCAGGCCAATGCTCATTGCTCCAAGAACGTTACACTCTTCATCACAGACTACAACACCTGCTCCAGCTATACCGGCTCCATTACCACGAGCTGCTCCATCACAAAATAGCATAATCTCTCCCCTTTTCGGAGGCACCCAGAAAAATTCCACCGGAACTGTATGATTGACTTGTCTATGATGTACCTTAAAAAAAAATTCAGAATCTGCAACTCCTCAACAGAATTAAACATGAAACTCTTTAATCTCGAAGAAAACTCATGAATAAGAATGAAAATGCGCTTCCTAAAGAAACTCCAGCTGATCGTCTTCTTTTCAAAAACAATTTTGTTTCTAATATTCCAAAGTTCAGACCGAGTAACAAGCACAACAATCAACCATAGGTCTTTAATAATTGGACTTTTTCCTTCGGCAGACTTGTAAGCAATTATGAAATCTTGGTGAGGCCATAAACCAAAAATTTCAGCTATCCACGTCCTGGCACTCTGAGTAAAAGTACACGACCAAAGGATATGGTCTAAGGATTCCTCCGCATACCTGCACAAACAATATCTGTTAGAAAGAGAGATCTTGAAACCGCTTTGGACTTTGTCGAGAGTCGCACAGGCTCCCCTCATTATTTTCCATTTATGTGTCGCAAGCATTGGGTGAACTGCCTTGCGCTAGAGTAAAGCAACTCCAAGAAGAACATGATATTTTTGACGAATAATCTCCCTAGCAGAACTTACAGAGAAAACCCCCTTCAAATCCGGCATCCAAAAAAAAAAATCTGGTCCATGACGCAACCTGGGAAAGTAGCGAGATTAACTCAAGCCCGTAACAAATTGTCACCGTGAGTATTATTGATAAACCAATCCCCATCCACAATTATTTCGCTCACTTTTGCTGACCTACCCAAGTTCTGATCTCCTAAAATATCAGCGATAGAAACGGTACCAACCAGATATCAAAATAAAGAGACGTGGATCTCCCATCACTAATCAAAGATGTAGTATTTTGAGCAACCATTCTATCAACCCAACGAACACCAGGCAGAATAGTAGATTTTATCCCATAATCCTTCACTCTACTGTCCCTACAAGTGTATTTAGCTTCTAAGAACCGAACCCATTTCTTATGTGATCTTTTGATATTCCACCAGAGTTTAGAAACCAAAGCCTTATTCATGACACTCAATTTGGTAAGACCAAGTCCCCCTTCAGAAAGAGGAGAACAGACTTTATCAAAACCAACAACAAATGCCCTGGATATTCCGGAATCCCCAGACCAAATAAAATTCCGAATCACCCTTTCGCATTGTTGAATGAACTTTAGAGGCCATTTATAAACCGCCATATTATGGATGGAATAACTAGCAATGACAGTTTTAACAAGCACCACTCTATCCTGGAATGAAAGCATTTTACCTTTCCAGACAGCTAATTGATTTTTTATTTTATCAATGACAGTACATATATGTCTATATCTCACCGCCCCTGGCATGATTTGCACACCCAAATAACGATCAGGAAAAGAAGCAAGACTCATACCAAGAACATCAACAATAGTTCTCCGTCTACTCAAAGACCCCCCATCATAATAAATTTTACTTTTTTGCATGCAAACGGTTTGCCCAGAAACATGATGATACTGCTCTAATAAAGAAACCATATTTCTCACACTTTTCATATTTCCTTTACAAAAAATCATAATATCATCAGCAAAGAATAAATGAGTAGGGGAAATAACATTTCTCGTAACCATTGGTGACATTTTCTTCTCCTTAAAAAAGCTTAGAAATGTTCCTGCTAAGGACATCTTCAATCAAAACAAAAATCAAGAAAGAAAGGGTATCACCTTGACGTAAACCTCTATTAATTTTGAAGAACCCTTCCGGACGGAAATTTAAAAGAACAGAAATACGAGCAGATTGTAATATAGAATGGATCCATGTACACCAATTCTCAGAGGAACCATACCTGCGGAGCACCTCCAAAACAAAAAAACCAACTAACAATATCAAAAGCCTAAGAAATATCCAATTTCATTCCCAAATCGCCATCCTTGCTTTTAATATGAAGCTCATTAACCATCTCAGAGGCCAAGCTAATATTTTCGTGAATATTTCTCTCTTTTCATGAAAACCACTTGTTCCTCAGAGACAAGTTTTTCCAAAACACTTCCCAGTCTGGTAGTTAAAATTTTAGTAAAGATCTTGAAAAAGAAATTACTAAGGCCAATAGGTCTAAAATTCCGAAGGGAATTAGCTCCTCTGACCTAATTTTTCTCTGACGATTTTAGGGTTTCGCACTTTTTTTCAAAAAAAATTTCACGCGCTTCATCTTGGATCATCACTTTGGTGATTCAAGATGGGTGATAGTTCTCAAAATACTCAGTTGAGTACTCTCACTTATGCTGATCAAGTTAAGGGAAAACAACAGTTGCCAACAACCTCAATAGACCTGAGTTCACTACCTATTCCAACTGTGAAAGAAGGGAAACATGCTGTGGTGCTTCCTGAATCGTTCTATTTGGAAGGATGTGATATTTGGAAATTTAGCCATATTGGGCGTTTAGATTTAAAAGGATTTAACTTTCAAGATGTGAAGAACAACCTTGAGGAACAATGGTAGTTAGGTCAGGGACATGTCCAATTTGTTCCAATGAACAGGGGTTTCTTTACAATCAAGTTGCAATCACAAGATGATAAAGACAAGTTGTTGAATGTTGAAGCATGGTTTTTCGATCATCAAAAGCTAAACCTAATTGAATGGTTTCCAGGTTTTGACGCTGACAAACAAAGGACCTCACATGCTTCCATGTGGGTCAAGTTTCCAGGCTTGCCGCTAGAGTTTTGGATTGAAAAAACGCTACTTGCCATCGCAAAATCGTTGGGTACTCCAATAGTGCGTACTCTTGAACATGAATATGGACATTTTGCTTCAGTCTTGGTTGACATAAACTTTGCTGAAACGGCTACAGATTCTATTCATGTTATTGTAGGGGGTTTGGACTTCTGGCAGCCGGTGGAGATTCAAAAAAAGCCAAAATTTTGCACAAAGTGTAAGATTATTGGGCATAATGATCAGGAATGCAAGAAACAAACATCAAACTCTTCTGTTCAGGCACCTGCACAATAAAAGAGTAATGCTAATCAGTCTCATACTTCTGGAGATAGGGCTAACAACAATGCCAATCAAGTTAACAATGTTTCTGGTGAGTGGCAAGTTGCTAAACGTTAGAAGGGTAAGAATGCGCCTAAAAATCCAGTTTCCCCTGAAGTTGTAGTTACTAAGGTGGTGGAGGCTAATTTTCTCTCTCATGCGAATTTTTCTCTCCAAAAAATTGAAGAATTTTTTCTTTAGGGTTTTCAACTTTCATCAACGTTTTTCCTTCATTCTAGATCATCTTTGGTGATTTAGGATGGGGGGAAAACCCTGATTCAAACGTGAATAATCATGGGAACAATAAGGTATCTTTTGCTGATTTGGTTAAGGGTAAAAAACCCTATATGTTAACAGATTCAGATTTCTTATCTCTCCCTGAGGCATCAACATATTTGGAAGAACCATCTTTGGTTTTGCCTAATAGTCTTCTTCAAGAGGGACGTGATATATTTCAGTTCAGTCTCATTGGGAGATTGAACTTTAAGGGCTTAAAACTTGCTGATGTTCAAAAGAGTTTGGAGGAACAATGGGGTTTCGGTGCTGGAAGATGTAAGTTAGTTCCAATGACAAAAGGGTTCTTTATCATAAAGTTAACTTCAGCAGATGACAAGGAACGTGTATGGCATGGTGATACTTGGGTTATACAGAATCAACAGCTTAGGGTTTTTAATTTTTACCCAAATTTTGATCCAGAAAGACAGCAAACTTCAAGAGCTTCAGTTTGGGTAAGTTTCCCTGGTTTGTACATTGAGTTATGGACTAAGAAAATTCTTCTTTCCATTGCTAAAATTATTGGAAAACCGATCGCTATTGATCAAAAGACATTGGATCATGATGTTGGAAACTATGCTGCGGTTCTGATTGATATTGACTTTGCTAAGTTGATTCCTAAAAGAATTCGCTTGAAGGCAAATGGAAAAGAGTTCTGGCAGTATATTGAAATTCAAGACTTAGAGAATGTCAAATTCTGCACTCATTGTAAGTTTATGTGCCACAAATTTGAGAATTGCCTTGCTGCAAAGAAAATTTTGGGAGGTTCTAATGCTGAAAAGAAGTCACCTATTGTGAACATTAAGAATGGCAAAGAAGGAAAATCAATCAAATCTGTTTGGAAAGAAGTTAGTGAAACTTCCCATGCAGGCCATGCAGTTAACGTCAATAATTTGCAGGCTCGTAAGGAGAGTATAGTTATTGTTTCCCATGAAAACCATGCAGATAACATTAACAATATTGCAGCAAGGGAAGGTGTTCAGTCCGGGAAGGGGAATGTGACAGAAGTGGCAACAAATAGTAACTTTGTTTCTAAGGATACTACAGTTCAAGAGTGCGATGAGGATAAACTGTTGGAGGAAGAGCTTAATAACTCTTTCGTAGAATATAGGGAAGCACAGCTCAAACTGATCAAGTGTAAGAATGCTATTGCTGCGAGAAAAGATATTGCTGCACGAATTAAATCTGCTACTGAAGATAATGTAGCTGTTACGCAAGTTCAAACCGGGATAAGGCAAGAGTCACGAAATAACGTGGAATCTGGCTTGGAGATTCAGCCAACTTCCGTGCCCAAAAAGAACACTGAGTCCTTATCCAAGCATAATCAGGTAAGTTCCGTATCCAACTTGGTTATGGAAACTAAGCAACAACCCGTCCAATGAAAACTCTGAGGCTATGTCCGTGCAATGTCATACTCAGGCCGTGAATATCTCTCATGGTATGAATACAAAGCCAGGGTCCTTAGAAGACTCGGTTTTAGAATCTTCTTCAAAATAAGAGTCTGTGAATAAGAATATTCAGGCCAAGCAAGCTGATAATCAAGTCATGAATAATTCTCAAGGCTTGATTACTAAATCAGGGTCATCAAAAGAGGATTGGACAAAAGTAAAGGGTAAGAGTTCCCCAAACAAAGGTACTCCGTTTAAATTTAAATCTTTTGAAACTCCTTTTGTGGATGCGCTTTTTCAAACAGAATTAGTGGTGAATAACAAATATGGTGCCCTGGCATCTGAGTTAGGCCTTGCTAATGATTCTAGTAAGGCTTTGGTGGAGGAGGAACAAGATGATTCTAGTGACTCGGATATTAGTATGGGTTCAAAAGATTGGGGTGAAGTTGATGCAGATATTCTAGCAAGGAAACAAGCTAGAAAAGTGGCCAAGCAAGCTGCGAAAATCATGGCTACGAATTCTAGGTCCAATGAAGAAAATCCTAGCCTAATCGGGTTGGACGAATGTGTTTTTGATATGAATAATATTTTGACAAATGAGGAACTAGAGGAGGCAAGCACCATTCAGATTGATGAAGTGCGTGCTAATTTCATTAGAGATTCAGCCTTTAGAAAAGAGTATTTCAAGGAAAAAAAGGAGCAAATGGATAGAATGTCAAGTAAGAAGAAAGCACAATCTCCTATTAAGCTTGTTCCGGGTGGTAATTATGCTTCAGATGAAAATGGAGAGGATTATGACTATGATGAAACCTATGATGATTATGAAGATGTTTACAAGGAGTCTTATGGAGACTATGATTTGACTCAAATTATTGCTGGTCTCATTCCCAAGAAGAAGAAATTTAGAGTTGGAAATAAGGGACGAAAACGTTTTTAATTTTCTAGTTTTCTTCTTTTTGCATGTTTTTTCGTGTTTAGGAGCTTATTTTATGAGTTTTTAGAGTTTTTTGCCCCTTTGGTTTATGGGGTGGGGAGGCCTAGAGCCTCCAATTTTGTAATTCTTGTAATTACGTTTTTTTGCTTTAATAAACCATTTTGACCTAGCAAAAAAAAAGATGAATAGCCTATATGTACAAAGAGTTTACAAGAAAAGAGGTCCGAAGACCCCAAAAACTTACAAACTACTTAAATCTGAAATATGAAACATTTGGATATTCTAACGAATAAAGAAAATATGGTCTTTCATCATAGTTTAAAGCTTCACCATTTCTTAGAGAACAACCCCTCTTTGCCATGTTGTCTGCCGCGAAGTTAGCCTCACGATAGGTGTGCACAAAACGAAATGGAAACATATCTACTTTGAATCAAACTCCACCTGTGTTTAACAAACCAAAGAACGTTCGAAGTTGTCAATGCTGTAATAGCACCAACCGAGTATGAAGGAACAAGGACCTTGTTTTCAAACTTTTTCTGTTAAAGATGAGTTTATCTAGTTTACAATTTAGTCTCAGAAATCAATTTCTGACTTATAACAAAGTGTGTAGAGATTTTTGAGTTAACTTATATAAAATTCAACATTTTTATGAACTCTTTCTTTTTGTGTTAGATTTGTCTTTCTATTTGATTCAAGATTGATGAAATTTGATAGGATTTGGATTAGTTCTGCTCGTTCATCCTTCTTCTATTGTGAAATTTGATTTCCTTTATATTTTCTTGAATCAACATACATAGAAATGCAATTTTTACTGGACGTATTGCCTTAGAAAACAAAAGACCAAGCAAGCAAATTTTTTCTCTCTCCTAACTTTGCTCTGGCGATTTTAGGGTTTTCAAATTTTTTTCAAAAACTTTTTTCCGCGCTTCATCTTGGATCATCTCTTTGGTGATCAGAGATGGGGGAACAATCGTTTGGTGAGTCTAGTCATCAAAAGCTAACGTTTGATGAACTTGTTATGGGAAAAAACAAAAAAAAAAACATGTTTCTACTGCTATCGACATTACTACTCTACCAAACCCTACTATCAAAGATGGAAAACCAGCTGTGGTTATTCCGCAAGATTATTATGAAGAGGGCTGTCAAATATGGTGCTTCAGTCTCATTGGGAGGCTGGATCTCAAGGGTATCAAACTCAATGATGTTAAGATTAACTTGGAACAACAATGGAAGCTTGGAGAGGCTAAGGTGCAGTTCATCCCCATGAACCGGGGATTCTTCATCATCAAGTTGTTAACACAGGAATACAAAGAAAATTTTTATCGTGAGGGTAACAAGGATCCATGGATTGTGAACGAGCAACCTTTACGTCTGATCGAATGGTATCCAGGGTTCGACGTTGATAAACAATATACCTCTCACTCTACCGTCTGGGTCAAGTTTCCAGGTCTTCCGGTTGAAATGTGGGTGGAGAAGACGCTGTTAGCTTTAGGAAAATCTCTTGGAACTCCTATTGTGGTTGATAAGCGAACCCTAAACCATGAGTATGGGCATTACGCCTCAGTCCTGATCGATATTGATTTTGCAAAGCTTAATACAGATTATGTTTATGTTGAAGCTGGTGGACGCAATTTTTTGCAACCATTTGAAATCTTGAAAAGGCCGAAATATTATTCCAAGTGCAAAATAGTTGGTCACCTAGACTCAGAGTGCAGAAAGAAGCATGTTACTGCAGTTAATACGCCACCCGTTACTGCCAGTACGTCGCAGCAATCTCATGCTCTAGTTATCCACCAGGGTGAGACTAATACAGCATGGCAAGTTGCAGGTCAAAATAAGAATGGTAAAAAAAATCGAAAGGGAAGAGTTGATAACAACGTACAGCCTGCTACTGTGAGCATTGAAGACACTGTTGAGTTGGAACAACAGTTAGAAGATGAACTCGTGAATTCCGAAGCAATTTTGCGCAGGGCTACAGCTGAGTTTGAGAGAGCCAAACAAGCTAAGCTTGCGCATTCAGTTTTAGTTAACATGGAAAAGTCGCTGAGTACTGTTGCCTTGAATACTAAGCCAGTTGGGAATGTTGAATTGGCAAGAACTAGACTTCCTAATCCTGGTAGGATTCCTGTTTATCTTTGTCTACACCGGTGTGTGATGCTCTTGAAGAAAGTTCGGAATATATCTCTCATAACAAATTCAATATTCTGGGATCAGTTGGTGAGACTTTGAATAACCCTCTTTTGGAGATTAATAAGGTTGATGAAGTAGCTAAACGTGCTAAGCAGCAGCAGTTGATAGCTCTTCAAGCAAAAATTGATGCTTTGAGAGATAATGATTCCATGTCGGACTCGGAAGAATCTGAATTGGGAGTTCGTGCTCGAAAGGGTTCTTCACCAAGACTAAAATCCTCCTCAAATACTTCTCATCCAGTAAAGCTATCTAAAACTCAAACCCCCAAATTTAATTATGCAGGTTCTCTTTTGGAACATAAATGGATTTGCTCGTGATGCAACTCAATGTAAACTTAGTGAGTTAATTAGGGAGTTCAAGCCGGATATTTTTTGTCTTGCGGAACCAAAAGTTCATTGCTCGGTTGGTTTTGGTAATAGACTTCAGTTGGAAGGTTTTTATCCACATGTTATTCATAATGCGACTGCTTCTAGTATTGCTAATATGTGGATTTGCTACTTAAATGGTATTGTTCCCTCGGTTATTAATAGGAGCAAACATGCCATAACAGTTGAGGTTGATGGAGTTCATATCTCGTTTGTCCATGCTAGTTATGTTCAGGTTACTAGGCGAAGGCTTTGGCAGCAGCTTAATAGCCATGATACGTCGATCTCGTGTCTTGTCATGGGAAATTTCAATTGTATCCTTCGACTTGATGAGAAAAAGGGCGGTCTTGAGCCTAGGACTTCAGCAATTAATGAATCAACGTACATAGAAATGCAATTTTTACTAGACGTATTGCCTTAGAACATATTAATTGTAATTACAATACATTTTCAAACTTTTTATGTTAAAGATGAGTTTATCTAGTTTACAATTTAGTCTCAGAAATCAATTTCCGACTTATAGCGAAATGTGTAGACTTTTTTGAGTTGACGTATATAAAGTTCAACATTTTTATGAACTCTTTCTTTTTATGTTGGCTTTGTCTTTCTATTTGATTCAAGATAGATGAAATTTGTTAGGATTTAGATTACTTCTTCATGGTCTTTCATCTTTCTTCTATTGTGAAATTTGACTTCCTTCATATTTTCTTGAATCAACGTACATAGAAATGCAATTTTTACTAGACGTATTGCCTTAGAGCATATTAATTGTAATTACAATACATTATCCAAACTTTTTTTGTTAAAGATGACTTTATCCAGTTTACAATTTAGTCTCAGAAATCAATTTCCGACTTATAATGAAGTGTGTAAACTTTTTTGAGTTAACATATATTAAATTCAACATTTTTATAAACTCTTTATTTTTGTGTTGGCTTTGTCTTTCTATTTGATTCAAGATAGATGAAATTTTTTAGGATTTCGATTAGTTCTGCATTGCCTTTCATCCTTCTTCTATTGTGAAATTTGACTTCCTTCATATTTTCTTAAATCAACGTACATAGAAATGCAATTTTTAGTAGACGTAATGCCTTAGAACATATTATTTGTGATTACAATACATTTTTCAAACTTTTTCAGTTAAAGATGAGTTTATCTAGTTTACAATTTAGTCCCAGAAATCAATTTCCGACTTATAACGAAATGTGTAGACTTTTTTGAGTTAACGTATATAAAATTCAACATTTTTATGAACTGTTTCTTTTTGTGTTGGCTTTGTCTTTCTATTTGATTCAAGATAGATGAAATTTATTAGGATTTGGATTAGTTCTGCATGGTCTTTCATCCGTCTTCTATTGTGAAATTTAACTTCCTTCATATTTTCTTGAATCAACGTACATAGAAATGCAATTTTTACTACACATATTGCCTTAAAACATATTAATTGTTATTACAATATATTTTTCAAACTTTTTCTGTTAAAGATGAGTTTATCTAGTTTACAATTTAGTCTCAGAAATCAATTTCTAACTTATAACGAAGTGTGTAGACTTTTTTGAGTTAACGTATATTAAATTCAACATTTTTATGAACTCTTTGTTTTTGTGTTGGCTTTGTCTTGCTATTTGATTCAAGATAGATGAAATTTGTTAGGATTTGGATTAGGTCTGCATGGTCTTGCATCCTTCTTCTATTGTGAAATTTGACTTCCTTCATATTTTCTTGAATCAACGTACATAGAAATGCAATTTTTACTAGACGTATTGCCTTAGAATATATTAATTGTAATTACAATACATTTCTCAAACTTTTCCTGTTAAAGATGAGTTTATCTAGTTTACAATTTAGTCTCAGAAATCAATTTCCGACTTATAACGAAATGTGCAGAGTTTTTTGAGTTAATGTATATAAAATTCAACATTTTTATGAACTCTTTCTTTTTATGTTGGCTTTGTCTTTCTATTTGATTCAATATAGATGAAATTTGTTAGGATTTGGATTTTTTATTTGCTAAATCCAGATTGTATTAATGAATAGCCAATATGTACAAAGAGTTCACAAGAAAAGAGGTCCTAAGGCCCCAAAAACTTACAAACTATTTAAATCTGAAATAAGAAACATAAGGAAATTCTAAATGCCTAAGAAAATCCGGCCTGTCATCAAAACTTAACCCTTCACCATTTCTAAGATAACATCCCCTTTTTGCCATACAATCAGCTGTAAAATTTGCCTCACGAAAAGTATGAACAAAACGAATAGAATCATAACTTTCATTAATTCTTCTCCACCTGTGCTTAACAAACCAAGGAAGATTTGTACCCGTCAAGGCAGCAATCACTCCCATTGAATCTGAACGCACAAGAACCTTTCTCATATTCCACTTCAAAGCCCATTCTAAACCAACAATAACACCATAAAGTTCTGCCAAGAAATTATTAGTAATTCCCAGCCCAATGCTCATAGCCCCTACAAAGTTACAATCCGCATCACGCACCACAACACCAGCCCCTGCAGCACCTGGGTTTCCTTTGGCCGCACCATCACAACATAATAAAATCTCATCCCTATTAGGAGGATGCCAAAAAACTTCAATTGGTTCTACCTGATGTACCTGCCTATGAGCCACACGGAAGTGGTTCAAAATCTCCAAATCTGCTGAAGTATTACGCATAGAACTCTTCAGCCTAACAGAATATTCATGAACCAAAAAGAAAACCCTCTTCTTGAAGAAGTGAATGTTAGCTGCCAAATTTTGAAAACAAGCTAAATTTCTAGTCTGCCACAACTCCGAGCGAATCACTAAATTAGCAAGAAGCCATAAATCCTTAATAATACGACTCCTACCTTTTGCTGATTTATATGAAGTCACAACATCATAATAAGGTCTTAAATTAAACAAACCTGAACACCACTGCCAGATTTGCGTAGCAAACGGACAACTCCATATAATGTGCTCCAAAGATTCCTCATCAGCCTTGTATAAGTAACATTTGTTGGCTAATTCAATTTTGAATCTACTCATAATCTTGTCTTGAGTAGCACAAACCTCTCTACAAATCTTCCAATTCTGGGCAGCAAGTTTTGGATGAATTTCTTTCTTCCACAAAAGATCATACACCGCTGAAGTTGAATACTCCCTTCTAATTAGGTTCTTAGCTGATGAAACAGAAAAACGTCCATTCATCTCTGGCATCCAAATTCTAACATCCTTCCCTCCTTGCAACAAAGGCAAATCATCCAAGACTACCCCAGCACGCACCAAATTCTGAAGATGACTACCCTGCAACTTCCAAGTATTATTATCAATAATATCACTAACCTTAACATTTCTGTCTAGATCAGTTTCATTAAGCATATCAGCAATGCTCTCATTCCCATACCAAACATCAAAATAAAGAGATGTAGCCCTCCCATCACCAATAAGAACCTTAGAATGCTTGTCCACAATAGAATGAATCAATTTAATGCCCGGAAAAATTGAAGAATTCACACCATAATGTTTGATACCACCATTTCTAGTAGTAAACTTTGCCCATAAAAAACGAGCCCATTTCTTGTCTGAAGAACGAATACTCCAGCACAGCTTCATGAGGAGAGCTTTATTAATAACAACCATGCTGGTTATACCAAGACCACCTTCCTTCAGAGGACAACAAACTTTAGGATACCCAACAACAAATTTCTTAGTAACATCAGCATCACCAGACCAAAGAAAATTACGAATGGCTCTTTCCGCCTGTTGAACAAACTTTCTAGGCCACTTGTACACCGCCATGTTGTGAATGGCATAGCTTGCTATCACTGAATTAATAAGAACAACTCTATCTTGAAAAGAAAGTAATCTTCCCTTCCAAACCGAAAGTTGATTCTTTATTTTCTCTATCACATTGCTAATGTGACGATATCTAACATCCCCAGGCATGATCTGAACTCCCAAATACCTGTCCGGAAAATTGGAAACTTCCATACCAAGTAAATTAGTGATTGTTCCACAGCGACTCAAGGAACCACCACCATAATAAACCTTACTCTTTTGACGACAAACATATTTCCCAGAGGCACTTTGATATTTACCAAGCAAAGCTAGAAGATTACGCAAACTCTTCATATTGCCTTTACAAAAAATCATAATGTCATCAGCAAAGAAAAGATGAGTGGGAGAAATACCTTTCTTCGAGAGCATTGGCGTCATCTTCTTTTCCACAAACAACTTCGTGAGATTTCTACTCAGAACATCTTCAATAAGAACAAAAATAAGGGGAGATAAAGGATCACCTTGCCTCAGACCTCTATTGATTGTGAAGAAACCCTCAGGACTTCCATTAAGAAGAATAGAAATCCTTGCTGAATTAAGGATTGACCAGATCCAAGAACACCATGTATGAGAGAAACCATATTTTCGAAAAACCTCTAAGACAAAGGACCAGCTAACCGTGTCAAAAGCTTGAGTAATATCTAGCTTCAACCCCAAATTACCATCCCTCCGCTTAGTTTTTAAATCATTGATCATCTCCGACGCCACACTAATGTTCTCATGAATATTTCTCCCCTTCATAAAAGCAACTTGCTCTTCTGAAACCAAATTATCAAGAACACTCCCCAGTCTTGTAGCTAAAATCTTAGTAAAAATCTTAAATAAAAAATTACTAAGACCAATAGGCCTGAAGTTTCGAAGAGAATTGGCCCCTCTAAACTTGGCAAGTAAAATAATAAGACTAGAATTAGTACCTTGAGGAATCATCTGCTGACGCCAGCAATACGTGACAGCATTGAAAAGGTCTTGCTGAATCACATCCCAGCAATGCCTATAGAAACAACCAGAGAAACCATCCGTCCCAGGGGCACTATCAGCGCCAAGATCAAAAACAGCATTCTTAATCTCTTCAATAGTAGGAATCTCATCCATTCTCTGACTATCTTCCACGGAAATAATGTATGATCATATTGAAACAAAGCATCATCAATAGGCAACTCAGCACCATTAAATTTATCCTCAAAATAGGCCACGGTGTGGTCTTTAATTTGGTCACAATCAGTTATAACAACCCCATTATCATCCACCAACTCCGAAATCATGTTACTACTCCTTCTAGTCCTAATATTGGCATGAAAAAAAGAAGTATTACTAGCACCTTCCTGAAGCCATTTATTTCTTGACTTTTGCTTCAACATAGTAGCTTGTTGTGCACGAATTTCCTGAAGTGTAACTGAAGCCTCTTTGGCATAATTCAGCTTAGTTACATCCTCTGGATCCTTATCTGAAATTGTAAGCGCCACTTCCATAGTCAACTGCGCTTGCTTGAGCTTAGCATACACATTGCCAAAGACACGTAAATTCCACTCTTTCATGATAACCTTTAACCTTTTAAGTTTGGAAGGAAAAATAAAAGCAGGCGTACCAGTAATAGGGGCGTTCCAACTCTTACTCACCATGCGCATGAAGTCTGAATGAGAAAACCACATCTTCTGAACTCTAAAAGGAGCTCGTTTCGGTCTAGTATTAACAAAAGGAAAGCCAATAAGAGTGGAATGGTCAGAAACTTCATGAGGAAGAGCTTTACACCTCCAATTCTCAAACTTAATAAGCCACGCCTCATTGATCAAAGCTCTATCTAGCTTACAAAGTATTCTACGAACACCAGATTGTCCATTAGCCCAAGTGAACTTAGAACCCAAAAAATCAGCTTCAAAAAGATCATTATCCTCCATCCAATCACTAAAATCATTGATGACTGAAGTACGTGGTTGTCTACCTCCTCTCTTCTCCTCATTGCGAAGAAACACAATTAAAATCACCCATAACCAACCATGGAGTATTATTATCAACTGAAGAAAATTGATGCCATAAACTTCTTCTCGTGACACGTAAACAGCTAGCATGAACAAAGGAAATCAAAACCCCCTCTACTTCAATAGTAATAGCTTGCCTACTAGAATTCATAACTACAGGCGTAGCTATGCAGCTGGACCAAAAAATCCATATGTTTCCTTTAGACGAACCAACAGAATTATGAATAGCTTCTTTCTTATAGCCATCCACATATAAAGTTTGCAAGAAATTTAAAGTACAATGTACCTTTGGCTCTGCAATACATAAAATATCCGGCTTGAAATCATGAAATAACTCAGGCAACTTATTCTTAGCAGCATCACGTGCAATGCCATTTATGTTCCAATATAGAACACGCATTAAAAACCAGATTTGGAGGAGTTAGTATCAATCTGAGAAGTTGCACCAGAATTAATTCTTGGTAAACTTCCTTTTTCAGCACAAATTCTCAAATTGGAGTCCTGAAGAGACTCGGAATCAGAAGCATTCCTACCCTCAGTAGTATTCACTACCTTATGCATGGATTGCACGCGAACACGCCTAGCTTCTTGATCAGCCCTAAACTTTGCATCAGCTGAACTCTCCTCCACATCTTGAATTGTTTCAATAGCATTATATCTGTTTTTATTCAAAAGAAACTCCCCAGCCGTAAGCTGATCACAAAGAGGAGTAGGAGTTGCGGTCACAATCCTAACAGGTTTGGGAATCCTAGTTCCAACCAAACTTGTTATAGTTGATGGATTAGTTTCACCCACTTTTCCATTCTTAACTAAAACTGATTTTGAAGACTGCGCTTGTTTAGTTCTCGCCAATTCAACATAGACAGATTCAAAATCAGCTTTGGCTTGTGCCATAACAACCTCCAACTGCTGAGCCTTCACCAGCTTAGCAGCAAACTCCACATCAGCTTCTTCACCAGCAATATTATCAACAACATCACGAACATCTACATTGACGTTGTGAGCTTTTTTCTTACCCTTCTTCTTACGCCTAGCCACTTGCCATTCCCCACCAGCAGGTTTAGGAATATTGCTCACGCCAGGTTGAGAATCATCAACGCTAACTTGTTTGCTTACCACAAGTTGTCGCTCAGTATTTTCCTTCTGCTGCTTTCTACATTCATGATCAGTATGCCCAATCAACTTGCACTTGGAACAATATTTTGGAACTTTTTGAATCTCAACAGATTGCCAAAAATCTAAACCCCCAACCGTAATATGAATAGCATCAGTAGCTGCTTCAGCAAAATTAATATCCACCAAAACTGATGCAAAGTGACCATATTCATGAGCAAGAGTACGTCTATCAACCACAATTGGAGTTCCTAATGATTTAGCCAAGGACAATAGCGTTTTTTCTGTCCAGAATTCTAATGGAAGCCCTAGAAAAGAAACCCACACGGAAGCATGAAATGATCTTTGTTTTTCAGCATCAAAACCAGGAAACCATTCAATTAGGGTTAGCTTTTGATGCCTAAAAAACCAAGCTTCAGCATTCAAAAGCTTTTCTTTTGCTGTTTGGGATTGTAACTTGATGGTGAAGAAACCTCTACTCATAGGAATTAGCTGAACCGCACCTTGACCTAGCTGCCATTGATGTTCCAAATCATCCTTCACCTCTTGGAAAGTAATTCATTTGAAATCTAAACGTCCAATAAGACTGAATTTCCAAATATCACAACCTTCCAAATAGAAAGATTCAGGTAAAACAATCGCTTCTTTTTTTTTTAGCTAGGTCAAAAAAGTTTATTAAGCCAAAAGAACGTAATTACAAGAATTACAAAAAAGAAGCACAAAACTCCCTACCCCCATAAACCAAAGGGGACTAAAAACAAAAAAGAAATAACAAAAGTAGTAACCAGAAAATTAAAAGAAGCTACCTATATTTATAGCCAACTCCTTTCAATTTACTTCTGCTGCAACCAACTCTATACGATTTGCTCTTAGAAAAAATTCCATCCATAATATCCGTATCAAAAGCATAGTTACCCAAGACATCTTCATCTTCATCCACATAAAACTCTCCATCTTCATCCTCAGAGGCAAAGTTACCAGGAACAAGCTTAATAGGAGACAACTTACTAGGAGATTTTTTCTTTGAATTCATACTTTCCATTTGCTCCCTCTTTTCTTTGAGATATTTTCGTCTAAAAGCTGGACTTCTAATGAACTGAGCACGCACATCTTCCAACTGAATATTGCTTGCCACCTCTAATTCTTCCTTAGACAAAATATTATTCTTATCAAAAACAGTATCAACCAACCCCGATTGAATTTCCATGTTAGTGTTACGGCTTGGAGATTCCTCAATAGACTTGCTGGGAGAAGATTCCAAACTTGAATCAGATTGCAAAGAACGCTTTGCTAAAATATTAGCAGCCTGTTTGGCAACTTTCCTACCTTTTTTCCTTGCTAAAATGTCAACATCAACCTCACCCCAACTTTTAGAACCCATACTAACATCTGAGTCACTAGATTCTACTTGATCTTCCTCCTCTTCCTCAATAATAACATTAATAAGGCCTAACTCAGATTCCAGAACATCAAATTTGTTTTTAACCACAACTTCAGTTTGCATCAAATCATCCGCAAAAGGAGTATAATTCTTCACAAAAGGAGTAAAAGAGAAAATACCTTTGCTAGGGGGTTTCTTTCCTTTCACTTGAGTCCATTCATCTTTAGAAAAGCTCTGAGCAGCCATATCTTTCTGAGCTGCAATATTATTTTTACAATGAATAAACTTCATCTGAGCCTCACGCAACTCAGCAGCAGATTTAGCTAGCTCCTTTTCCAACTGATTAGCATCAATAACGTCAGTAGGAGTGTTTTTAAGATTTATCAAATCAACCACGGTCTGACCTGCATGGCCTGCATTGATACAATCTGTACGTGTAATATCTTCACTAGCTGTAGCTCCAACAACTTCAGAAGTTCCTTTATTCACGACTCTTATTTGAGTTTCCAAATCAGACACGGATTGAGTTGTAGATATTTTGTTTATCCCGGAATGAGCTGAAGAGTTTTGGTTCATCCCGGACTCTGCATTGATAGAATCTATTCGTGTAATATCTTCTCTAGCTGTAGCTCCAACAACTTCAGAAGTTTCTTTATTCACGACTCTTATTTCAGTTTCCAATTCAGACACGGATTGAGTTATCCCGGACTGAGCTGAAGTTTGGTTCATCCCGGACTTTGCATGGTCTGCATGAGCAGATTGTGTACGTGCAGCAAGCACTTTCTTGGCTGCAATTGCGTTTTGCAATCTAAGCTGAGCCGCATCATCCCTCTCAGCTGAAGCATCAACCATATTATCCTCCTTATTCTCCAGATTCAAAGACTTCTGCTCTTCCTCATTAGTTTTAGGTGACTTTGCTTGCCAAACTTTATGAACAAGCTGTTTTTCCTTACCAGCAGCCTTCATGCTATTCTTCTTTTTGCATTCACCATCAAGATGCCCAATAATATTGCAAGATAAACAAAATTTAGGTGAACTTGGTATATCAACATATTGCCAAAAAAATTTACCTCCTGCAGTGATAGAGATTCGGTCAGGAATATGCTTTGCAAAGTCTATATCTACCAAAACAGCTGCGAAGTAACCATATTCCAGATTTAGGGTTCTTTGATCCACCACAATTGGTGTTCCAAGGATTTTCCCAATAGAAAGTAAAGATTTCTCAGTCCATATCTCAATAGGGAGACTAAGAAAACGTACCCAAACAGCTGCATGGGACGTTCTTTGTTTATCAGGATTAAAACCTGGGTACCAATCAATCAGCCTCAGAATTGTTGATTGACAAACCACTTTTCAGCACGAATCTTCTCCTTTTCCAATTCTGAAGATAACATAATAACAAAGAATCCTTTGCTCATAGGTATAAACTTACACCTATTCTTAAGTTTCCATTGATTTTCAAGGATTTTTTGAACCTCAACAAACTTTAAACCTGTAGCATCCAGTCTAGCTATGAAGCTATATTGAAAAGGCTTGCATCCTTCCTGATAATAATCATTAGGGATGACAAGAGCTGGCTCACCCTCAACAAGAGTAGGATTTGGTAACAAGGAAATATCAACTGAAGTTGGATTTAGGGTTTTACGTTCCCTAACTTTTTCAGCAAAAGAAACTGTTTTAGCATGGTTCTGATTTGAGCTACTAGGAATATTATCTAAAGAATGAATCATCATGAATCAACGTATTGATTCTGATAATCCGAAGACATAAAGCTTGAAACCCTAAACGTGAAAATATTTTGTTTTCCAAAATCGCCAAAAAAAGAAAAAAACGGACATTCTCTTTCCTCCCTCTTTTTCTTTGATTATGTTGATTCAAGAAAATATGAAGGAAGTCAAATTTCATAATAGAAGAAAGATGAAAGATCATGCAGAACTAATCCAAATCCAAACAAATTTCATCTATCTTGAATCAAATAGAAAGACAAAGCCAACATAAAAAGAAAGAGTTTATAAAAATGTTGAATTTTATATACGTTAACTCAAAAAAGTCTTCACATTTCGTTATAAGTCGGAAATTGATTTCTGAGACTAAATTGTAAACTAGATAAACTCATCTTTAACAGAAAAAGTTTGAAAAATGTATTGTAATTACAATTAATATGTTCTAAGGCAATACGTCTAGTAAAAATTGCATTTCTATGTACGTTGATTCAAGTAAATATGAAGCAAGTCATATTTCACAATAGAAGAAGAATGAAAGACCATGCAGAACTAATACAAATCCTAACAAATTTCATCTATCTTGAATCGAATAGAAAGACAAATCCAACACAAAAAGAAACAGTTCATAAAATGTTGAATTTAATATGCGTTAACTTAAAAAAGTATACACATATCGTTATAAGTCGGAAATTGATTTCTGAGACTAAATTGTAAACTAGATAAACTCATCTTTAACAGAAAAAGTTTGAAAAATGTATTGTAATTACAATTAATATGTTCTAAGGCAATACGTATAGTAAAAATTGTATTTCTATGTACGTTGATTCAAGAAAATATGAATCAAGTCAAATTTCACAATAGGAGAAGAATGAAATACCATGCAGAACTAATCCAAATCCTAACAAATATCATCTATCTTGAATCGCATAGAAAGACAAAGCCAACACAAAAAGAAACAGTTCATAAAAATGTTGAATTTTATATACGTTAACTCAAAAAAGTCTACACATTTCTTTATAAGTCGGAAATTGATTTCTGAGACTAAATTGTAAACTAGATAAACTCATCTTTAACAGAAAAAGTTTGAGAAATGCATTGTAATTACAATTAATATGTTCTAAGGCAATACGTCTAGTTAAAATTGCATTTCTATGTACGTTGATTCAAGAAAATATGAAGCAAGTCAAATTTCACAGTAGAAGAAAAATGAAAGACCATGCAGAACTAATCCAAATCCTAACAAATTTCATCTATATTGAATCAAATAGAAAGACAAAGCCAACATAAAAAGAAAGAGTTCATAAAAATGTTGAATTTTATATACGTTAACTCAAAAAACTCTGCACATTTCGTTATAAGTCGGAAATTGATTTCTGAGACTAAATTGTAAACTAGATAAACTCATCTTTAACAGGAAAAGTTTGATAAATGTATTGTAATACAATTATATATTCTAAGGCAATACGTCTAGTAAAAATTGCATTTCTATGTACGTTGATTCAAGAAAATATGAAGGAAGTCAAATTTCACAATAGAAGAAGGATGCAAGACCATGCAGACCTAATCCAAATCCTAACAAATTTCATCTATCTTGAATCAAATAGCAAGACAAAGCCAACACAAAAACAAAGAGTTCATAAAAATGTTGAATTTAATATACGTTAACTCAAAAAAGTCTACACACTTCGTTATAAGTTAGAAATTGATTTCTGAGACTAAATTGTAAACTAGATAAACTCATCTTTAACAGAAAAAGTTTGAAAAATATATTGTAATAACAATTAATATGTTTTAAGGCAATATGTGTAGTAAAAATTGCATTTCTATGTACGTTGATTCAAGAAAATATGAAGAAGTCAAATTTCACATAGAGACGGAGTGAAAGACCATGCAGAACTAATCCAAATCCTAATAAATTTCATATCTTGAATCAAATAGAAAGACAAAGCCAACACAAAAAAGAAACAGTTCATAAAAATGTTGAATTTTATATACGTTAACTCAAAAAAGTCTACACATTTCGTTATAAGTCGGAAATGATTTCTGGGACTAAATTGTAACTAGATAAACTCATCTTTAACTGAAAAAGTTTGAAAAATGTATTGTAATCACAAATAATATGTTCTAAGGCATTACGTCTACTAAAAATTGCATTTCTATGTACGTTGATTTAAGAAAATATGAAGGAAGTCAAATTTCACAATAGAAGAAGGATGAAAGGCAATGCAGAACTAATCGAAATCCTAAAAAATTTCATCTATCTTGAATCAAATAGAAAGACAAAGCCAACACAAAAATAAAGAGTTATAAAAATGTTGAATTTAATATAGGTTAACTCAAAAAAGTTTACACACTTCATTATAAGTCGG
This sequence comes from Papaver somniferum, assembly GCF_003573695.1. NCBI lineage: Eukaryota > Viridiplantae > Streptophyta > Magnoliopsida > Ranunculales > Papaveraceae > Papaver > Papaver somniferum. Next base: position 43,423,396 of record NC_039366.1, read on the forward strand.
AAATTTATTTTGAGATAAATTGTAAACTGGATATAAAGTCATCTTTAACAAAAAAAGTTTGGATAATGTATTGTAATTACAATTAATATGCTCTAAGGCAATACGTCTAGTAAAAATTGCATTTCTATGTACGTTGATTCAAGAAAATATGAAGGAAGTCAAATTTCACAATAGAAGAAAGATGAAAGACCATGAAGAAGTAATCTAAATCTAACAAATTTCATCTATCTTGAATCAAATAGAAAGACAAAGCCAACATAAAAAGAAAGAGTTCATAAAAATGTTGAACTTTATATACGTCAACTCAAAAAAGTCTACACATTTCGCTTAAGTCGGAAATTGATTTCTGAGACTAAATTGTAAACTAGATAATCATCTTAACATAAAAAGTTTGAAAATGTATTGTAATTACAATTATATGTTCTAAGGCAATACGTCTAGTAAAAATTGCATTTCTATGTACGTTGATTCATTAATTGCTGAAGTCCTAGGCTCAAGACCCGCCCTTTTTCTCATCAAGTCGAAGGATACAATTGAAATTTCCCATGACAAGACACGAGATCGACGTATCATGGCTATTAAGCTGCTGCCAAAGCCTTCGCCTAGTAACCTGAACATAACTAGCATGGACAAACGAGATATGAACTCCATCAACCTCAACTGTTATGGATGTTTGCTCCTATTAATAACCGAGGGAACAATACCATTTAAGTAGCAAATCCACATATTAGCAATACTAGAAGCAGTCGCATTATGAATAACATGTGGATAAAAACCTTCCAACTGAAGTCTATTACCAAAACCAACCGAGCAATGAACTTTTGGTTCCGCAAGACAAAAAATATCCGGCTTGAACTCCCTAATTAACTCACTAAGTTTACATTGAGTTGCATCACGAGCAAATCCATTTATGTTCCAAAAGAGAACCTGCATAATTAAATTTGGGGGTTTGAGTTTTAGATAGCTTTACTGGATGAGAAGTATTTGAGGAGGATTTTAGTCTTGGTGAAGAACCCTTTCGAGCACGAACTCCCAATTCAGATTCTTCCGAGTCCGACATGGAATCATTATCTCTCAAAGCATCAATTTTTGCTTGAAGAGCTATCAACTGCTGCTGCTTAGCACGTTTAGACTTCATCAACCTTATTAATCTCCAAAAGAGGGTTATTCAAAGTCTCACCAACTGATCCCAGAATATTGAATTTGTTATGAGAGATATATCCGAACTTTCTTCAGAGCATCACACAACGGTGTAGACAAAGATAAACAGGAATCCTACCAGGATTAGGAAGTCTAGTTCTTGCCAATTCAACATTCCCAACTGGCTTAGTATTCAAGGCAACAGTACTCAGCGACTTTCCATGTTAACTAAAACTGAATGCGCAAGCTTAGCTTGTTGGCTCTCTCAAACTCAGCTGTAGCCCTGCGCAAATGCTTCGGAATTCACGAGTTCATCTTCTAACTGTTGTTCCAACTCAACAGTGTCTTCAATGCTCACAGTAGCAGGTGTACGTTGTTATCAACTCCCTTTCGATTTTTTTACCATTCTTATTTGACCTGCAACTTGCCATGCTGTATTAGTCTCACCCTGGTGGATAACTAGAGCATGAGATTGCTGCGACGTACTGTATGCAGTAACGGGTGGCGTATTAACTGCAGTAACATGCTTCTTTCTGCACTCTGAGTCTAGGTGACCAACTATTTTGCACTTGGAATAATATTTCGGCCTTTTCAAGATTTCAAATGGTTGCAAAAAATTGCGTCCACCAGCTTCAACATAAACATAATCTGTATTAAGCTTTGCAAAATCAATATCGATCAGGACTGAGGCGTAATGCCCATACTCATGGTTTAGGGTTCGCTTATCAACCACAATAGGAGTTCCAAGAGATTTTCCTAAAGCTAACAGCGTCTTCTCCACCCACATTTCAACCGGAAGACCTGGAAACTTGACCCAGACGGTAGAGTGAGAGGTATATTGTTTATCAACGTCGAACCCTGGATACCATTCGATCAGACGTAAAGGTTGCTCGTTCACAATCCATGGATCCTTGTTACCCTCACGATAAAAATTTTCTTTGTATTCCTGTGTTAACAACTTGATGATGAAGAATCCCCGGTTCATGGGGATGAACTGCACCTTAGCCTCTCCAAGCTTCCATTGTTGTTCCAAGTTAATCTTAACATCATTGAGTTTGATACCCTTGAGATCCAGCCTCCCAATGAGACTGAAGCACCATATTTGACAGCCCTCTTCATAATAATCTTGCGGAACAACCACAGCTGGTTTTCCATCTTTGATAGTAGGGTTTGGTAGAGTAGTAATGTCGATAGCAGTAGAAACATGGTTTTTGTCCCTCCGTTATGATTTTACAATCAGCATAGGCATGTCCTATGATATTGCAATGTTTACAATATGCAGGCTTCTTAGGAATATCCACTGATTGTGAAAATTTCCTCCCACCAGATGAGAGAATGATCTCCTCAGCAACGTTTTCAGCAAAATTAATATCAATCAAAACAGATGCAAAATAACCATAATCATGATTTAAAGTTTTTGAATCCACCACAATAGGTGTACCAAGAGTTTTACCTAAGGATAAGAGGGTTTCTTCCGTCCATAATTCCATGGGAAGACCTGGAAACTTTACCCAGACAACAACATGAGAAGTTCTTTGTTTTGAAGGATCAAAACTTGGAAACCACTCTTGCAACTTCAATGCTTGATTTTCAACAATCCATGACTCCTTACGGTTCACTTTTTGCTGATCCTCTTTGGAAGATAACTTTATAATGAAAAAACCTTTACTCATAGGCACGAACTTCACTTTATCTTCACCCAGCTGCCATTGTTCTACAAGTGACTTTTTAACAACGCCAAAATTCATATCCTTAAAAACAAGCCTCCCAATGAGACTATACTGCCATATAGCACATCCCTTTTGAAAGAAATTGTCTGGAATCACCAAGGATGGTTTTCCGTCTTCCATAGTAGGGTTAGGAAGCGTACCCAAATCAATGGAAGTGGTATTTAGTTGTTTCTTACCAGCAACCATTTCTGCAAAAGATATAATCTTCATATTACCGGGATCCGAAGATTTCCCCATCTTGAAACACCCAAAGGATGAACAAGATTAGAGAAAACGTGATTTTTTTTTAAACCCTAAAATCGCCAGAGCTTTTTTAGGAGAGAGAAAATTCAAGAGTCCGTGAACTCACTAAACTGAAATTTGGACTTGCAAAGGTAACACTTATTAGTAAGATTGACCCTGCATCTGATCCTGATTTTGTCTTGCGTAGCACAAGCTTCTCGCACCACCTTCCAATTTTGTGCAGCTAAGTTTGGATGTATAACCTTCCTCCACAACAGCCCATACACGTCCAAGACATTATACTTCTTCCTTATTAGCTGTTTTGCTGAACTGACAGTAAAGTTACCTCTCATCTTCGGGATCCAGACTCTATGATCATCTCCTCCTTGTGGCGTTGGTAAGTTATTCAAATCCACTCCCGCACGAAGCAAATTCTGAATATGATCGCCTTGCAGCTGCCATTCATTGTTAGAAAGCAAAGTACTTACCATGACAGTACTATTCAGCTCATTATCACCAAGAATATTAGCAATTCATTCATTACCATTCCAAACATCATAATAAAGAGAAGTGGCTCGCCCATCACCAAGAAGCACTTTCGTATTTCTATCCACAATATTATGAACCAATCTAACACCAGGCAAGATAGAAGAGTTCACACCATATTTCTTAATTCTACCAGTCTGTGTAGTATATTTCGCCCATAAGAAACGCGCCCACTTCTTATTAGAAGAACGAATACTACACCAAAATTTCATGAGAAGAGCCCTATTTGTAACTGCCATACTTGTAATACTCAAACTTTTTTTTTTTGATAAGTCAAAAATGTATTAATATAAATCAAATTTACAAGAGTAGTTTACAAGAAAAGAGGTCGAAAAACCCCAAAAACTTGTAAACTATTTGAAAATAATAACTTCTCCAAAAGCCAAAAAGGCTCAAGAGACTCATAGCTAAAAAAAACCAGAAAACAAACAAAGTAAAGAATCAAGTGTCTCTACCCCCTCCTTTGTTCTTAGTTTTCTTCTTTGGAGCCTCCAAAAAGGCTGAAGAGACTCAAACCACCTTCCTTCACAGGGCTGCAAACTTTTTAAAAACCAACCACAAACTTCCTCGCAACTTATGAATCCCCGGACCAAAGAAAATTGCGTATAACCCGCTCACATTGCATAATGAACTTCCTTGGCCATTTGTAAACAACCATATTGTGAATGGCATAGCTAGCAATCACAGAGTTAATAAGAACCACACGGTCTTGAAAAGAAAGAATTTTTCCTTTCCAAATTGAAAGTTGCTTCTTGATTTTATCAATAACATTACTTATATGACGATATTTAATAGCTCCAGGCATAATTTGGACACCTAAATATCTGTCCAGGAAAGTACAGACTTCCATACCAAGTGAATCCGTGATAGTTCTACAACGACTCAAGGTTCCACCATAAAAAACCTTGTTTTTTTGATGACATACTGTTTGACCCGAGGCCGATTGATATTTACCAAGTAACGTAAGAAGATTATGCAAACTCTTCAAGTTACCTTTGCAAAATATCATTATGTCATCAGCGAAAAAAAGATGAGTAGGAGAAATACCTTTTCTCGAAAGCATTGGCGTCATTTTTTTCTCAAGAAAGAGCTTGGTGAGGTTTCTACTAAGAACATCTTCAATCAGCACGAAGATAAGAAGAGACAAAGGATCACCTTGACGTGGGCCTCTATTAATCTTGAAAAAACCTTCTGGACTACCATTGAGGAGGATAGAAATACGGGCTGAACTGAGAATCGAATAAATCCAAGAACACCAGCTTTGGGGAAAACCATACCTTCAAAACACCTCTAAGACAAAAGACCCACTAACCGTGTCAAAAGCTTGAGTAACGTATAGCTTTAGGCCCACATTGCCATTTTTCCGCTTAGTTTTCAGATCATTCACCATCTCCGACGCCACACTGATGTTCTCATGAATATTTCTAACCTTCATAAAAGCAACTTGCTCCTCTGAAACCAGCTTATCAAGAACACTTCCAAGTCTTGTAGCTAGGATCTTAGTAAAAATTTTAAGGAAAAAATTACTAAGACCAATAGGCCGAAAGTTACGAAGAGTATTAGCACCCCTTACCTTGGCCAATAAAATCAGAAGACTAGAATTTACCCCATTAGGAATCCTTTGTTGTTGCCAACAATAAATAATAGCATTGTATAAGTCTTGTTGAATCACGTCCCAACAATGTCTATAAAAACATCTAGAGAAACCATCAGGTCCTGGAGAACTATCAGCATCAAGGTCATAAATAGCAGCCTTTATTTCATCATAAGTAGGAATCGCATCCATTCTTTGACTTTCCTCCATAGAGATAATGTCATGCTCATCAATTGGAAGCTCTTCCCCATTAAATTTAGACTCAAAATAAGTTACCGTGTAATCTCTAATCTGGTCACAATTAGAGAGAATATTCCCATCATCATCTACCAATACCGAAATCATATTGCTGCTCCTGCGAGTTGGAATATTGGCATGAAAGAAAGAAGTATTACTTGCACCGTCAGTAAGCCACTTATTACGAGATTTTTGCTTCAACATAATGGATTGACGCATACGGATTTCCTGAAGTGTAACCGAAGCCTCCTCAGCAAAATTCAGCTTAGTTACGTCTTCCGGATCCTCATCAGAAATACGAAGAGCAACTCCATTGTTAATTTAACATGTTTGAGTCTAGCATTAATATTACCAAAAACACGTAAATTCCACTCCTTCATGTCAGCCTTTAATCTCTTAAGCTTGAAGGGGTAGATATAAGCAGGGGAACCAGAAACAGGAGCATTCCAACTCTCCATAACCATACACATGAAATCAGGATGAGTGAACCACATTTTTTGAACTCTAAAAGGAGCTCTTTTAGGTCTTGAATTTACAAAAGGATAGCCTATAAGCGTAGAATGATCAGAAACTTCACGAGGAAGAGCTTTACACCGCCAATTCTCAAACTTCGTAAGCCATGCTTCATTAATGACAGCCCGATCCAACTTGCAAAGAATTCTATGAACACCTGATTGACCATTGGCCCAAGTGTATTTAGAACCCAAAGAATCAGCTTCAAAAAGGTTATGGTCATCTAGCCAATAACTGAAATCATTAATAGCTGAAGTACGTGGTTTACAACCCCCTTTCTTTTCATCATTATGAAGCAAACAATTGAAATCACCCATGACCAACCGTGGAGTACTATTATCAACTGAAGAAAGCTGCTGCCATAAGCTTCTTCGTGTAACTTGAAAACAACTAGCATGAACAAAAGATATAAGAACACCTTCCGTTTCAATAGAAATTGCCCGTCTACTAGAATTAATAACCACCGGAGTAGTCATATCAACGTACCATCAAATCCATAAATTCCCTTTAGACGAACCAATAAAATTATGTATAACTTCTTTTTTATAACCCTCAACATGTAAGCCCTGCAAAAAATATTAAGAGTACAATGTACCTTAGGCTCAGCAAGACAGAATACGTCAGGTTTAAAATCTCTAAGTAAAATTTCGCGACTCATCACGAGAAAATCCATTGATGTTCCAAAAAAGAACATGCATTATAAACTGGGATTGGAGGAGTTAACTAGCTGTGGAGAAACACCAGTATTCAAACCTGGTGAATTTCCTTGTATAACAAGGTTACTTAAATTGTTTGTATCCAAATCCGTAGCTGAAGAGATTTCGAAAACTGAATCCTGTCGAGGAACCCTGGCTGCAACTCGAGTTAAAGCAGTAATCAGTGCTCTCCTAGCTTCCTGGTCAACTCTAAACTGAGCATCACAAGAGCTTTCCGCAACTGGGATTGAGTTGAGAGCGTCAAATTTATTTTGCAAAACAAATTCTCCAGCTAACAATTGATCACAAAAAGGAGTCGCAGGGATAACAAGAGTCCTATCAGGGTTAGGAATCATATTTCCAACCACACCTGACTTAGCACTCAGTGGCCTAGTTTCACCCACTTTGCCACTATGCACTAAAACTGAGTTTGAATCCTGCACTTGTTTAGTTCTCGCCAATTCAACAAAGGAAGATCCAAAAGCAGCTTTGGACTTAGTATATTCAACCTCCAACTGCTTAGCTTTCACCATCTGAGCAGTATACTCCAAATTATTAGCCTCCACCACCTTAGTAACTACAACTTCAGGGGAAACTGGATTTTTAGGCGCATTCTTACCCTTCCTACATTTATCAACTTGCCACTCACCAGAAACATTGTTAACTTGATTGGCATTGTTGTTAGCCCTATCTCCAGGAGTATGAGACTGATTAGCATTACTCTTTTGTTGTGCAGGTGCCTGAACAGAAGAGTTTGATGTTTGTTTCTTGCATTCCTGATCATTATGCCCAATAATCTTACACTTTGTGCAAAATTTTGGCTTTTTTTGAATCTCCACCGGCTGCCATAAGTCCAAACCCCCTACAGTAACATGAATAGAATCTGTAGCCGTTTCAGCAAAGTTTATGTCAACTAAGACTGAAGTAAAGTGTCCATATTCATGTTCAAGAGTACGCTTATCTACCACTATTGGAGTACCCAACGATTTTGCCATGGAAAGTAGCGTTCTTCAATCCAAAACTCTAGCGGCAAGCCTGGAAACTTGACCCACATGGAAGCATGTGAGGTCCTTTGTTTGTCAGCGTCAAAACTTGGAAACCATTCAATTAGGTTTAGCTTTTGATGATCTAAAAACCATGCTTCAACATTCAACAACTTGTCTTTATCAGCTTGTGATTGTAACTTGATTGTAAAGAAACCCCTGTTCATTAGAACAAATTGGACACGTCCCTGACCTAACTGCCATTGTTCCTCAAGGTTGTTCTTCACATCTTAAAAGTTAACTCCTTTTAAATCGAAACGCCCAATAAGGCTAAATTTCCAAATATCACATCCTTCCAAATAGAACGATTCAGGAAGCACCACAGCAGGTTTCCCTTCTTTCACAGTTGGAATAGGTAGCGAACTTAGGTCTATTGAGGTTGTTGGCAACTGTTGTTTTCCCTTAACTTGATCAGCATAAGTGAGAGTTCTCAACTGAGTATTTTGAGAACTATCACCCATCTTGAATCACCAAAGTGATGATCCAAGATGAAGCGCGTGAATTGTTTTTTGAAAAAAAGTGCAAAACCCTAAAATCGCCAGAGCAAAATTAGGAGAGAGAAAAAAGAAAAAATGATTATTTGACCAAGCAACAAAATATTATGCTTTGCCAAAAAGCAAGGAACAAATGGCTTTTGGAGGGAGCTAGTAACTCTAGTTTTCTGCATAATACCATTCACATTCGTAGAGGTAATAACACTATTTCCGAGCTTGTGGATGATGCTGGTAATACTATCACAGATGGGGATCAATTGTGCCAACATGTTGTTTCTTATTATGATAACAAGTTTAATAGTGTGGAAATGCCGGTTGAAGATCGGATTTTTGATTACGATCATTTGTCTATTACTTTGGAGGAACAACAGCGTATGGACAGTTTGCCTACGGTGGAGGAGATTCAAAAGGTTGTTTTTGATTTAGGGGCTGACAGTGCTCCGGGTCCTGATGGTTTCTCGGGTTGTTTCTATAGGCATTGTTGGGAGATTATCCAACATGATTTATTTGTAGCAATTCTTTTTTGCTGGCAACATAAATTTACTCCTAGTGGGGCTAATTCGAGTCTTATTATCTCCTGGCAAAGGTTAGAGGAGCTAATTCTCTTCGGAATTTTAGACCTATTGGCCTTAGTAATTTCTTTTTCAAGATCTTTACTAAAATTTAAACTACCAGACTGGGAAGTGTTTTGGAAAAACTTGTCTCTGAGGAACAAGTGGCTTTCATGAAAGAGAGAAATATTCACGAAAATATTAGCTTGGCCTCTGAGATGGTTAATGAGCTTCATATTAAAAGCAAGGATGGCGATTTGGGAATTAAATTGGATATTTCTCAGGTTTTTGATACTGTTAGTTGGTCTTTTTGTTTTGGAGGTGCTCCGCAGGTATGGTTTTTCTGATGATTGGTGTACATGGATCCTTTCTATCTTACAATCTGCTCGTATTTCTGTTCTTTTAAATTTCTGTGCGGAAGGGTTATTCAAAATTAATAGAGGTTTACGTCAAGGTGATACCCTTTCTTCCTTGATTTTTGTTTTGATTGAAGATGTCCTTAGCGGGAACATTCCTAAGCTTTTTAAGGAGAATAAAATGTCACCAATGGTTACGAGAAATGGTATTTCCCCTACTCATTTATTCTTTGCTGATGATATTATGATTTTTTGTAAAGGAAATATGAAAAGTGTGAGAAATATGGTTTCTTTACTAGAGCAGTATCATCGTGTTTCTGGGAAAACCGTTTGCAGGCAGAAAACTAAAATTTATTATGATGGGGGGTCTTTGAGTAGACGGAGAACTATTGTTTATTTTCTTGGTATGAGTCTTGCTTCTTTTCCTGATCGTTATTTGGGAGTGAAAATCATGCTAGGGGCGGTGAGATATAGACATATATATACTGTCATTGTTAAAATGAAAAATCAATTAGCTGTCTGGAAAGGTAAAATGCTTTCATTCCAGGATAGAGGATTATGACTATGATGAAACCTATGATGATTATGAAGATGTTTATAAGGAGTCTTATGGAGACTATGATTTGACTCAAATTATTGCTGGTCTCATTCCCAAGAAGAAGAAATTTAGAGTTGGAAATAAGGGACGAAAACGTTTTTAATTTTCTAGTTTTCTTCTTTTTGCATGTTTTTTTCGTGTTTTAGGAGCTTATTTTATGAGTTTTTAGAGTTTTTTGCCCCTTTGGTTATGGGGGTGGGGTGGCCTAGAGCCTCTGATTTTGTAATTCTTGAAATTACGTTGTTTTGCTTCAATAAACCATTTTGACCTAGCAAAAAAAAAAAAAAACCAGGATAGAGTGGTGCTTGTTAAAACTGTCATTGCTAGTTATTCCATCCATAGTATGACGGTTTATAAATGGCCTCTGAAGTTCATTCAACAATGCGAAAGGGTGATCCGGAATTTTATTTGGTCTGGGGATTCCGGAATATCCAGGGCATTTGTTGTTGGTTTTGATAAAGGCTGTTCTCCTCTTTCTGAAGGGGGACTTGGTCTTACCAGATTGAGTGTCATGAATAAGGCTTTGGTTGCTAAACTCTAGTGGAATATCAAAAGATCACATAAGAAATGGGTTCGGTTCTTAGAAGCTAAATACACTTGTAGGGACGGTAGAGTGAAGGATTATGGGATAAAATCTACTATTCTGCATGGTGTTCGTTGGGTTGATAGAATGGTTGATCAAAATACTAAATCTTTGATTAATGATGGAAGATCCACGTCTCTTTATTTTGATATCTGGTTGGTACCATTTCTATCGCTGATATTTTAGGAGATCAGAACTTGGATAGGTCAGCAAAAGTGAGTAAAATAATTGTGGATGGGGATTGGTTTATCAATAATACTCACGGTGACAATTTTTTACGGGATTGAGTTAATCTCGCTACTCTTCCCAGGTTGCGTCATGGACCAGATTTTTTTTTTTGGATGCCGGATTTGAAGGGAGTTTTCTCTGTAAGTTCTGCTAGGGAGATTATTCGTCAAAATATCATGTTCTTCCTGGAGTTGTCTTTACTCTGGTGCAAGGCAGTTCACCCAATGCTTGCGGCACAAAAATGGAAAATAATGAGGGGAGCCTGTGCGACTCTCGACAAAGTCCAAAGCGGTTTCAAGATATCTCTTTATAACATATGTTGTTTGTGCAGGTCTGCGGAGGAGTCCTTAGACCATATCCTTTGGTCGTGTACTTTTGCTCAGAGTGTCAGGACGTGGATAGCTGAAATTTTTGGTTTACGGCCTCACCAAGATTTCATAATTGCTTACAAGTCTGCCGAAGGAAAAAGTCCAATTGTTAAAGACCTGTGGTTGATTGTTGTGCTTGTTACTCGGTCTGAACTTTGGTTTTTTTTTTTGCTAGGTCAATGGTCTGAACTTTGGAATATTAGAAACAAAATTGTTTTTGAAAAGAAGACGATCAGCTGGAGTTTCTTTAGGAAGCGCATTTTCATTCTTATTCATGATTATTCTTCGAGATTAAAGAGTTTCATGTTCAATTCTGTTGAGGAGTTGCATATTTTGAATTTTTTTAAGGTACATCATAGACAAGTCAATCATCAGTTCCGGTGGAAGTTTTTTGGGTGCCTTCGGAAAGGGGAGAGATTATGCTATGTTGTGATGGAGCAGCTCGTGGTAATGGAGCCGTATAGCTGGAGAAGATGTTGTAGTCCGTGATGAAGAGTGTAACGTTCTTGGAGCAATGAGCATTGGCCTGGGCATTACAAATAGTTTTCTTGCGGAATTATATGGAATTATTGTTGGATTGGATTGGGATGTCAAATGGGGAATTAGACGTGTGCTGATTTGGTCGGATTCTGTTAGTGCTATTTATGCTTTGGAAAATATGGCTGTGCCTTGGTTTTTTATTCAACGTTGGGAAGATATTCGGCAATTATATGATTCAATCCGTTTTAAACATACATATCGTGAAACCAATTTTGCTGCGGATATTATGTCAAAAAGAGGATGTCAACTAGGTGAAGGGGAAGAGATAAACTATGATGGAAGACTTGATTTTCTTAATTCTAGTAGAATATCCTTATGTTTCTTATTTTAGATTTAAATAGTTTATAAGTTTTTGGGGTTTCTATGACCTCTTTTCTTGTATTTATTTGTAAATATCTCTTTTATTTAATATAAATTTTTGACTTATCAATTTTTTTTTTATGAACTCTTTATTTTTGTGTTGGCTTTGTCTTTCTATTTGATTCAAGATAGGTGAAATTTGTTAGGAATTAGATTAGTTATGCTTGGTCTTTCATCCTTCTTCTATTGTGAAATTGGACTTCCTTCATATTTTCTTGAATCAACGTACATAGAAATGCAATTTTCACTAGACGTATTGCCTTAGAACATATTAATTGTGATTACAATACAATTTTCAAACTTTTTCTGTTGAAGATGAGTTTATCTAGTTTACAATTTAGTCTCAGAAATCAATTTACGACTTATAACGAAGTGTGTAGACTTTTTTGAGTTAACGTATATAAAATTCAACATTTTTATGAACTCTTTCCTTTTGTGTTGGCTTTGTCTTTCAATCTGATTCAAGATAAATGAAATTTGTTAGGATTTGGATTAGTTCTGCTTGGTCTTTCATCCTTCTTCTATTGTGAAATTTGACTTCCTTCATATTTTCTTGAATCAACGTACATAGAAATGCAATTTTTACTAGACGTATTTCCTTAGAACATATTAATTGTGAATACAATACATTTTCAAACTTTTTCTGTTAAAGATGAGTTTATCTAATTTACAATTTAGTCTCAAAAATCAATTTACGACTTATAACGAAGTGTGTAGACTTTTTTGAGTTAACGTATATAAAATTCAACATTTTTATGAACTCTTTCCTTTTGTGTTGGCTTTGTCTTTCTATCTGATTCAAGATAGATGAAATTTGTTAGGATTTAGATTAGTTCTTCTTGGTCTTTCATCCTTCTTCTACTGTGAAATTTGACTTCAGAACATAGAAATGCAGTTTTTACTAGACGCATTGCCTCAGAACATATTAATTGTGATTACAATACATTTTTCAAACTTTTTTTTTTTTGGTAAGTACAAATTGTATTGATGAATAGCCAATATGTACAAAGAGTTTACGAGAAAAGAGGTCCGAAGACCCTAAAAACTTACAAGCTACTTAAATCTGAAATATGAAACATTTGGATATTCTAACGAATGAAGAAAATATGGTCTTTCATCATAGTTTAAGCCTTCACCATTTCTTAGAGAACAACCCCTCTTTGCCATGTTGTCTACCATGAAGTTAGCCTCACGATAGGTGTGCACAAAACGAATGGAAACATATCTACTTTTAATCAAACTCCACCTGTGTTTAACAAACCAAGGAACTTTCGAAGTTGTCAATGCTGTAATAGCACCAACCGAGTCTGAACGAACAAGGACCTTGTTTTCAAACTTTTTCTGTTAAAGGTGAGTTTATCTAGTTTACAATTTAGTCTCAGAAATCAATTTCCGACTTATAACAAAGTGTGTAGAGATTTTTGAGTTAACTTATATATAATTCAACATTTTTATGAACTCTTTCTGTTTGTGTTAGCTTTGTCTTTCTACTTTATTCAAGATTGATGAAATTTGTTAGGATTTGGATTAGTTCTGCTTGGTCTTTGATCCTTCTTCTATTGTGAAATTTGATTTCCTTTATATTTTCTTGAATCAACGTACATAGAAATGCAATTTTTACTGGACGTATTGCTTTTTTTTTTCTAAGTCAATAAAATATATTGAAAAAAAGATATTTACAAGATAGGTGAAGGAGAAAAGGGATCAGAGAACTGGACGTATTGCCTTGGAAAACAAAAGACCAAGCAAACAAATTTTCTCTCTCTCCTAACTTTGCTCTGGCGATTTTAGGGTTTTCAATTTTTTTCAAAAACTTTTTCCGCGCTTCATCTTGGATCATCTCTTTGGTGATCAGAGATGGGGGAACAATCGGTTGGTGAGTCTAGTCATCAAAAGCTAACGTTTGTTGAACTTGTTACGGGAAAAAACAAAAAAAAAACCATGTTTCTACTGCTATCGACATTATACTCTACCAAACCCTACTATCAAAGATGGAAAACCAGCTGTGGTTATTCCGCAAGATTATTATGAAGAGGGTTGTCAAATATGGTGCTTCAGTCTCATTGGGAGGCTGGATCTCAATGGTATCAAACTCAATGATGTTAAGATTAACTTGGAACAACAATGGAAGCTTGGAGAGGCTAAGGTGAAGTTTCATCCCCATGAACCGGGGATTCTTCATCATCAAGTTGTTAACATAGGAAGACAAAGAAAAAGTTTATCGTGAGGGTAACAAGGATCCATGGATTGTGAACGAGTAACCTTTACGTCTGATCGAATGGTATCCAGGGTTCGACGTTGATAAACAATATACCTCTCACTCTACCGTCTGGGTCAAGTTTACAGGTCTTCCGGTTGAAATGTGGGTGGAGAAGACGCTGTTAGCTTTGGGAAAATCTCTTGGAACTCCTATTGTGGTTGATAAGCGAACCCTAAACCATGAGTATCGGCATTACGCCTCAGTCCTGATCGATATTAATTTTGCAAAGCTTAATACAGATTATGTTTATGTTGAAGCTGGTGGGCGCAATTTTTTGCAACCATTTGAAATCTTGAAAAGGCCGAAATACTGTTCCAAGTGCAAAATAGTTGGTCACCTAGACTCAGAGTGCAGAAGGAAGCATGTTACTGCAGTTAATACGCCACCCGCTTCTGCCAGTACGTCGCAGCAATCTAATTCTCTAGTTATCCACCAAGGTGAGACTAATACAACATGGAAAGTTGCAGGTCAAATGAATGGTAAAAAAATCGAAAGGGAAGAGTTGATAACAACGTACAGCCTGCTACTGTGAGCATTGAAGACACTGTTGAGTTGGAACAACAGTTACAAGATGAACTCGTGAATTCCGAAGCTGTTTTGCGCAGGGCTACAGCTGAGTTTGAGAGAGCCAAACAAGCTAAGCTTGCGCATTCAATTTTAGTTAACATGGAAAAGTCGTTGAGTACTGTTGCCTTGAATACTAAGCCAGTTGGGAATGTTGAATTGGCAAGAACTAGACTTCCTAATCCTGGTAGGATTCCTGTTTTATCTTTGTCTACACCGGTGTGTGATGCTCTTGAAGAAAGTTCGGAATATATCTCTCATAACAAATTCAATATTCTGGGATCAGTTGGTGAGACTTTGAATAACCCTCTTTTGGAGATTAATAAGGTTGATGAAGTAGCTAAACGTGCTAAGCAGCAGCAGTTGATAGCTCTTCAAGCAAAAATTGATGCTTTGAGAGATAATGATTCCATGTCGGACTCGGAAGAATCTGAATTGGGAGTTCGTGCTCGAAAGGGTTCTTCACCAAGACTAAACTTCTCAAATACTTCTCATCAAGTAAAGCTATCTAAAACTCAAACCCCCAAAGTTTAATTATGCGGGTTCTCTTTTGGAACATAAATGGAGTTGCTCGTGATGCAACTCAATGTAAACTTAGAGAGTTAATTAGGGAGTTCAAGCTGGATATTTTTTGTCTTGCGGAACCAAAAGTTCATTGATCGGTTGGTTTTGGTAATAGACTTCAGTTGGAAGGTTTTTATCCACATGTTATTCATAATGCGACTGCTTCTAGTATTGCTAATATGTGGATTTGCTACTTAAATGGTATTGTTCCCTCGGTTATTAATAGGAGCAAACAGGCCATAACAGTTGAGGTTGATGGAGTTCATATCTTGTTTGTTCATGCTAGTTATGTTCTGGTTACTAGGTGAAGGCTTTGACAGCAGCATAATAGCCATGATACGTCGATCTCGTGGCATTCATGGGAGATTTCAATTGTATCCTTCGACTTGATGAGGAAAAGGGTGGTCTTGAGCCTAGGACTTCAACAATTAATGAATTTTCAGATTGGATGAATGATAATAATCTTTTCGAAGCAGATTTCTTGGGTACTAAATTTACTTGGACTAATGGTCAGTCGGGTTCTCACAGAATCATTAGTATGTTGGATCGTGCTGTTATCAATGCTGCTTGGTTAGCGAAATTTGATAATTGGCGGTGTAAAGCTCTTCCTCGAGAAGTTTCCGACCATTCTACTCTTTTGGGGTTTCCTTTTGTTGTTCCGAGACCTAAAAGAGCTCCTTTTCACATTCAAAAAATGTGTTTTTTACACACTGATTTCTTCGTATGGTGAGTGACTGTTGGAATATGCCAGTTCATGGTTCTCTTGATTTCATATTTACTTATAAACTCAAGAGGCTAAAGGGGGTGATTAAGGAATGGAATCTTACGGCTTTTGGTAATATTCATTCTAAGTTGAAGCAAGACCAGCTGAGGTTTGAATCTGCGGCTCTTTGCTCGGATGAAGATCCTAATGATGTTTCCAAACTTAATCTTATGAAGGATGTTATGGCTAGGCTTAGTGAGACTCGGCTTCAACATAACTCTATGCTTAAGCAAAAGGAAAGGAATCAGTGGCTTGTGGAGGGTTCAAGCAACGCTACTTTCTTCCATAATAGCATTCGCATTCGTCGGAGTTCTAATACTATTTCAGAATTAACAGATAGTGATGGCCTTATTATTTCAGACTATGATCAGTTGCATGACCATGTGGTGCAGTTCTATGAGGACAAATTTAATGTCAATGAGTCTGATTTGGATGCTAGTTTATTTGATTATGAGCATGTTAGTATCTCAGAGGAAGAAAGTCTTGTTATGGACAGAATTCCTACTCCTGACAAAATTAAACAAGCAGTTTTTGATCTTGGAGCTGATAGTGCTCCAGGGCCGGATGGTTTTTCTGGTTGTTTCTATCGTCATTGCTGGGACATTATTAATGAATATTTGACTAAGGCAATTAATTTTGTTGGAATACTGGTCAGATTCCAAATGGGGTGAATTCAAGTCTTATCATCTTGCTTCCAAAGGTAAGAGGTGCAAATACTCTTCGTAATTTTCGACCTATTGGTCTTAGTAATTTTTTCTTTAAAATTTTTACTAATATCCTTGCTGCTAGAGTTGGTAGTGTTTTGGATAAGCTTGTTTCTGAGGAACAGGTAGCCTTTATGAAGGGTCGGAATATCCATGAAAAACATCAGTTTGGCTTCTGAAATGGTTAATGAACTCCACATCAAGCGCAAGGATGGCAACATTGGTCTTTAGCTTGATATTTCCCAGGAATTTGATACGGTGAGTTGGTCTTTTGTGTTGGAAGTTTTTCGGAGATATGGTTTCTATGAACATTGGGGCTCTTGGATTCTTAATATTTTGAATTCTGCTAGAATCTCTATTCTTTTGAATGGCAGTCTTCTGAGGAACATGTAGCCTTTATGAAGGGTCGGAATATCCATGAAAAACATCAGTTTGGCTTCTGAAATGGTTAATGAACTCCACATCAAGCACAAGGATGGCAACATTGGTCTTAAGCTTGATATTTCCCAGGCATTTGACACGGTGAGTTGGTCTTTTGTGTTGGAAGTTTTTCGGAGATATTGTTTCTGTGAACATTGGTGCTCTTGGATTCTTAATATTTTGAATTCTACTAGAATCTCTATTCTTTTGAATGGCAGTCCGGAGGTTATTTCAAAATTAATAGAGGTTTGCGTCAAGGAGATCCTCTTTCTCCTTTGATTTTTGTCTTGATTGAAGATGTTCTTAGCAGAAATATTACAAAGCCTTTTCATGAGAAAAAGATGTCTCATATGGTAACTAGAGGTGGTATTTCTCGTACTCATCTCTTTTTTGCTGATGACATTATGATTTTCTGTAAAGGAAACCTTAAGAGACTCAACAATCTGGTGGATTTGTTGGGTAAGTATCAAAGAGCTTCTGGTCAAACTGTTTGTGATTATCAAAGGAGAAGGAATTTTTCTCTCCAAAAATTGGCGAATTTTTTCTTTAGGGTTTTCAACTTTTATCAACGTTTTTCCTTCATTCTAGATCATCTTTGGTGATTTAGGATGGGGGAAAACCCTGATTCAAACGTGAATAATCATGGGAACAATAAGGTATCTTTTGCTGATTTGGTTAAGGGTAAAAAACCCTATATGTTAACAGATTCAGATTTCTTATCTCTCCCTGAGGCATCAACATATTTGGAAGAACCATCTTTGGTTTTGCCTAATAGTCTTCTTCAAGAGGGACGTGATATATTTCAGTTCAGTCTCATTGGGAGATTGAACTTTAAGGGCTTAAAACTTGCTGATGTTCAAAAGAGTTTGGAGGAACAATGGGGTTTCGGTGCTGGAAGATGTAAGTTAGTTCCAATGACAAAAGGGTTCTTTATCATAAAGTTAACTTCAGCAGATGACAAGGAACGTGTATGGCATGGTGATACTTGGGTTATACAGAATCAACAGCTTAGGGTTTTTAATTTTTACCCAAATTTTGATCCAGAAAGACAGCAAACTTCAAGAGCTTCAGTTTGGGTAAGTTTCCCTGGTTTGTACATTGAGTTATGGACTAAGAAAATTCTTCTTTCCATTGCTAAAATTATTGGAAAACCGATCGCTATTGATCAAAAGACATTGGATCATGATGTTGGAAACTATGCTGCGGTTCTGATTGATATTGACTTTGCTAAGTTGATTCCTAAAAGAATTCGCTTGAAGGCAAATGGAAAAGAGTTCTGGCAGTATATTGAAATTCAAGACTTAGAGAATGTCAAATTCTGCACTCATTGTAAGTTTATGTGCCACAAATTTGAGAATTGCCTTGCTGCAAAGAAAATTTTGGGAGGTTCTAATGCTGAAAAGAAGTCACCTATTGTGAACATTAAGAATGGCAAAGAAGGAAAATCAATCAAATCTGTTTGGAAAGAAGTTAGTGAAACTTCCCATGCAGGCCATGCAGTTAACGTCAATAATTTGCAGGCTCGTAAGGAGAGTATAGTTATTGTTTCCCATGAAAACCATGCAGATAACATTAACAATATTGCAGCAAGGGAAGGTGTTCAGTCCGGGAAGGGGAATGTGACAGAAGTGGCAACAAATAGTAACTTTGTTTCTAAGGATACTACAGTTCAAGAGTGCGATGAGGATAAACTGTTGGAGGAAGAGCTTAATAACTCTTTCGTAGAATATAGGGAAGCACAGCTCAAACTGATCAAGTGTAAGAATGCTATTGCTGCGAGAAAAGATATTGCTGCACGAATTAAATCTGCTACTGAAGATAATGTAGCTGTTACGCAAGTTCAAACCGGGATAAGGCAAGAGTCACGAAATAACGTGGAATCTGGCTTGGAGATTCAGCCAACTTCCGTGCCCAAAAAGAACACTGAGTCCTTATCCAAGCATAATCAGGTAAGTTCCGTATCCAACTTGGTTATGGAAACTAAGCAACAACCCGTCCAATGAAAACTCTGAGGCTATGTCCGTGCAATGTCATACTCAGGCCGTGAATATCTCTCATGGTATGAATACAAAGCCAGGGTCCTTAGAAGACTCGGTTTTAGAATCTTCTTCAAAATAAGAGTCTGTGAATAAGAATATTCAGGCCAAGCAAGCTGATAATCAAGTCATGAATAATTCTCAAGGCTTGATTACTAAATCAGGGTCATCAAAAGAGGATTGGACAAAAGTAAAGGGTAAGAGTTCCCCAAACAAAGGTACTCCGTTTAAATTTAAATCTTTTGAAACTCCTTTTGTGGATGCGCTTTTTCAAACAGAATTAGTGGTGAATAACAAATATGGTGCCCTGGCATCTGAGTTAGGCCTTGCTAATGATTCTAGTAAGGCTTTGGTGGAGGAGGAACAAGATGATTCTAGTGACTCGGATATTAGTATGGGTTCAAAAGATTGGGGTGAAGTTGATGCAGATATTCTAGCAAGGAAACAAGCTAGAAAAGTGGCCAAGCAAGCTGCGAAAATCATGGCTACGAATTCTAGGTCCAATGAAGAAAATCCTAGCCTAATCGGGTTGGACGAATGTGTTTTTGATATGAATAATATTTTGACAAATGAGGAACTAGAGGAGGCAAGCACCATTCAGAATGATGAAGTGCGTGCTAATTTTATTAGAGAGTCAGCCTTTAGAAAAGAGTATTTCAAGGAAAAAAAAAGGAGCAAATGGATAGAATGTCAACTAAGAAGAAAGCACAATCTCCTATTAAGCTTGTTCCGGGTGGTAATTATGCTTCAGATGAAAATGGAGAGGATTATGACTATGATGAAACCTATGATGATTCTGAAGATGTTTACAAGGAGTCTTATGGAGACTATGATTTAACTCAAGTTATTGCTGGTCTCATTCCCAAGAAGAAGAAATTTAGAGTTGGAAATAAGGGACGAAAACGTTTCTAGTTTTCTTCTTTTTGCATGTTTTTTCGTGTTTAGGAGCTTATTTTATGAGTTTTTTTGCCCCTTTGGTTTATGGGGGTGGGGAGGCCTAAAGCCTCCAATTTTGTAATTCTTGTAATTACGTTTTTTTGCTTTAATAAACCATTTTTATCTAGCAAAAAAAAAAAAAAGAAAAAGGTCAAACTGTTTGTAGACAGAAGAGCAAGATTTATTATGGGGGTGGTTCTTTAACTAAAATGAATTATCTTGCTAACCATTTGGGGTATGACTGTAGCCACTTTTCCTGATCGTTATTTGGGAGTTCAAATTATGCCGAGTACTGTTCGATATCATCACATTTCGGGTGTAGTGGAGAAGATCAAATCGCAACTTGCTGGTTGGAAAGGTTTTTTGCTATCCTTCCATGATCGTTTGGTGCTTGTCAAGTCTGTTCTTGCTAGTTACTCTATTCACAATATGGCTATATATAAATGGCCACATAAATTCATTTTACAGTGTGAAAGAGCAATTAAAAATTTTATTTGGTCGGGAGATTCTAATGTTAGTCGTGATGTGGTCGTTGCTTATGATGAAGTCTGTTTCCCTTTTGAGGAAGGGGGTTTGGGCTTAACTCGTATGGCTACAATGAATGATGCCATGCTTATGAAACTTTGGTGGAAAATTCGTTCTTCGAAGAAAAAATAGGCAGGTTTTCTTCGTGCTAAATTCTTTGGCAGAAATGGGTGTATCAAGGTAAATGGTTTGAAGTCTTCTATTCTTCCGAGTATTTGAAGAGTGTACAAGATAGTGGAATCTAACACTAAAGTTTTGCTGGGGATGGTAGAGATACTTCTCTTTATTATGATGCTTGGTTTTCAAATACGAGTATCGCTGCAATCCTTAATGACTATACACTGGATAGAAATGTGCTGGTTAGTACTGTTTTGGTTGATGAGCAGTGGAATATCCCTGTGGAACACTTAGACCGTAAGGCAGCTGTAGGTCTAGACGTTAACCTTTTGCCTACACCCATGGTTGGTGAAGATGTACGCATCTGGATGCCAGATTACAAAGGTGTTTTCACTGTTAGTTCTGCGAAAGAATTAATCCGTCAGAAATATCCCAAGTTCGATGCCGCTTCTATTTTATGGAGGAAGGAAGTTCACCCTACATTGGCTGCCCAAAATTGGAAATTCATGCGCAATGCTTGTGCAACGTATGATATAATCTAATCTAGATTTAAAATTCAGCTTGCAAGTCGTTGTAGCTTATGTGGAGTTGCGGAAGAATCTCTAGACCATATCTTTTTCCATTGCAGCTTTGCTGGCCGTGCTTGGAACTGGATAGCAGATATTTTTAATTTAACGCCTAATGATAATCTTGTGGTGTCTTGTAAAGCAGCTCAAGGAAGAAGTACCATGATTCGTGACCTGTGGAGGCTTGCCAATCTTGTCATCAGGTCTGAGCTATGGGAAGCACGTCATATGGCAGTCTTTCAACGTCAACAACCAAGCTGGAGTTTATTTTTCAAGAGGGTGGTGAACCTGATTCAAGACTATTCAGTCCGGCTTTGGGGATATATGCGAAATTGTGTTGAAGATGTTTTGCTTCTTGATTATTTTCGAGTGGTCCATAGGAGTGTCAAACATCAGCAATCGCTGGAAGTTTTTTGGCAGCCTCCAGATGATAATGAGCTTCAGATCCGTTGTGATGGCGCGACGCGAGGTAATCCAGACATTTCAGGAGCGGGAGAGGTGGCTAGAGACTCTAATTGTTCAGTTCTTGGAGTTACCTCAAATTATTTGGCTGAACTTTATGGAATTATTGTTGGTTTGGAGTGGGCTATGCAATGGGGTTTTGAGCGTATTTATGTATGATCAGATTCTTTTGGTGTGGTAGAAGCTTTCAAAATTTCTTCTATCCCTTGGTTTTCAATGAGTAGATGGATGGCAATTTGTA
Source organism: Papaver somniferum (assembly GCF_003573695.1). Taxonomy (NCBI): domain Eukaryota; kingdom Viridiplantae; phylum Streptophyta; class Magnoliopsida; order Ranunculales; family Papaveraceae; genus Papaver; species Papaver somniferum. Next base: position 43,445,352 of record NC_039366.1, read on the forward strand.
GACATTATGCGTCAATAAGGTTCATTCACACTTTTAGCTAGGCGAATTTTTCAGCGGATAAAATGGCCAAGCGTGGATGTCTACTTGCTAATGAAGTGGGAGTGCATTATGATGGAAGACCACCTTATTCAATTCAGTTGAATATCCAAATGTTTCATATTATCGTTTCAAGTAGTTTACAAGTTTTTGGGGTTGCTGTGACCTCTTTTCTTGTAAATTCTACTATGTAAATTTTGTTATCTATTAATACAAATTTTGGTTTATCAAAAAAAAAGTATTGCCTTAGAACATATTAATTATAATTACAATACATTTTTCAAACTTTTTCTGTTAAAGATGAGTTTATCTAGTTTACAATTTAGTCTCAGATATAAATTTCTGCCTTATAACGAAGTGTGTAGACTTTTTTGAGTTAAAGTATATAAAATTTAACACTTTTATGAACTCTTTCTTTTTGTGTTGGCTTTGTCTTTCTATTTGATTCAAGATAGATGAAATTTGTTAGGATTTGGATTAGTTCTGCATGGTCTTTCATCCTTCTTCTATTGTGAAATTCGACTTCCTTCATATTTTCTTGAATCAGCGTACATAGAAATAAAAATTTTACTGGACGTATTGCCTTAGAACATATTAATTGTAATTACAATACATTTGTCAAACTTTTTTTTTTATTAAAGATGAGTTTATCTAGTTTACAGATTAGTCTCAGAAATAAATTTCCGACTTATAACGAAGTGTGTAGACTTTTTTGAGTTAACATATATAATATTTAACATTTTTATGAACTCTTTCCTTTTGTGTTGGCTTTGTGTTTCTATCTGATTCAAGATAGATGAAATTTGTCAGGATTTGGATTAGTTCTGCTTGGTCTTTCAACAATCTTCTATTGTGAAATTTGACTTCCTTCATATTTTCTTGAATCAACGTACATAGAAATGCGATTTTTACTAGATGTATTGCCTTAGAACATATTAATTGTGATTACAATACATTTTCCAAACTTTTTCTGTTAAAGATGAGTTTATCTAGTTTACAATTTAGTCTCAGAAATCAATTTCTGACTTATAACAAAGTGTGTAGACTTTTTTGAGTTAACCTATATAAAATTTAACATTTTTATGAACTCTTTGTTTTTGTATTGGCTTTATCTTTTTATTTGATTCAAGATAGATGAAATTTATTAGAAATTCGGATTAGTTCTGCATGGTCTTTCATCCTTCTTCTATTGTGAAATTTGACTTCCTTCATATTTTCTTGAATCAAAGTACATAGAAATGCAATTTTTACTAGTCGTATTGCCTTAGAACATATTAATTGTAATTACAATACATTTTTCAAACTTTTTCTGTTAAAGATGAGTTTATCTAGTTTACAATTTAGTCTCGAAAATCAATTTCCGACTTATAACGAAGTGTGTAGACTATTCTGAGTTAAGGTATATTAAATTCAACATTTTCATGAATTCTTTCTTTTTGTGTTGGCTTTGTCTTTCTATTTGATTCAAGATAGATGAAATTTGTTAGGATTTGGATTATTTCGGTATGGTCTTTCATCCTTCTTCTATTGTGAAATTTGACTTCCTTCATAATTTCTTGAATCAACGTACATAGAAATGCAATTTTTACTAGACGTATTGTCTTAGAACATATTAATTGTAATTACAATACATTTTTAAAACTTTTTCTGTTAAAGATGAGTTTATCTAGTTTACAATTTAGTCTCAGAAATCAATTTCCGACTTATAACGAAATGTGTAGACTTTTTTGAGTTAACGTATATAAAATTCAACATTCTTATGAACTCTTTCTTTTCATGTTGGCTTTGTCTTTCTATTTGATTCAAGATAGTTGAAATTTGTTAGGATTTGGATTAGTTATGCATGGTCTTTCGTCCTTCTTCTATTGTGAAATTTGACTTCCTTCATATTTTCTTGAATCAACGTACATAAAAATGCACTAAACGTATTGCCTTAGAACATATTAATTGTAATTACAATACATTTTTCAAACTTTTTCTGTCAAAGATGAGTTTATCTAGTTTACAATTTAGTCTCAGAAATCAATTTCCTACTTATAACGAAATGTGTAGACTTTTTTGAGTTAACATATATAAAATTCAACATTTTTATGAACTTTTTCTTTTTATGTTGGCTTTGTTTTTCTATCTGATTCAAGATAGACGAAATTTGTTAGGATTTGGAATAGTTCTACATGATCTTTCCTCTTTTTTCTATTGTGAAATTTGACTTCCTTGATATTTTCTTGAATCAACGTACATAGAAATGAAATTTTTATTAGAGGTATTACCTTAGAACATATTAATTGTAATTACAATATATTTTTCGAACTTTTTCTTTTAAAGATTAATTTATCTAGTTTACAATTTAGTCTCAGAAATCAGCTTCCGACTTATAACGAAGTGTGTAGACTTTTTTGAGTTAACGTATATAAAATTCAACATATTTATGAACTCTTTATTTTTGTATTGGCTTTGTCTTTCTATCTGATTCAAGATAGATGAAATTTGTTAGGATTTGGATTATTTCTGCTTGGTCTTTCAACCTTCTTCTATTGTGAAATTTGACTTCCTTGATATTTTCTTGAATCAACGTACATAGAAATGAAATTTTTATTAGAGGTATTACCTTAGAACGGATTAATTGTAATTATAATATATTTTTCAAACTTTTTCTGTTAAAGATGAGTTTATCTAGTTTACAATTTAGTCTCAGAAATCAATTTCCGACTTATAACAAAGTGTGTAGACTTTTTTGAGTTATTTTTTTTTTGCTAAATCAAGAAAATATAGTGATAAAAAAGATATTTACAAGATAGGTGAAGGAGAAAAGGGATCAGAGAAACCCCTAAAAAACTCCTAAAACCTATTTAAAACGATAATAAATTACATTTGGAAACTCAATAGAACTTAAAAAAACTGGTCGACCTTCAAAGTGAAAACCAACCCCATCCTCTAATAAACAACCACGCTTTGCCATTGCATCAGCTGCAAAATTTGCCTCTCTAAAAGAATGTTCAAAACGAATTGAACCATATAAACCTTTAACTTCCATCCATCTTTGCCTAGCAAACCAAGGAACGTTATCTTCTTCCAAAGCCTTCAACACACTTGTAGAATCTGATCTAATAACAATGCAAGCATATCCCCACTGAACTGACCACTCCATACCCACAATAATACCATACAATTCAGCCAAATAATTAGAAGTAACTCCCAAACCAATACACATTGCACCTACCACTTCACAATTTGCATTCCTTGCAACAACATCAGCTCCCGCCACCCCTGGATTACCTCTTAAGGCGCCATCCGTGTACAAAAGCAATTCATTATCATTAGGAGGAAACCAAAAACACTCCTTGGGATCAGTAAACTTCACCTTTCTATGCCGAACCCTAAAAAACTCCAGAATTCTCAAGTCATCCATAGAATTATGCATATAACTCTTCATACGAACTGAATAATCTTGCATCAAACTAAAAACACGTTTTTGAAATAAAGACCAACAAAGGTTCTTCTTTTCATACACTTTTTTGTTCCTAGTGAACCATAATTCTGAACGCACAACCAAATTCACTACCAACCACAAATCCTTAACAATACCACTATGATTTTTTGCCTTTTGGTAAGAAGTAATAATATCATAATTAGGTTTAATTTTGAAAATACCTTCAATCCACTCCCAATCTTGACGCGCAAAATTACAGCTCCAAAGAATATGTTGGAGAGACTCCTCCTCAATCTGACACACACTACATTTAGATGCAAGTTGAATTTTAAATCTGCTACGTACCTTATCAAGAGTAGCACACGCACCACGAATAAACTTCCAGTTCTGAGCCTCCAATGAAGGATGCACCACCCTCTTCCATAACAACCCCGCCTCCCTCAAAATAGGATATTTCTTCCTAATTAATTCCCTAGATGACCTGACAGAAAATTTACCTTGTAAATCAGGCATCCAAAAACGCCTATCCACTCCCATATGAATTTTTGGTAAATCCTGTTGCGAATGAACTCCATGAATCTGCCAATCACCTTGCACAATAATATCACAAACACGAGCTGATCTGTCTAAATCCATGCAATTTAAAACACTAGCTAAGGTTGTATTTCCATACCATATATCAAAGAATAAAGAAGTATCCCTACCGTCACCAATAAAACACTTCGTGTTGTCCACCATCTCCTTATGAACCCAACGAAGACCAGGAAGAATAGAAGATTTCACCCCTGCCATCTTAATACGACCATCCCTACAAGTGAATTTGGCTTCCAAAAACCTCGCCCACCTCTTACGAGAAGATTTTATAGCCCACCACAATTTCATCAGCAAAGCTTTATTCATAGTCCTTAGGCTAGTGATCCCAAGACCACCTTCCTTTAAAGGACTACAAATCTTATCAAAACCAATTACAAAATCTCTAGTAAGATTAGAATCACCCGACCACAGAAAATTACGAATCACACGCTCACATTGAAGTGTGAATTTTAACGGCCATTTGTACACAGCCATGTTATGAATAGAATAACTCGAAAGAACATTCTTAACAAGCACAACCCTATCTTGAAAAGATAACATCTTACCTTTCAGAACCGAAAGTTGATCCCTCAACTTATCAACAACGTTGCTGATGTGACTATACTTAACCATCCCCGGCATCACCTTAACTCCCAAATATCTATCAGGAAAGTTAGAAATTGCCATACCTAAGAAAGTTGCAATGGTCTGGCGCCTACTCAAAGTCCCACCACCGAAGTATATCTTGCTCTTCTCCCTACAAACCCTCTGACCAGAAGCTTGTTGGTAATTCTCCAAAAGTTTCACCAGATTCTTCACACTCTTCATATTTCCCTTGCAAAAAATCATAATATCATCAGCAAAAAATAAATGAGTAGGAGCAATACCCTTACGTTTTACCATATAAGACATATCCTTATTCTGAAAGAGTTTAGTGATGTTGCGGCTAAGCACATCCTCAATCAAAACAAAAATAAGAGGAGATGGAGGATCCCCCTGCGGTAAACCCCTATTAATCTTGAAATAACCCTCCGGACTACCATTAAGAAGAATAGAAATACGCGCCGAATCCAGAATTTTCCAAATCCAAGAGCACCAATCTTCAGAAAAACCATACCTTCTAAAAACCTCAAGAACAAAAGACCAGCTCACCGTATCAAAAGCCTGAGAGATATCAAGCTTCAAACCCAAATTACCGTCCTTCCTTTTGATGTGCAATTCATTCACCATCTCAGAAGCTAAACTAATATTCTCATGGATATTCCTTCCCTTCATGAAAGCCACTTGCTCTTCAGACACCAACTTTCCCAACACCCTACCAAGCCTAGTAGCCAAGATTTTAGTAAAAATCTTAAAAAGAAATTACTTAAACCAATCGGCCTAAAGTTCTTCAACCTAGCAGCTCCCCTAACCTTTGCAAGCAAAAGAATAAGACTAGAATTAACCCCATTAGGAACGGTTTTAGAAGACCAGCAATAAGTAACCGCTAAAATCAGATCCCTTTGAATAATCTCCCAACAATGTCTATAAAAACACCCCGAGAAACCATCTGGACCTGGCGCACTATCAGCTCCCAAATCAAAAACCGCCTGTTTAATCTCATCACAAGTAGGAATAGCATCCAACATATGCGACTCTTCCACAGTAATAGAATCATGATCATAATCAAAAAGAGTTTCACTTACCTGACCATCCTCACCATTGAATTTAGCCTGATAGTAAGAAACCACATGAGCACTAAGATGAACCGGATCAGTAATAGTACTCCCATCTTCAGCAACAAGCTCCGAGATTGTATTAGCACTTCTACGAATTTTAATAGAGTTGTGAAAGAAAGAAGTGTTACTAGAACCCTCCAACAACCACTGATTTCTAGATTTTTGCTTTAACATTATATGCTGCTGCCTTTGAATATCTTGAACCTCAACAAGAGCATCCTTCATATTATTAAGTTTTGAAACATCAAACGGATCTTCATCAGAATTTCTACTAGCTACCTCAAACTTAAGCGTTGCTTGCTTTAGTCTAGCATTGACATTACCAAAAACATTTGATTCCATAACTTAATTGCCTCCTTCAACCGCTTCAATTTGAAAGGAAAGATAAAACCATGATTACCATACACCGGCGCCATCCAAGATAACTCCACCATCTTCAAAAAATCCGGATGAGAAAACCACATCTTCTGTATACGAAAAGGAGCACGTCTAGGCCTAGGATCACAAAAAGGAAAACCAATAAGAGTCGAATGGTCAGAAACTTCCCTAGGAAGAGCTTTACACCGCCAATTCGAAAACTTAGACAGCCAAGGTTCATTAATAATAGCACGATCCAACTTACTATAATTCTACCAACACCAGTCTGACCATTGGTCCAAGTAAACTTAGACCCCAACGAATCAGCTTCAAACAAGTTATTATCCTCCATCCAATCAGAAAACTCATTAATACAAGAGAGACGAGTTGTCCTACCCCTTTCTTTTCATCTTGACGAAGAACACAATTGAAATCACCCATAACCAACCAAGGAGTAGTTACGTCAACCGCTTCAAGTTGACTCCAAAGCCTCCTACGAAAAACTTGAATATAACTAGCATGAACAAAAGAGATAAAACCCCCTCAGTTTTAACCGTAATGGCCTGTCTAGACATATTAATCACCACCGGCTCCTCAATACAATCATCCCAAAGAATCCACAAATTACCCAAAGAACTAGAAGTAGAATTATGAATTACCTTTTTTTATAACCAGCCAAATTTAACCTTATCATTACATTGTCAGTGCAACGAATCTTAGGCTCAGCAATACAAAGTACTACCGGCTTGTATTCATGCACCAATTTACGTAACTTACTACCCGCTTCCACCTTCGCCACCCCATTAATATTCCAATATAGAACTCTCATCAGGAAACACTCTTCTTTATTATGAATAGCTTGTGGAATCTTGCTAGGAATCCTACTTTGTAAAACAGGAGAGACACCCTTCCTAACTCGGTTTCCCAAAGCATTCACTTCAGAATCCGAATCTGATTTGGAATCATTAAAACGTTGTTGAGAAGAACTAGAACTTGTAATCAAAACCCGGCTTGGTTTTCTACTTTTCTTTGGCATATCCACTGGTATTTCCGCCCACTTAACACCCTTAACACCTGATGAAGCTTTCTCAGGCGTCAACTCTTCATCCGAACTACCTCCAGAAGTGTTTTCTGCCGCATCCGAACCCCCTCCAGAAAAGTGTTCAACATCATCATTATCCACACCCAACTCATCATTCAAACATTGAACTTATTAGGAGAAACCACAATAGAAGTTTCAGCAACAGCTCTGTAGCTTGAGATATCCTCAATATTATCAACCACCATGTCTTGCAAAGACTTATTACCAGCCTCAACCGGCGTAAAAGAAGAACTCGCCTCATTCCTGTCACTAGAGTGAATTAGTTCTTGCCAATTCACCACTCTTAGTTGACTTAGATGAGGTTGCAATTTCAACCATTAACAACCCAATAACCGAACTCTTTTGCAATGCTAACGCCTTCTTAGCCTTCTCAAAAGCTTCAGACGCTGCATGAAGATTGGATTCAGTATTCACTAAATCATTCTCTAGCTGAAGAGTTTGCTCCAAACCACCAGCACTCTCCACTAAACCAGCTTCAACCACCCCATTCACCACAGCTCCACCGTGCCCTACAGCAAGAGCATCATCCACATTACCACCAGCACCGTTAACAACATCATGAACCACAATAGCACCATCGTTTACACCACCTACAGCAGCGCCAACACCTACAGCAACAACGTTTGTACCACCAGCAACAGCCACGGTTGCATCAGCTCCATCACCCTTACGGTTTCTCCTATTACGCACATTCTGCCATTCCCCTTTCGCATCAGCCTTAGACGTTTTCTCATCATTCTTTGATTGTCTTCTACATTCAACATCATTGTGACCAATTATGCAGCACTTCATACAGAATTTAGGTGATTTTGGGATACCCAAGTATTGCCAAAACGTCCTCCCCCAGCTGTTATCTTAATTCTACTTGGAATGTGTTTTGCAAAATCCACATCTACCAAAACTGAAGCAAAGTTTCCATACTCCAGATTTGGGGTTCTTTGATCAACCACAATAGGAGTCCCTAAAACTTTTCCCATAGATAACAAGTTCTTCTCAGTCAATAGTTCTGCATGTAAACCAGGAAAGTGAACCCATACGTTTGCATGGGAAGTTTTTTGATGATCAGGATCAAAACCTGGGTACCAATCCATTAACTTGAGTTCATGCTGTTGAACAAACCACTTTGTACGTCTGATTCTCTCCTTAGTTTCCTCATCTTGTAGCATAATAACAAAGAAACCTTTTCCCATAGTCATAAACCTAACAGAATTAGGATTAATCTGCCATTGAGATATTAAAAGAGTTTTTACCTCAAAGAACTTCAGCCCCGTGAAGTTTAGTCTTGCAATGAAACTGTGTTGAAAGGGTTTACAACCCTCTTCATAGTAATCCGCGGGTATAACAAGGGATGGTTCTCCATCAATCAGAGTAGGATTAGGTAAACTAGTAATATCAACTCCTGTTGGTTTTAGGGTTTGTTTTGCCCTTACCTTGTCCGCAAAGGATTGGTGTTGCTGAATCCGTGATGAACTAGGATTATTTTCTACCATATTGAATCCGTGATGAACTATGAAACCTACGTGAAAAAACTAAACCCTAGTGTTTTCGCCAGAGTTTCTCTTTCCTCTCATGTTTTCCTCAGCCCTTGCATTTCTATGTACGTTGATTCAAGAAAATATGAAGGAAGTTAAATTTCACAATAGAAGAAGGATAAAAGCCCAGGGAGAACTACTTTTTTTTATGAGTTAACCTATATTAAATTCAACATTTTCATATACTCCTTCTTTTTGTGTTGGATTTGTCTTTCTATTTGATTCAAGATAGATGAAATTTGTTAGGATTTGGATTAGTTCTGCATGGTCTTTCATCAACCCTCCAACAACCACTTATTTCTAGATTTTTGCTTTAACATTATATTATGCTGCATTTGAATATCCTGAACCTCCACAAGAGCATCCTTCATATTATTAAGTTTAAAAACATCAAAAGGATCATCATCTGAATTCCTACTAGCTACCTCAAACTTACGAGTTGCTTGCTTTAATCTAGCATTGATATTGCCAAAAACAGATTGATTCCACAACTTGATAGCCTCCTTCAACCGCTTCAATTTTAAAGGAAAGATAAAACCATGATTACCATACACCGGCGCCATCCAAGATATCTCCACCATCTTCAAAAAATCCGGATGGGAAAACCACATCTTCTGAATACGAAAAGGAGCACGTCTAGGCCGAGGATCACAAAAAGGAAAACCAATAAGAGTCGAATGGTCAGAAACTTCTCTAGGAAGAGCTTTACACCGCCAATTCGAAAACTTAGACAACCAAGGTTCATTAATAATAGCACGATCCAACTTACTAATAATTCTACCAACACCAGACTGACCATTGGTCCAAGTAAACTTAGACCCCAACGAATCAGCTTCAATCAAGTTATTATCCTCCATCCAATCAGAAAACTCATTAATACAAGAGATACGAGTTGCCCTACCCCCTTTCTTTTCATCTTGAAGAAGCACACAATTGAAATCACCCATAACTAACCAAGGAGTAGTTACATCAACCGCAGCAAGTTGACTCCAAAGCCTCCTTCAAAAAACTTGAATATAACTAGCATGAACAAAAGAGATAAAAAAACCCTCAGTTTTAACCGTAATGGCCTGCGTAGACATATTAATCACCACCGGCTCCTCAATACAATCATCCCAAAGAATCCACGAATTACCCAAAGAACTAGAAGTAGAATTATGAATTACCTTTTTATTATAGCCAGCCCTTGTTCTATTTTGAAATTTGACTTTCTTAATATTTTCTTGAATCAACGTACATAGAAATGCAATTTTTATTAGAGGTATTAACTTAGAACATATTAATTGTAATTATAATATATTTTTCAAACTTTTTCTGTTAAAGATGAGTTTATCTAGTTTACAATTTAGTCTCAGAAATCAATTTCCGACTTATAACGAAGTGTGTAGACTTTTTGAGTTAACGTATATTAAATTCAACATTTTTATGAACTCTTTATTTTTGTATTGGCTTTGTCTTTCGATTTGATTCAAATAGATGAAATTTGTCAGGATTTAGATTAGTTCTGCTTGGTCTTTCAACCTTCTTCTATTGTGAAATTTGACTTCCTTGATATTTTCTTGAATCAACGTACACAGAAATGAAATTTTTATTAGAGGTATAACCTTAGAACATATTAATTGTAATTACAATATATTTTTCAAACTTTTCTGTTAAAGATGAATTTATCTAGTTTACAATTTAGTCTCAGAAATCAACTTCCGACTTATAACGAAGTGTGTAGACTTTTTTCAGTTAACATATATTAAATTTAATATTTTAAGAACTCTTTCCTTTGTGTTGGCTTTGTCTTTCTCTCTGATTCAAGATAGATGAAATTTGTCAGGATTCGGATTAGTTCTACTTGGTCTTTCAACCTTCTTCTATTGTGAAATTTGACTTCCTTCATATTTTCTTGAATCAACGTACATAGAAATGCAATTTTTACTAAATGTATTGCCTTAGAACATATTAATTCTGATTACAATTCATTTTTCAAACTTTTCTGTTAAAGATGAGTTTATCTAGTTTACAATTTAGTCTTAGAAATCAATTTCCGACTTATAACGAAGTGTGTAGACTTTTTTGGGTTAACATATTTAAAATTCAACATTTTATGAAATCTATCTTCTTGTGTTAGCTTTGTCTTTCTATTTGATTCAAGATAGATGAAATTTGTTAGGATTTGGATTAGTTCTGCATGGTCTTTCATCCTTGTTCTATTGTGAAATTTGACTTCCTTCATATTTTCTTGAATCAACGTACAGAGAAATGCAATTTTTACTAGACGTATTTCCTTAGAACATATTAATTGTCATTACAATACATTTTTCAAACTTTTTATGTTAAAGATGAGTTTATCTAGTTTACAATTTAGTCTCAGAAATCAATTTCCGACTTATAACAAAGTGTGTAGACTTTTTTGAGTTAACCTATATTAAATTCAACATTTTTATGAACTCTTTGTTTTTGTGTTGGCTTTGTCTTTCTATTTGATTCAAGATAGATGAAATTTTTTAGGATTTGGATTAGTTCTGCATGATCTTTCATCCTTGTTCTATTGTGAAATTTGATCCTTGATATTTTCTTGAATCAATGTACATAGAAATGAAATTATTACTAGACGTATTTCCTTAGAACATATTAATTGTAATTACAATACATTTTTCAAACTTTTTCTGTTAAAGATGAGTTTATCTAGTTTACTATGTAGTCTCAGAAATCAATTTCCGACTTATAACGAAATGTGTAGACTTTTTTGAGTTAACGTATATAAAATTTAACATTTTTATGAACTCTTTCTTTTTATGTTGGCTTTGTCTTTCTATTTGATTCAAGATAGATGAAAATTGTTAGGATTTGGATTAGTTTTGCATTATCTTTCATCTTTCTTCTATTGTGAAATTTGACTTCCTTGATATTTTGTTGAATCAATGTACATAGAAATGAAATTTTTATTAGAGGTATCACCTTAGAACATATTAATTGTGATTACAATACATTTTTCAAACTATTTCTGTTAAAGATGAGTTTATCTAGTTTACAATTTACTCTCAGAAATCAACTTCCGACTTATAACGAAGTGTGTAGACTTTTTTGAGTTAACATATATAAAATTCAACATTTTTATAAACTCTTTCTTCTTGTGTTAGCTTTGTCTTTCTATCTGATTCAAGATAGATGAAATTTGTTAGGATTTGGATTAGTTCTGCTTGGTCTTTCAACCTTCTTCTATTGTGAAATTTGACTTCTTACATATTTTTTGATTCAACGTACATAGAAATGCAATTTTTACTAGACGTATTTCCTTAGAACATATTAATTGTCATTACAATACATTTTTCAAACTTTTTCTGTTAAAGATGAGTTTATCTAGTTTACAATTTAGTCTCAGAAATCAATTTCCGACTTATAACGAAGTGTGTAGACTTTTTTGAGTTAACATATATAAAATTCAACATTTTTATAAACTCTTTCTTTTTGTGTTGGCTTTTTGTTTCTATTTGTTTCAAGATAGATGAAATTTGTTAGGAATTGGATTAGTTCTTCTTGGTCTTTCATCCTTCTTCTATGGTGAAAATTGACTTCCTTCATATTTTCTTGAATCAACGTACATAGAAATGCAATTTCTACTAGACGTATTGCCTTAGAACATATTAATTGCAATTACGGTACATTTTTCAAACTTTTTTTGTTAAAGATTCGTTTATCTAGTTTTCAATTTAGTTTCAGAAATCGATTTCCGACTTATAACGAAGTGTGTAGACTTTTTTAGTTAACGTATATAAAATTCAACATTTTTATGAACACTTTCTTTTTGTGTTGGCTTTGTCTTTCTATATTTGATTCAAGATAGATGAAATTTGTTAGGATTTGGGTTAGTTCTGCTTGGTCTTTCGTCCTTCTTCTATAGTGAAATTTGACTTCCTTCAGATATTCTTGAATCTACGTACATAGAAATGCAATTTCTATGTATGTTGATTCAAGAAAATATGAATGAAGTCAATACATTTCTATAAGATGAGTCTTTCTATTTGATTATAATACATTTATATAGGATTTGGATTAGTTCTGCTTAGCCTTTCATCCTTCTTCTATTGTGAAATTTGACTTCATTCATATTTTCTTGAATCAACGTACATAGAAATGAAATTTTTACTAGACGTAATGCCTTAGAACATATTATTTGTAATTACAATACATTTTTCGAACTTTTTCTGTTAAAGATGAGTTCATCTAGTTTACAATTTAGTCTCAGAAATCAATTTCAGACGTATAACGAAGTGTGTAGACTTTTTGAGTTAACATATATAAAATTCAACATTTTTATGAACACTTTCTTTTTGTGTTGGCTTTGTCTTTCTATTATATTCAAGATAGAGAAATTTGTTAGCATTTGGTTTTTTTTGCTAAGTATTTGTTAGGATTTGGATTAGTTCTGCTTGGTCTTTCATCCTTCTTCTATTGTGAAATTTGACTTCCTTCATAATTGTGATTACAATACATTTTTTAAATTTTTTCTATTAAAGATGAGTTTATCTAGTTTACAGTTTAGTCTTAGAAATCAACTTCGGACTTATAACGAAGAGTGTAGACTATTTTGTATTGGCTTTGTCTTTCAATATGATTCAAATAGATGAAATTTGTTTGAATTTGGATTAGTTCTGGCTGTCTTTCATCCTTCTTATATTGTGAAATTTGACTTCCTTCATATCGTACATAAAAATGCAATTTTCACTAGACGTAATGCCTTAGAACATATTATTTGTGATTACAATACATTTTTCAAGACTATTTCAGATAGATTGATGAAGTGCATGCTAAATTCATTAGAGATCCAGTTTATAGACAAGACTATTTCAAGGAAAAAAAAGAGCAACTAGATAGAATGTTAACTAGAAGAAAGCTCAATCTCCTATTAAGCTTGTTCCGGGTGGTAATTATGCTTCAGATGAAAATGAAGAGAATTGTGACTATGCTAAAACTTATGTTGATTATGAAGATGATTACAAAGGGACTTATGGTGACTATGATTTGACTCAAATTATGGCTGGTCTCATTCCCAAGAAGAAGAATTTTAGATTTGGAAATAAGGGGCGAAAACGTTTCTATTTTACCTAGTTTTCTTCTTTGTGTTGTTTTTAAGTGTTTAGGAGCCTATTTTATGTGTTTAAATTTTTTTTGCCCCTTCCGTTTATGGGGGTAAGGAGGGATTGACCCTCCCATTTTGTAATTCTTGTAATTACGTTTTTTTGCTTTAATAAACAATTTTGACCTAGCAAAAAAAAAATATTTTTCAAACTTTTTCTGTTAAAGATGAGTTTATCTAATATACAATTTAGTTTCAGAAATCAATTTCAGACTTATAACGAAGTGTGTAGACCTTTTTGAGTTAACTTATATAAAATTCAATATTTTTATGAACTCTTTCTTTTTGTGTTGGTTTTGTCTTTCTACTTGATTCAAGATAGATGGAATTTGTTAGGATTTGGATTAGTTCAGCTTGCTCTTTCGTCCTTCTTCTATATTGAAATTTGACTTCCTTCATAGATTCTTGTTTCAACGTACATAGAAATGCAATTTTTACTAGACGTACTGCCTCAGAACAAATTAATTGTGGTTACAATACATTTTTCAAACATTTTCTGTTAAATATGAGTTTATCCAGTTTACAATCTAGTTTCAGAAATCAATTTCAGACTTATAACGAACTGTGTAGACTTTTTTGAGTTAACGTATATAAAACTCAACATTTTTATGAACTCTTTCTTTTTGTGTTGGCTTTGTCTTTCTATTTGATTCAAGATAGATGAAATTTTTTAGGATTTGGATTAGTTCTTGGTCTTTCATCCTTCTTCTATTGTGAAATTTGACTTCCTTCATATTTTCTTGAATCAACGTACATAGAAATGCAATTTTTACTAGACGTATTGCCTTAGAACATATTAATTCTAACTACAATATATTTTTCAAACTTTTCTGTTAAAGATGAGTTTATCTAGTTTACAATTTAGTCTCAGAAATAAATTTCCAACTTATAACGAAGTGTGTAGACTTTTTGAGTTAAAGTATATAAAATTCAACATTTTTATGAATACTTTCTTTTTGTGTTGGCTTTGTCTTTCTATTTGATTCAAGATAGATAAAATTTGTTAGGATTTGGATTAGTTATGCTTGGTCTTTCGTCCTTCTTCTATAGTGAAATTTGACTTCCTTCATATATTTTTGAATCAACGTACATAGAAATGCAATTTTTACTAGACGTACTACCTTAGAACATATTAATTGTGATTACAATACATATTTCAAACTTTTTCTATCAAATATGAGTTTATCTAGTTTACAATTTAGTCTCAGAAATCAACTTCCGACTTATAACGAAGAGCGTAGACATTTTAAGTTAAAGTATAAAAAATTCAACATTTTTATGAACTCTTTATTTTTGTCTTGGCTTTGTCTTTCAATTTAGTTCAAATAAATGAAATTAGTTTGAATTTGGATTAGTTCTGGCTGGTCTTTTATCCTTCTTATATTGGGAAATTTGACTACCTTCATATTCTCTTGAATCAACGTACACAGAAATGCAATTTTAACTAGACGTAATGGCTTAGGACATATTAATTTTGATTACAATACATTTTTCAAACTTTTTCTGTTAAAGATGAGTTTATCTTGTTTACAATTTAATCTCAGAAATCAACTTCCGACTTATAACAAAGAGTGTAGACTTTTTTGAGTTAACGTATAAAAAATTCAACATTTTTATGAAATCTTTATTTTTATATTGGCTTTGTCTTTCAATTTGATTCAAATAGATGAAATTTGTTACAATTTGGATTAGTTCTGGCTGGTCTTTCATCCTTCTTCTATTGTGAAATTTGGCTTCCTTCATATTTTCTTGAATTGACGTACATAGAAATGCAATTTTTACTAGACGTAATTCCTTAGAACATATAATTTGTGATTAAAATACATTTTAAAACTTTTTATGTTAAAGATGAGTTTATCAAGTTTACAATTTAGTCTCAGAAATCAATTTACGACTTATACCGAAGTTTGTAGACTTTTTTGAGTTAACGTATATAAAATTCAACATTTTTATGAACACTTTCTTTTTGTGTTGCCTTTGTCTTTCCATTTGATTCAAGATAGATCAAATTTGTTAGTATTTGGATTAGTTCTGCTTGGCCTTCATCCTTCTTCTATTGTGAAATTTGACTTCATTCATATTTTCTTGAATCAACGTACATAGAAATGAAATTTTACTAGACGTAATGCCTTAGAACATATTATTTGTAATTACAATACATTTTTCAAACTTTTTCTGTTAAAGATGATTTTATCTATTTTACAATTTAGTCTCAGAAATCAATTTCAGACGTATAACGAAGTGTTTAGACTTTTTGAGTTAACATATATAAAATTAAACATTTTTATGAACACTTTCTTTTTGTGTTGGCTTTGTCTTTCTATTTGATTCAAGATAGAGAAATTTGTTAGGATTTGGATTAGTTCTGCTTGGTCTTTCGTCCTTCTTCTATTGTGAAATTTGACTTCCTTCATATATTCTTGAATCAACGTACATAGAAATGCAATTTTTACTAGACGTACTGCCTTAGAACATATTAATTGTGATTACAATACATTTTTCAAAAAATTTCTGTTAAAGATGAGTTTATCTAGCTTACAATTTAGTCTCAGAAATCAACTTCCGACTTAGAACGAAGAGTGTAGACTTTTTTGAGTTGACGTATAAAAAATTCAACATTTTTATGAACTCTTTATTTTTGTATTGGCTTTGTGTTTCATTTTTTTTTGCTAGGTCAAAATGGTTTATTAAAGCAAAAAAACGTAATTACAAGAATTACAAAATGGGAGGCGCTAGGCCTCTACACCCCCATAAACCAAAGGGGCAAAAAACTCTCAAAAACGCATAAAATAAACTCTTAAGCACTAAAAAATAGCTTAAAGAAGAAAACTAATAACATTTTCGCCCCTTATTTCCAACTCTAAAATTCCTCTTCTTGGGAATGAGATCATCAATTATTTTAGTCAAATCATAGTGCCCCTTGAATTCATCTTCATAATCATCATAAGTTTCATCATTGTCATAATCCTGTTCATTTTCATCTGAAGCATAATTACCACCTGGAACAAGCTTAATAGGAGATTGAACATTCTTTTTTGTTGACATTTTATCCATTTTCTTCTTTTTTTCCTCTAAATAGTCTCGTCGAAAGGCTGGATCTCTAATGAATTTAGTACGCACTTCATCAAGTTGAATAGTACTTGCCTCATCTAGTTCCTCTGTAGACAAAATATTATCTAGATCAAAAACATTTTCCTCCAACCCTGCTTGAATGTCCTTGTTATGCTCACGGCTTGGACTGTCCTCATTACACTTTGAATTCATAGCCATGATCTTGGCAGCTTGCTTGGCCACTTTTCTAGCTTGCTTCCTGGCTAGAATATCTGCATCAATTTCACCCCAATCTTTCGAACCCATACTATTGTCCGAATCACTAGAATCATCTTGTTCCTCCTCCACCAAAATCTCACTAGAATCATTAGTAAGGCCTAACTCTGAAGCTAGGGCACCATACTTGTTATTCACCACAAGTTCAGCTTGAAAAAGCTCATCCACCAAAGGAGTATCAAAAGATTTAAATTTAAAAGATGTACGTTTATTAGGGGAGTTCTTACCCATAACTATTTTCCAATCCTCTTTAGAACTGGTCGTACCCTTTTCAGGATTTTGCTTGAACACGGAATTTGTTTCCATAACTGAGTTTGTTATAAACGCAGAATCATACTGAATATTTGGAATATCTTCCAAATTTTTTTTAGACACGAACTCTTGCTGGGCTTTAAGAGTTTGCACGGACTGATCTCCCAAAATTGGCTGAGCTTCCCTAGTTTGCACGGATTCTTGCTGAGCTTTCCCAGTTTGTACGGATGGACTCTTGCTGAGCTTTCCTAGTTTGCACGGACTCTTGTTCCCTAGTTTGCACGAATTGCTTGCTAGAGTTCCCTTGTGTACTATCTGCATTGTCAATATGGATAGAATTCTTACGTAAAGCAAGATCTTTTTTTTTGGCTGAAATATTGTTTTTACATCTCATCAACTTAATCTGAGCTTCACGATACTCAGTAAAAGCTTTTTCGAGCTTCTCTTCTAGATGTTTATCATCAGACTTCTCATGAATTGATTCAATATCCTCAGAAACAGCAACCTCATGAACTGAATTTATACTCTCCTTACCAGCCTTCACATTATTGACGTTAATTGCATGGCCTGCATGGGAAGTTTCACCAACTTTTTTCCAAACAGATTTGAGTGATTTTCCTTCTTTGTCATTCTTAATGTTCACAGTAGGTGACTTCTTCACAGCATTAGAACCTCCCAAAATTTTCTTTGCAGCAAGGCAATTCTCAAATTTGTGGCCCATAAACTTACAATGAGTGCAGAATTTGACATTCTCTAAGTCTTGAATTTCAATATACTGCCAGAACTCTTTTCCATTTGCATTCAAGCGAATTCTTTTAGGAATCAACTTAGCAAAGTCAATATCAATCAGAACCGCAGCATAGTTTCCAACATCATGATCCAAAGTCTTTTGATCAATAGCAATCGGTTTTCCAATAATTTTAGCAATGGAAAGAAGAATTTTCTTAGTCCATAACTCAATGTACAAACCAGGGAAACTTACCCAAACTGAAGCTCTTGAAGTTTGCTGTCTTTCTGGATCAAAATTTGGGTAAAAATTAAAAACCCTAAGCTGTTGATTCTGTATAAGCCAAGTATCACCATGCCATACACGTTCCTTGTCATCTGTTGAAGTTAACTTTATGATAAAGAACCCTTTTGTCATTGGAACTAACTTACATCTTCCAGCACCGAAACCCCATTGTTCCTCCAAACTCTTTTGAACATCAGCAAGTTTTAAGCCCTTAAAGTTCAATCTCCCAATGAGACTGAACTGAAATATATCACGTCCCTCTTGAAGAAGATTATTAGGCAAAACCAAAGATGGTTCTTCCAAATATGTTGATGCCTCAGGGAGAGATAAGAAATCTGAATCTGTTAACATATAGGGTTCTTTACCCTTAACCAAATCAGCAAAAGATACCTTATTGTTCCCATGATTATTCACGTTTGAATCAGGGTTTTCCCCCATCCTAAATCACCAAAGATGATCTAGAATGAAGGAAAAACGTTGATGAAAGTTGAAAACCCTAAAGAAAAAATTCGCCAATTTTTTGGAGAGAAAAATTCGCATGAGAGAGAAAAAAGTTTTTAATATAACCAAAAAAGAACTAATCCAAATTAACTATTGGCTTTGTGTTTCAATTTGATTCAAATAGATGAAATTTCTTAGAATTTGGATTAGTTCTGGCTGGTCTTTCATCCTTCTTCTATTGTGAAATTTGACTTCCTTCATATTTTCTTGAATCAACGTACATAGAAATGCAATTTTTACTAGACGTAATGCCTTAGAACATATTATTTGTGATTATAATACATTTTTCAAACTTTTTCTATTAAAGATGAGTTTATCTAGTTTACAATTTAGTCTCAGAAATCAATTTCAGACATATAACGAAGTGTGTAGACTTTTTGAGTTAACATATATAAAATTCAATATTTTTATGAACACTTTCTTTTTGTGTTGGCTTTGTCTTTCTATTTGGTTCAAGATAGAGAAATTTGTTAGGATTTGGATTAGTTCTGTTTGGTCTTTCGTCCTTCTTCTATTGTGAAAGTTGACTTCCTTCATATATTCATGAATCAACGTACATAGAAATGCTAGTTTTACTAGACGTGCTACCTTAGAACATATTAATTGGGATTATAATACATTTTTCAAACTTTTACTGTTAAAGATGAGTTTATCTAGTTTACAATTTTGTCTCAGAAATCAATTTCCGACTTATAACTAAGTATGTAGCCTTTTTTGAGTTAACGTATATAAAATTCAACATTCTTATGAACTCTTTCTTTTTATGTTGGCTTTGCCTTTCTATTTGATTCAAGATAGAGAAATTTGTTAGGATTTGGATTAGTTCTGCTTGGTCTTTCGTCCTTCTTCTATTGTGAAATTTGACTTCGTTCATATATTCTTGAATCAACGTACATATAAATGCAATTTTTACTAGACGTACTGCCTTAGAATATATTAATTATGATTACAATACATTTTTCAAATTTTTCTATTAAAGATGAGTTTATTTAGTTTACAATTTAGTCTCAGAAATCAACTTCCGACTTATAACGAAGAGCGTAGACTTTTTTGAGTTAACGTATAAAAAATTCAACATTTTTATGAACTCTTTATTTTTGTTTTGACATTGTGTTTCAATTTGATTCAAATAGATGAAATTTCTGAGAATTTGGATTAGTTCTGGCTGGTCTTTCATCCTTCTTCTATTGTGAAATTTGATTTCCTTCATATTTTCTTGAATCAAAGTACATAGAAATGCAATTTTTACTAGACGTACTGCCTTAGAACATATTAATTGTGATAACAATACATTTTGCAAACTTTTTCTGTTAAAGATGAGTTTATCTAGTTTACAATTTAGTCTCAGAAATCAACTTCCGACTTATAACGAAGAGTGTAGACTTTTTTGAGTTAACGTATAAAAAAATCAACATTTTTATGAATTCTTTATTTTTGTATTGGCTTTGTGTTTCAATTTGATTCGAATAGATGAAATTTGTTGGAATTTGGATTAGTTCTGGCTGATCTTTCATCATCCTTCTTCTATTGTGAAATTTGACTTCCTTCATATTTTCTTGAATCAATGTACATAGAAATGCAATTTTTACTAGACGTAATGCCTTAGAACATATTATTTGTGATTACAATACATTTTTCAAACTTTTTCTGTTAAAGATGAGTTTATCTAGTTTATAATTTAGTCTCAGAAATCAATTTCAGACGTATAACGAAGTGTGTAGACTTTTTGAGTTAAGATATATAAAATTCAACATTTTCATGAACACTTTCTTTTTGTTCAACATTTTTATGAATTCTTTATTTTTGTATTGGCTTTGTGTTTCAATTTGATTCATATAGATGAAATTTCTTACAATTTGGATTAGTTCTGGCTGGTCTTTCATCCTTCTTCTATTGTGAAATTTGGCTTCCTTCATATTTTCTTGAATTAACGTACATAGAAATGTAAATTTTACTAGACGTAATTCCTTAGAACATTTAATTTGTGATTAAAATACATTTTTCAAACTTTTTCTGTTAAAGATGATTTTATCTAGTTTACAATTTAGTCTCAGAAATCAATTTCCGACTTATACCGAAGTTTGTAGACTTTTTTGAGTTAACGTATATAAAATTCAACATTTTTATGAAGTCTTTCTTTTTGTGTTACCTTTGTCTTTCCATTTGATTCAAGATAGATCAAATTTGTTAAGATTTGGATTAGTTCTGCTTGGCCTCTCATCCTTCTTCTATTGTGAAATTTGACTTCCTTCATATTTTCTTGAATCAACGTACATAGAAATGCAATTTTTACTAGACGTAATGCCTTAGAACATATTACTTGTGATTACATTACATTTTTCAAACTTTTTTTTTTTTGATAAGTCGAAAAATTATATTGCAAGAAAAAATATTTACAAGATAGTTTAGGAGAAAAGAGTCATAGAAACCCCAAAAACTCACACAAACTATTTAAAACGATAATAAATTACATTTGGAAACTCAATTGAACTTAAGAAATCTGGTCTTCCCTCAAAGTGAATACCTACTCCTTCTTCTAACAAACAACCACGCTTAGCCATTCCATCCGCAGCAAAATTTGCTTCACGAAAAGTGTGTTCAAACCGAATAGCACCATATAAACCCTTAGCATTCAGCCATCTTTGTGTAGCAAACCATGGAACATTATCCTCCTCCAAAGCCTTCAGCACCGAAGAAGAGTCTGATCTAATCAACGAACGATCATAACCCCATTGAATTTCCCATTCAAGACCAACAATAATACCATATAACTCAGCCATATAGTTAGTCGCAATTCCTAAGCCAATACACAATGCCCCTACCACTTCCGAACTCGCATTTCTAGCCACAACACCAGCCCCTGCCACTCCCGGGTTTCCTCTTGAGGCACCATCAGTACACAACAGCAATTCATTGTTATTAGGAGGCGTCCAATAACACTTCTTTGGATCTGAAATCTTCACTTTCCTATGCTTAACACGAAAGAAATCCAAAATTCTCAAATCTGCTACCGTATTGAACATAAAACTCTTCATTCTAACTGAGTATTCATGCATCAAATTGAACACTCGTTTTTGGAAAAAGGACCAGCAAGGAACTTTCTTCTCATAAACCTTCTTATTTCTTGTGAACCAAAGTTCAGATCGCACAACCAAATTTGCTACCAGCCACAAATCCCTAACAATGCCACTTTGAAGCCTAGCTCCATTGTAAGACGTGATCAAATCATAATAAGGTTTTATATTGAAAATACCTGCTATCCAGTTCCAAGCTTTTTGCGCAAAACTACAGCTCCAGAGGACGTGCTGAAGTGTCTCCTCTTCAATTTGACAAACGCTGCACCTAGAAGCCAATTGAATCTTAAACCTGCTGCGAACTTTATCAAGAGTTGCACACGCTCCCCGAACAAACTTCCAATTCTGAGCCGCCAAAGAAGGATGCACAACTTTCCTCCAACATAGCGAAGCTTCTTTCATAGTAGCGAACTTCTTTCTAATCAATTCTCTAGCTGACTTAATTGAAAACACACCCTTCATATCAGGCATCCAAATCCTCTTGTCCCTCCCACTACAAAGCGTTGGCAAATTCTCCATAACCACACCAGCACTTACAAGATCTTGCAAGTGAGCTCCTTGCAACAGCCAATTACCATGTGAAATGATATCACAAACCCGACCTGATCTGTCCAAGTCTGAACGATTAAGAACACTTGCCAAAGTCTCACTTCCATACCACACATCATAGAAAAGAGACGTATTCCTACCATCTCCAATGATGCATTTTGTATTATTCACAACTTCCTTATGAACCCAACGAATTCCAGGAAGAATAGAAGATTTTACACCAGCCATCTTGAGACGCCCATCCCTGCAAGTGAATTTAGACTCCAAAAAACGAGCCCACTTCTTAGAAGAAGATTTAATAGACCACCAAAGCTTCATAAGCAAAGCCTTGTTCATAGTTTTTAAACTAGTGATTCCAAGACCACCCTCCTCCACAGGACTGCACAGTTTATCAAAACCAACCACAAAAGCTCTAGAAAGATTTGAATCACCCGACCAAAGGAAATTACGGATCACACGCTCACTTTGCTGAATGAATTTCACCGCCACTTATACACAGACATATTATGAATGGAATAACTCGAAAGAACATTTTTAACTAGAACAACTCTGTCTTGAAAAGAAAGCATCTTACCTTTCAGAACCGAAAGTTGCTCTTTAAGCTTATCCACCACATTGCTAATATGATGATATCTCACCGCACCAGGCATAACTTTCACCCCCAAATAACGATCAGGAAAATGCGTAACTTCCATCCCTAGAAAAGCAGCAATGGTATGACGTCTACTCAAAGAGCCACCACCAAAGTAAATTTTGCTCTTCTCTCTACAAACACGCTGACCTGAAGCTTGCTGATAAGAATCTAGCAACTTCACCAAACTTCTCAAGCTCTTCATATTTCCCTTGCAAAAAATCATAATATCATCAACAAAGAATAAATGTTGGAGCAATACCATTACGCCTAACCAGGTGAGACATATCCTTGTTTTGAAATAGTTTTGTGATGTTTCTACTAAGAACATCCTCAATCAAAAAAAAAAAAGAGGCGAAAGAGGATCCCCCTGACGCAACCCTCTATTAATTTTGAAAAAACCTTCCGGGCTACCATTGAGAAGAATAGATATGCGCGCTGACTCCAGAATTTTCTGAATCCACAAACACCAATCCTCAAAAAACCATATCTTCTAAACACCTCCATAATGAAAGACCAATTAACAGTATCAAAAGCTTGAGAAATATCAAGCTTCAGGCCCAAATTACCATCCTTCCTTTTGATGTGCAGCTCATTCACCATCTCAGAAGCCAAACTAATATTCTCATGAATATTCCTACCTTTCATAAAAGCCACCTGCTCCTCTGACACTAACTTATCCAACACCCGACCAAGTCTAGTAGCCAGAATTTTAGTGAAAATCTTGAAGAAGAAATTGCTTAGACCGATAGGTCTATATTTCCTCAAGCTATCCGCACCTCTAACCTTAGCAATCAAAATAATTAGGCTAGAATTCGAACCCTTCGGAATTGACTTAGAAGTCCAAGCATAAACAATAGCCGAATGAAGATCCTGCTGAATTATATCCCAACAATGTCTATAAAAACACCCTGAGAAACCATCCGGACCCGGAGCACTATCCGCACCTAAATCAAAAACTGCTGATTTAATTTCATCCAAAGAAGGAATGGCATCCAACATCTGCCTTTCAGTCAAAGAAATGGACTCATGCTCCTAATCAAAGAGTTTATCCTCAATAGGAAGCTCCACACCATTGAACTTCGACTCATAATAAGAAACCACATGGTCACGAAGCTGAATAGGCTCTGAGATAGTCACACCATCTTCAGTAACCAACTCCGAGATTGTATTTGCGCTCCTTCGAATGTTTATATTGCTGTGAAAAAAAGAAGTGTTACTAGAACCCTCCAAAATCCACCTATTACGAGCCTTTTGTTTCAACATAGTAAGATGTTGCATACGAACATCTTGAACCCCCACCAGAGAATCCTTCATAATGTTCAATTTAGAAGTATTAAAAGGATCCTCATCAGAATTCCTACAAGCCACTTCAAACTTAAGTTGAGCTTGTTTCAGCCTAGCATTAACATTTCCAAAGACCGTTTGATTCCACAATTTGATTGCCTCCTTCAACCTTTTCAATTTATAAGGAAAAATAAAATCCAAATTACCATAAACCGGAGACTTCCAAGAATCTTCCACCATTCTCAAGAAATCAGGATGAGAAAACCACATTTTTTGGATACGAAAAGGAGCACGCCTAGGCCTCGGAGCAAGGAAAGGAAACCCAATAAGCGTTGAATGATCAGAAACTTCCCTAGGAAGAGCTTTACACCGCCAATTCGAAAACTTAGCTAACCAAGGCTCATTGATAATAGCACGATCCAATTTACTAAGAATTCTACCAACAACAGATTGACCATTAGTCCAAGTAAACTTAGACCCCAAAGAATCTGCTTCAAAAAGATCATTATCCTCCATCCAATCAGAAAACTCATTAATACAAGAGACACGAACCTCATGGCCTCCCTTCTTTTCATCTTGACGAAGAACACAGTTGAAATCTCCCATTATCAGCCAAGGAGTTGTAGTATCCACGGCTGAAAGTTAAGACCATAATCTTCTTCGAAAAACTTGAATATAACTAGCATGAACAAAAGAGATTAAAACCCCCTCAGTTCTAACAGTAATTGCTTGCCTAGTCATATTAACCACCTCTGGCTCTTCAATATTAGCACTCCACAGGATCCAAAGATTCCCAATATTATGCATAGAAGAATTATGAACAACCTTCCTCATAAAACCAGTTAAATTTAACTTACAAATTACCTTGTCAGAAAACTTAATCTTTGGCTCAGCAACACAAAGAATCTCCAGCTTCAGATCATGAACAAGTTCACGTAACTTCTGCCCAGCCTCCACCTTTGCCACCCCATTGATATTCCAATAGAGCACACGCATCAGGAAACTATATTCCTTGAATTATTACTAGCATCAGGAATCCTATCAGAATTCCGTTTAAGTATAACTTGGGAGAATCCCTTTCTAACTCGAATTCCCAAATCATTGATCTCAGTTTCCGAATCAGACTTGGACTCCTTATTTGTACTTTGTTGAGAAGTACTTTTCTAATCATTAGAAATCCGAATCCTAACAGGTTTCCTAGATTTCTTTGGCTGCTCCACGGGTATGTCAGACCATTTAGACCCCCTAACACCTGACGAAGCCTTCTCTGGAGTGATTTCTTCATCTAAACTCTCCTCCCTTTGCTCATTGGATTGCTGCACAGAATCCAACCCCAACTCAGCAGACAAAACATTGAATTTATTAGGAGAAAGCACACAAGAACTCTCATTAATAGCTTTGTAGCGAGACAAATTCTCAATATTGTCCACCAGAACATCACATCCCTTCCTTCCTGAAGTTTCAAAAGGAGTAGAAGAAGAGTCAGCATTAGTCTTATCAGTGATAGAGTGATTAGTTCTAGCCAATTCACCACTCCCTACTGACTTAGCTGAGGTTCCTATTTCACCCACTGGTAACCTACTAGATAATACTCCTTTCTCAGCTAACGCCAGCTTTGCTTTCTCTAAAGCTACAGACGCTGCATTAAAAACAGCTTCAGAAGAAGCTAGCTCCTTCTCAAGCTGATTGGTTTCCTCCACACCAATAGCATTCTCCTCTACTTCACCTGGTAAAACAGCAAGAACACCATCATGTTCCGCATATTTTGAAGCATCATGCTCCGCATCTTTTGAAGCATTATCACCACCAGGAAAGTTCTCAGCATTCTTTCCTTTACGCTGCCTCCTATTCCTAGCAGTTTGCCAGCCTTTGGAAGAATCTCCCTTTGCTGTAGTATCAGCCTTTGAAGAGTTATCATCACCCTTAGTTTGCCTCCTGCACTCATCATCATTGTGCCCAATAATGCAGCACTTCATACAGAATTTTGGAGCCCGTGGAATCTCCAAATATTGCCAGAAAGTACGTCCCCCAGCTGTAATCTTGATTCTACTAGGAATGTTCTTCGCAAAATCCACATCCACCAAAACTGAGGCAAAGTTACCGTACTCTAGATTAAGAGTTCTCTGATCAACTACAATGGGAGTGCCTAATACCTTCCCCATAGATAACAAGTTCTTCTCTGTCCATAGTTCTGCATGGAGACCTGGAAAGTGAACCCATACGTTTGCATGGGAAGTTTTTTGACGTTCAGGATCAAAACCTGGGTACTAATCCATCAGTTTGAGCTCATGTTGATTTACATACCATTTATTGCGTCGAATCCTCTCTTTTGTTTCAGCATCATGTAACATAACCACGAAAAATCCTTTACTCATAGTCATAAACCTTGCTGAGCTAGGGTTTATCTGCCATTGATTAACCAAGCTGGATTTCACTTCCACAAACTTCAATCCCGTGAAGTTCAGACGTGCAATAAAACTATGCTCAAAGGGTTTACATCCTTCTTGATAAAAATCAGCTGGAATAATAAGAGAAGGCTCTCCATCAATCAGAGTAGGGTTTGGAAAGCTATTAATATCAACACACGTAGGCTGCAAAGTCTGTTTTCCTTTTACTTTCTCCGCAAAAGATTGTTGCTGGGAAATAACCCTAGAAGAAGTTACTTGTGTTTCCTCAACCATGATGATCAGATTGAAAAAACGTTAAGAAAACTTGAAAAAAAACAAAACCCTAGAGAAATCGCCAGACTTTCTCTTTCCTCATGTTTTTTGTGACTTTTGTTAAAAACACCGACTAAGGGGATCGAACCCTTGACCACGGGATACAAAATTATTTGGTCGCAGGGAGAATCGAACCCATGTCCTCTAGTTTGCATAATCCTTCTCTGACCATCTGTGCTACTTGTTGCTTGCAAACGTTTTCAAACACTTTTCAAACGTTTTTCTGTTAAAGATGAGTTTATCTATTTTACAATTTAGTCTCAGAAATCAATTTCAGACGTATAACGAAGTGTTTAGACTTTTTGAGTTAACATATATAAAATTAAACATTTTTATGAACACTTTCTTTTTGTGTTGGCTTTGTCTTTCTATTTGATTCAAGATAGAGAAATTTGTTAGGATTTGGATTAGTTCTGCTTGGTCTTTCGTCCTTCTTCTATTGTGAAATTTTTACTAGACGTACTGCCTTAGAACATATTAATTGTGATTATAATACATTTTTCAAACTTTTTCTGTTAAAGATGAGTTTATTTAGTTTACAATTTAGTCTCAGAAATCAATTTCCGACTTATAACGAAGTGTGTAGACTTTTTGAGTTAACGTATATAAAATTCAACATTTTTATGAACACTTTCTTTTTGTGTTGGCTTTGTATTTCTATTTGATTCAAGATAGATGAAATTTGGTATGATTTGGACTAGTTCTGCTTGGTCTTTCGTCCTTCTTCTATAGTGAAATTTGACTTCCTTCATATAATTTTGAATCAACGTACATCGAAATGCAATTTTTACTAGACGTAATTCCTTAGAACATATTATTTGTGATTATAATACATTTTTCAAACTTTTCCTGTTAAAGATGAGTTTATCTAGTTTACAATTTAGTCTCAGAAATCAATTTCCGACTTATAACGAAGTGTGTAGACTTTTTTGAGTTAACGTATATAAAATTCTACGGAAAGACTGGGCGAAAACATGAGAGGAAAGAGAAACTCTGGCGAAAACACTAGGGTTTAGATTTTTTTCGCGTAGGTTTCATAGTTCATCACGGATTCAATATGGTAGAAAATAATCCTTTGCGGACACGGTAAGGGCAAAACAAACCCTAAAACCAACAGGAGTTGATATTACTAGTTTACCTAATCCTACTCTAATTGATGGAGAACCATCCCTTGTTATACCCGCGGATTACTATGAAGAGGGTTGTAAACCCTTTCAACACAGTTTCATTGCAAGACTAAACATCACGGGGCTGAAGTGCTTTGAGGTAAAAACTCTTTTAATATGTCAATGGCAGATTAATCCTAATTCTGTTAGGTTTATGACTATGGGAAAAGGTTTCTTTGTTATTATGCTACAAGATGATGAAACTAAGGAGAGAATCAGACGTACAAAGTGGTTTGTTTAACAGCATGAACTCAAGTTAATGGATTGGTACTCAGGTTTTGATCCTGATCGTCAAAAAACTTCCCATGCAAGCGTATGGGTTCACTTTCCTGGTTTACATGCAGAACTATGGACTGAGAAGAACTTGTTATCTATGGGAAAAGTTTTAGGGACTCCTATTGTGGTTGATCAAAGAACCCTAAATCTGGAGTATGGAAACTTTGCATCAGTTTTGGTAGATGTGGATTTTGCAAAACACATTCCAAGTAGAATTAAGATAACAGCTGGGGGGAGGACGTTTTGGCAATACTTGGATATCCCAAAATCACCGAAATTCTGTATGAAGTGCTGCATAATTGGTCACAATGATGTTGAATGTAGAAGACAATCAAAGAATGATGAGAAAACGTCTAAGGCTGATGCGAAAGGGGAGTGGCAGAATGTGCGTAATAGGAGAAACCGTAAGGGTGATGGAGCTGACGCAACCGTGGCTGTTGCTGGTGGTACAAACGCTGTTGCTGTAGGTGGTGTGAACGTTGGTGCTATGGTGGTTCATGATGTTGTTAACGGTGCTGGTGGTAATGTGGATGATGCTCTTGTTGTAGGCCACGGT
Source organism: Papaver somniferum (assembly GCF_003573695.1). Classification (NCBI taxonomy): domain Eukaryota; kingdom Viridiplantae; phylum Streptophyta; class Magnoliopsida; order Ranunculales; family Papaveraceae; genus Papaver; species Papaver somniferum. Next base: position 43,474,579 of record NC_039366.1, read on the forward strand.
GGAGCTGTGGTGAATGGGGTGGTTGAAGCTGGTTTAGTGGACAATGCTGGTGGTTTGGAGCAAACTCTTCAGCTAGAGAATGATTTAGCGAATACTGAAGCCAATCTTCATGCAGCGTCTGAAGCTTTTGAGAAGGCTAAGAAGGCGTTAGCATTGCAAAAGAGTTCGATTATTGGGTTGTCAATTGTTGAAATTGCAACCTCATCTAAATCACCTAAGAGTGGTGAATTGGCAAGAACCAATCACTCTAGTGACAGGAATGAGGCGAGTTCTTCTTTTACGTCGGTTGAGGCTGGTAATAAGTCTTTGCAAGACATGGTGGTTGATAATATTGAGGATATCTCAAGCTACAGAGCTGTTGCTGAAACTTCTATCGTGGTTTCTCCTAATAAGTTCAATGTTTTGAATGATGATTTGGGTGTGGATAATGATGATGTTGAACACTTTTCTGGAGGGGGTTCGGATGCGGCAGAAAAAACTTCTGGAGGTAGTTCGGATGAAGAGTTGACGCCTGAGAAAGCTTCATCAGGTGTTAAGGGTGTTAAGTGGGCGGAAATACCAGTGGATATGCCAAAGAAAAGTAGGAAACCAAGCCGGGTTTTGATTACAAGTTCTAGTTCTTCTCAACAACGTTTTAATGATTCCAAATCAGATTCGGATTCTGAAGTGAATGCTTTGGGAAACCGAGTTAGGAAGGGTGTCTCACCTGTTTTACAAAGTAGAATTCCTAGCAAGATTCCACAAGCTATTCATAACAAAAAGAAGAGTGTTTCCTGATGAGAGTTCTATATTGGAATATTAATGGGGTGGCGAAGGTGGAAGCGGGTAGTAAGTTACGTAAATTGGTGCATGAATACAAACCGGTAGTACTTTGTATTGCTGAGCCTAAGATTCGTTGCACTGACAATGTAATGACAAGGTTGAATTTGGCTGGTTATAATAAAAAGGTAATTCATAATTCTACTTATAGTTCTTTGGGTAATTTGTGGATTCTTTGGGATGATTGTATTGAGGAGCCGGTGGTGATTAATATGTCTAGACAAGCCATTACGGTTAAAACTGAGGGGGTTCTTATCTCTTTTGTTCATGCTAGTTATATTCAAGTTTTTCGTAGGAGGCTTTGGAGTCAACTTGAAGCGGTTGATGTAACTACTCCTTGGTTGGTTATGGGTGATTTCAATTGCGTTCTTCGTCAAGATTAAAAGAAAGGGGGTAGGACAACTCGTCTCTCTTGTATTAATGAGTTTTCTGATTGGATGGAGGATAATAACTTGTTTGAAGCAGATTCGTTGGGGTCTAAGTTTACTTGGACCAATGGTCAGACTGGTGTTGGTAGAATTATTAGTAAGTTGGATCGTGCTATTATTAATGAACCTTGGCTGTCTAAGTTTTCGAATTGGCGGTGTAAAGCTCTTCCTAGGGAAGTTTCTGACCATTCGACTCTTATTGGTTTTCCTTTTTGTGATCCTAGGCCTAGACGTGCTCCTTTTCGTATACAGAAGATGTGGTTTTCTCATCCGTATTTTTTGAAGATGGTGGAGTTATCTTGGATGGCGCCGGTGTATGGTAATCATGGTTTTATCTTTCCTTTCAAATTGAAGCGGTTGAAGGAGGCAATTAAGTTATAGAATCAAACGGTTTTTGGTAATGTCAATGCTAGACTAAAGCAAGCAACGCTTAAGTTTGAGGTAGCTAGTAGAAATTCTGATGAAGATCCGTTTGATGTTTCAAAACTTAATAATATGAAGGATGCTCTTGTTGAGGTTCAAGATATTCAAAGGCAGCAGCATATAATGTTAAAGAAAAAATCTAGAAATCAGTGGTTGTTGGAGGGTTCTAGTAACACTTCTTTCTTTCACAACTCTATTAAAATTCGTAGAAGTGCTAATACAATCTCGGAGCTTGTTGCTGAAGATGGGAGTTCTATTACTGATCCGGTTCATCTTAGTGCTCATGTGGTTTCTTATTATCAGGCTAAATTCAAGGGTGAGGATGGTCAGGTAAGTGAAACTCTTTTTGATTATGATCATGATTCTATTACTGTGGAAGAGTCGCATATGTTGGATGCTATTCCTACTTGTGATGAGATTAAACAGGCGGTTTTTGATTTGGGAGCTGATAGTGCGCCAGGTCCAGATGGTTTCTCGGGGTGTTTTTATAGACATTGTTGGGAGATTATTCAAAGGGATCTGATTTTAGCGGTTGCTTATTGCCGGTCTTCTAAAACCGTTCCTAATGGGGTTAATTCTAGTCTTATTCTTTTGCTTGCAAAGGTTAGGGGAGCTGCTAGTTTGAAGAACTTTAGGCCGATTGGTTTAAGTAATTTCTTTTTAAGATTTTTACTAAAATCTTGTCTACTAGGCTTGGTAGGGTGTTGGGAAAGTTGGTGTCTAAAGAGCAAGTGACTTTCATGAAGGGAAGGAATATCCATGAGAATATTAGTTTAGCTTCTGAGATGGTGAATGAATTGCACATCAAAAGGAAGGACGGTAATTTGGGTTTGAAACTTGATATCTCTCAGGCTTTTGACACGGTGAGCTGGTCTTTTGTTCTTGAGGTTTTTAGAAGGTATGGGTTTTCTGAAGATTGGTGCTCTTGGATTTGGAAAATTCTGGATTCGGCGCTTCTATTCTTCTTAATGGTAGTCCGGAGGGTTATTTCAAGATTAATATAGGTTTACGGCAGGGGGATCCTCTATCTCCTCTTGTTTTTGTTTTGATTGAGGATGTGCTTAGCCGCAACATCACTAAACTCTTTCAGAATAAGGATATGTCTTATATGGTAAAACGTAAGGGTATTGCTCCTACTCATTTATTTTTTGCTGATGATATTATGATTTTTTGCAAGGGAAATATGAAGAGTGTGAAGAATCTGGTGAAACTTTTGGAGAATTACCAACAGGCTTCAGGTCAGAGGGTTTGCAGGGAGAAGAGCAAGATCTACTTTGGTGGTGGGACTTTGAGTAGGCGCCAGACCATTGCAACTTTCTTAGGTATGGCAATTTCTAACTTTCCTGATAGATATTTGGGAGTTAAGGTGATGCCGGGGATGGTTAAGTATAGTCACATCAGCAACGTTGTTGATAAGTTGAGGGATCAACTTTCGGTTCTGAAAGGTAAGATGTTATCTTTTCAAGATAGGGTGGTGCTTGTTAAGAATGTTCTTTCGAGTTATTCTATTCATAACATGGCTGTGTACAAATGGCCGGTAAAATTCACACTTCAATGTGAGCGTGTGATTCGTAATTTTCTGTGGTCGGGTGATTCTAATCTTTCTAGAGCTTTTGTGGTTGGTTTTGATAAGATTTGTAGTCCTTTAAAGGAAGGTGGTCTTGGGATCACTAGTCTAAGGACTATGAATAAAGCTTTGCTGATGAAATTGTGGTGGGCTATAAAATCTTCTCGTAAGAGGTGGGCGAGGTTTTTGGAAGCCAAATTCACTTGTAGGGTGGTCGTATTAAGATGGCAGGGGTGAAATCTTCTATTCTTCCTGGTCTTCGTTGGGTTCATAAGGAGATGGTGGACAACACGAAGTGTTTTATTGGTGACGGTAGGGATACTTCTTTATTCTTTGATATATGGTATGGAAATACAACCTTAGCTAGTGTTTTAAATCGCACGGATTTAGACAGGTCAGCTCGTGTTTGTGATATTATTGTGCAAGGTGATTGGCAGATTCAAGGAGTTCATTCGCAACTCCTTTTAAGTGCTAGTGTGGTGCAACAGGATTTACCAAAAAATCATATGGGAGTGGATAGGCGTTTTTGGATGCCTGATTTACAAGGTAAATTTTCTGTCAAGTCAGCTAGGGAATTGATTAGGAAGAAATATCCTATTTTGAGGGAGGCGGGGTTGTTATGGAAGAGGGTGGTGCATCCTTCATTAGCGGCTCAGAACTGGAAGTTTATTCGTGGTGCGTGTGCTACTCTTGATAAGGTACGTAGCATATTTAAAATTCAATTTGCATCTAAATGTAGTGTGTGTCAGATTGAGGAGGAGTCTCTCCAACATATTCTTTGGAGCTGTAATTTTGCGCGTCAAGCTTGGGAGTGGATTGAAGGTATTTTCAAAATTAAACCTAATTATGATATTATTACTTCTTACCAAAAGGCAAAAAATCTTAGTGGTATTGTTAAGGATTTGTGGTTGGTAGTGAATTTGGTTGTGCGTTCAGAATTATGGTTCACTAGGAACAAAAAAGTGTATGAAAAGAAGAACCCTTGTTGGTCTTTATTTCAAAAACGTGTTTTTAGTTTGATGCAAGATTATTCAGTTCGTATGAAGAGTTATATGCATAATTCTATGGATGACTTGAGAATTCTGGATTTTTTAGGGTTCGGCATAGAAAGGTGAAGTTTACTGATCCCAAGGAGTGTTTTTGGTTTCCTCCTAATGATAATGAATTGCTTTTGTGCACAGATGGCGCCTCAAGAGGTAATCCAGGGGTGGCGGGAGCTGGTGTTGTTGCAAGGAATGCAAATTGTGGAGTGGTAGGTGCAATGTGTATTGGTTTGGGAGTTACTTCTAATTATTTGGCTGAATTGTATGGTATTATTGTGGGTATGGAGTGGGCAGTTCAGTGGGGATATGCTTGCATTGTTATTAGATCAGATTCTACAAGTGTGTTGAAGGCTTTGGAAGAAGATAACGTTCCTTGGTTTGCTAGGCAAAGATGGATGGAAGTTAAAGGTTTAAACGGTTCAATTCATTTTGAACATTCTTTTAGAGAGGCAAATTTTGCAGCTGATGCAATGGCAAAGCGTGGTTGTTTATTAGAGGATGGGGTTGGTTTTCACTTTGAAGGTCGACCAGTTTTTTTAAGTTCTATTGAGTTTCCAAATGTAATTTTTTATCGTTTTAAATAGGTTTTAGGAGTTTTTTAGGGGTTTCTCTGATCCCTTTTCTCCTTCACCTATCTTGTAAATATCTTTTTTATCAATATATTTTCTTGACTTAGCAAAAAAAAGTATATAAAATTCTACATTCTTATGAACTCTTTCTTTTTATGTTGGCTTTGCCTTTCTATTTGATTCAAGATAGAGAAATTTGTTAGGATTTGGATTAGTTCTGCTTGGTCTTTCGTCCTTCTTCTATTGTGAAATTTGACTTCCTTCATATATTCTTGAATCAACGTACATTAAATGCAATTTTTACTAGACGTACTGCCTTAGAATATATTAATTATGATTACAATACATTTTTCAAATTTTTCTATTAAAGATGAGTTTATTTAGTTTACAATTTAGTCTCAGAAATCAACTTCCGACTTATAACGAAGAGTGTAGACTTTTTTGAGTTAACGTATAAAATTCAACATTTTTATGAACTCTTTATTTTTGTTTTGGCATTGTGTTTCAATTTGATTCAAATAGATGAAATTTCTGAGAATTTGGATTAGTTCTGGCTGGTCTTTCATCCTTCTTCTATTGTGAAATTTGATTTCCTTCATATTTTCTTGAATCAACGTACATAGAAATGCAATTTTTACTAGACGTAATTCCTTAGAACATATTATTTGTGATTACAATACATTTTTCAAACTTTTTCTTTTAAAGATGAGTTTATCTAGTTTACAATTTAGTCTCAGAAATCAATTTCCGACTTATAACGAAGTGTGCAGACTTTTTTGAGTTAACGTATATAAAATTCAACATTCTTATGAACTCTTTCTGTTTATGTTGGCTTTGCCTTTCTATTTGATTCAAGATAGAGAAATTTGTTAGGATTTGGATTAGTTCTGCTTGGTCTTTTGTCCTTTTCTATTGTGAAATTTGATTTCCTTCATATTTTCTTGAATCAACGTGCATAGAAATGCAATTTTTACTAGACATAATGCCTTAGAACATATTATTTGTGATTACAATACATTTTTCAAATTTTTTCTATTAAAGATGAGTTTATCTAGTTTACAATTTAGTCTCCGAAATCAACTTCTGACTCATAACGAAGAGTGTATACTATTTTTTATTGGCTTTGTCTTTCAATTTGATTCAAATAGATGAAATTTGTTAGAATTTGGATTAGTTCTGGCGGTCTTTCATCCTTCTTATATTGTGAAATTTGACTTCCTTCATATTTTCTTGAATCAACGTACATAGAAATGCAATTGTCACTAGATGTAATGCCTTAGAACATATTATTTGTGATTACAGTACATTTTTCAAGACTATTTCAAATAGATTGATGAAGTGCGTGCTAAATTCATTAGAGATCCAGTTTATAGACAAGACTATTTCAAGGGAAAAAAAAAGAGCAACTAGATAGAATGTTAACTAAAAGAAAGCTCAATCTCCTATTAAGCTTGTTCCGGGTGGTAATTATTCTTCAGATGAAAATGAAGAGAATTGTGACTACGCTGAAACTTATGCTGATTATGAAGATGATTACAAAGAGACTTATGGTGACTATGATTTGACTCAAATTATGGCTGGTCTCATTCCCAAGAAGAAGAATTTTAGATTTGGAAATAAGGGGCTAAAACGTTTCTAATTTACCTAGTTTTCTTCTTTATGTTGTTTTTAAGTGTTTAGGAGCTTATTTTATGTGTTTTAAAAAAAATTTGCCCCTTTGGTTTATGGGGGTAGGGAGGCCTTGAGCCTCCCATTTTGTAATTCTTGTAATTACATTTTTTGCTTTAATAAACCATTTTGACCTAGCAAAAGAAAAAACATTTTTCAAACTTTTTCTGTTAAAGATGAGTTTATCTAGTTTACAATTTAGTTTCAGAAATCAATTTCAGACTTATAACGAAGTGTGTAGACCTTTTTGAGTTAACTTATATAAAATTCAATATTTTTATGAACTCTTTCTTTTTGTGTTGGTTTTGTCTTTCTACTTGATTCAAGATAGATAGAATTTGTTAGGATTTGGATTAGTTCTGCTTGGTCTTTCGTCCTTCTTCTATAGTGAAATTTGACTTCCTTCATATATTCTTGAATCAACGTACATAGAAATGCAATTTTTACTAGACGTACTGCCTTAGAACATATTAATTGTGATTACAATACATTTTTCAAACTTTTTCTGTTAAAGATGAGTTTATCCAGTTTACAATTTAGTTTCAGAAATCAATTTCAGACTTATAACGAAGTGTGTAGACTTTTTTGGTGGTGGTTCTTCGAGTTGGTGTAATTATATTGCATCTTATTTGGGGATGAGTGTAGTTACTTTTCCGGACCGCTATTTGGGAGTTCAAATTATGCCAGGTATTGTTCAATATCGCCATATTTGCAATGTTGTTGAAAAGATTAGAAATCAGCTTGCTGGTTGGAGAGGGAGGTTATTATCTTTTCATGATCACATTGTTCTTGTTAAATCAGTTATTGCCAGTTATTACATTCATAATATGGCTATTTATAAGTGGCCTCGTAAGTTTATTCTTCAATGTGAGAGGGCTATCCGTAACTTTATTTGGTCTGGAGATTCGAACATTAATCGTGTAGTGGTAGTGGCTTTTGAGAAAATGTGTTTCCCTTTTGAGGAGGGGGGTCTCGGACTAACTCGTATGGCCACTATGAACAAAGCTCTTATTATGAAACTTTGGTGGAAGATTCGTAATTCTACAAAGAAGTGGGCTCTTTTCCTGAAGGCAAAATTATTTGATCGTAAGGGTTGTATTAAGCATTCGGGGGTTAAATCTTCTATTTTGCCTGATTTAAGGAGTGTGTATAATTGTGTGGAAAAGAATACTAAGGTTTTAATTGATGATGGTAGAGATACTTCTCTTTATTATGACATTTGGTTTGATAAGACTAGTATTGCTGAAGTGCTAAATAATTATTCTCTCGATGCAACAACTAGAGTTAGTGATATTTTAAAGGATGGCCTTTGGGATATTCCTGAAATTCACTTGCAATACTTGATTGCTGCTGGTCTAGAGTTGAATAGGATGCCAATTCCTATGGGTGGAGCTGATGTTAGGGTATGGATGCCGGAGTTGAAGGGTGAGTTCAGCGTTAAGTCTGCAACTGAGTTGCTTCGGCAGAAGTATTCTCGGTTAGAAGGTAAGCAATTTCTGTGGAGAAAAGAAGTTCATCATGTTCTTGCTGCTCAGAACTGGAAATTCTTACGTGGAGCATGTGCTACGTATGACCTTATCAGGCGCAGGTTCAAGATCTCTCTTGCTAACAAATGCTGCCTGTGTGGTGTTCAAGAGGAAACTCTTACTCATGTGTTACATGAGTGTTGCTTTGCTACAAGGGCATGGAATTGGCTAGCTGATGTGTTCAAGTTACAACCTAATGCTAACCTTATTGTTTCTTTTAAATCAGCAAAAGGAAGGAGTCATATTGTCCGTGATCTGTGGCTTATTGCCAACCTTGTTCTTAGGTCGGAGCTATGGCAGTTGCGGAAAAAGGCTGTTTTCGAGGATAAAAGGCCTAATTGGTGTATCTTTCATAAGCGCGTTCTGAAGTTGATACAAGATTATTCAATTCGGCTCAAGGGTCATATGAACAATAGTGTTGATGATGTTGTTCTTCTGAACTATTTTAGAGTTCAACACCGTAGTGTGAAGTGGCATCATCATGTGGCTTGTTTTTGGTTACCGCCTGAGGCTAATGGATTACAAATTTGTTGTGATGGAGCGGCGAGAGGTAACCCAGGCGTTGCGGGTGCAGGTGTAGTAGCTAGGGATGAGCACTGTTCAGTTCTTGGTGCTATGAGTATTGGGCTAGGCGTCACGACGAATTATTTAGCGGAATTGTACGACATTATTGTTGGTTTGGAGTGGGCTATGCAATGGGGTTTTTCTCGTATTTGTATACGGTATGATTCTATGGGAGATGTTGAAGCTTTCAAGAATAATTCCATTCCTTGGTTTGCAAGGAATAGATGGATTATGATCTGTAGACACTATACGTCTATACGTTTCATTCATACTTTTAGGGAATTGAATTTTTCAGCTGATGCAATGACAAAGCGGGGTTGTTTATTGAGTAATGAAGTGGGAGTACACTACAATGGGAAACCACCTTTCTTAATTTCTGTTGAACATCCTAATGTTGATTATTTTCGGTTCAAATAGTTTCAAGTTTTTGGGGTTTCTGTAACCTCTTTTCTTGTAAACTGTTTCTTGTAAATTTTGTTATCTATTAATACAAATTTTTGACTTATCAAAAAAAAAGCTTTGTCTTTCTATTTGATTCAAGATAGATGAAATTTGTTAGGATTTGGATTAGTTCTGCCTGGGCGTTCATCCTTCTTCTGTTGTGAAATTTGACTTCCTTCATATTTACTTGAATCAACGTACATAGAAATGCAATTTTTACTAGACGTACTTCCTTAGAACATATTAATTGTGATTACAATACATTTTTCAAAAAATTTCTGTTACAGATGAGTTTATCTAGTTTACAATTTAGTCTCAGAAATCAACTTCCGACTTATAACGAAGTGTGTATACTTTTTGAGTTAACGTATATAAAATTCAACATTTTTATGAACACTTTCTTTTTTTGTTGGCTTTGTCTTTCTATTTGATTCAAGATAGATGAAATTTTTTAGGATTTGGATTAGTTCTGCTTAGTCTTTCGTCCTTCTTCTATAGTGAAATTGACTTCCTTCATTTATTTTTGAATCAACGTACATCAAAATGCAATTTTTACCAGACGTACTTCCTTAGAACATATAATTGTGATTAAAATACATTTTTCAAAAAATTTCTGTCAAAGACAAAGCCAACACATAAGGAAAGAGTTCATAAAAATGTTGAATTTTATATACGTTAACTCAAAAAAGTCTACACACTTCGTTATAAGTCGTAAATTGATTTCTGAGACTAAATTGTAAACTAGATAAACTCATCTTTAACAGAAAAAGTTTAAAAAATGTATTGTCATCACAATGAATATGTTCTAAGGCAATACGTCTAGTGAAAATTGCATTTCTATGTACGTTGATTCAAGAAAATATGAAGGAAGTCCAATTTCACAATAGAAGAAGGATGAAAGACCAAGCAGAACTAATCTAATTCCTAACAAATTTCACCTATCTTGAATCAAATAGAAAGACAAAGCCAACACAAAAATAAAGAGTCCATAAAAAAAATTTTGATAAGTCAAAAATTTATATTAAATAAAAGAGATATTTACAAATAGAATACAAGAAAAGAGGTCAGAGAAACCCCAAAAACTTATAAACTATTTAAATCTAAAATAAGAAACATGAGGATATTCTATAGAATTAAGAAAATCAGGTCTTCCATCATAGTTTATCCCTTCCCCTTCACCTAGTTGACATCCTCTTATTTCCATAATATCCGCAGCAAAATTGGTTTCACGATATGTATGTTTAAAACGGATTGAATCATATAATTGTCGAACATCTTCCTAATGTTGAATAACAAACCAAGGCAGAGCCATATTTTCCAAAGCATAACTAGCACTAACAGAATCCGACCAAATCAGCACACGTCTAATTCCCGACTTGACAGCCCATTCCAATCCAACAATAATTCCATATAATTCCGCAAGAAAACTATTTGTAATGCCCAGGACAATGCTCATTGCTCCAAGAATGTTACACTCTTCATCACGGACTACAACACCTGCTCCAGCTATACCGGCTCCATTACCACGAGTTGCTCCATCACAACATAGCATAATCTATCCCCTTTCCGGAGGCACCCAGAAAACTTCCACCGGAACTGTATGATTGACTTGTCTATGATGTACCTTAAAAAAATTCAGAATCTGCAACTCCTCAACAAAATTGAACATGAAACTCTTTAATCTCGAAGAATAATCATGAATAAGAGTGAAAATGCGCTTCCTAAAGAAACTCCAGTTGATCATCTTCCTTTCAAAAACAATTTTGTTTCTAATATTCCAAAGTTCAGACCGAGTAACAAGCACAACAATCAACCACAAGTCTTTAACAATTGGACTTTTTCCTTCAACAGACTTGTAAGCAATTATGAAATCTTGGTGAGGCCGTAAACCAAAAATTTCAGCTATCCACGTCCTGGCACTCTGAGCAAAAGTACACGACCAAAGTTGTTTTTTTTGCTAAGTCAAGAAAATAATTGATAAAAAAGATATTTACAAGATAGGTGAAGGAGAAAAGGGATCAGAGAAACCCCTAAAAAACTCCTAAAACCTATTTAAAACGATAATAAATTACATTTGGAAACTCAATAGAACTTAAAAAAACTGGTCGACCTTCAAAGTGAAAACCAACCCCGTCCTCTAGTAAACAACCACGCTTTGCCATTGCATCAGCTGCAAAATTTGCCTCTCTAAAAGAATGTTCAAAACGAATTGAACCATATAAACCTTTAACTTCCATCCATCTTTGCCTAGCAAACCAAGGAACGTTATATTCTTCCAAAGCCTTCAACACACTTGTAGAATCTGATCTAATAACAATGCAAGCATATCCCCACTGAACTGCCCACTCCATACCCACAATAATACCATACAATTCAGCCAAATAATTAGAAGTAACTCCCAAACCAATACACATTGCACCTACCACTTCACAATGTGCATTCCTTGCAACAACACCAGCTCCCGCCACCCCAGGATTACCTCTTGAGGCGCCATCCGTGCACAAAGCAATTCATTATCATTAGGTGGAAAAAAAACACTCCTTGGGAGCAGTAAACTTCACCTTTCTATGCCGAACCCTAAAAAACTCCAGAATTCTCAAGTCATCCATAGAATTATGCATATAACTCTTCATACGAACTGAATAATCTTGCATCAAACTAAAAACACGTTTTTGAAATAAAGACCAGCAAGGGTTCTTCTTTTCATACACTTTTTTGTTCCTAGTGAACCATAATTCTGAACGCACAACCAAATTCACTACCAACCACAAATCCTTAACAATACCACTATGGTTTTTTGCCTTTTGGTAAGAAGTAATGATATCATAATTAGGTTTAATTTTGAAAATTTTGACCTAGCAAAAAAAAAATTAATTTTGAAAATACCTTCAATCCACTCCCAAGCTTGACGTGCAAAATTACAGCTCCAAAGAATATGTTGGAGAGACTCCTCCTCAATCTGACACACACTACATTTAGATGCAAGTTGAATTTTAAATCTGCTACGTACCTTATCAAGAGTAACAACCCCGCCTCCTTCAAAATAGGATATTTCTTCCTAATCAATTCCCTAGCTGACTTTGACAGAAAATTTACCTTTAATCAGGCATCCAATAACGCCTATCCACTCCCATATGAATTTTTGGTAAATCCTGTTGCACCACACCACCAGCACTTAAAAGGAGTTGCGAATGAACTCCATGAATCTGCCAATGCTCTGCCAATCACCTTGCACAATCATCACGAGGAAATCAACACAAACACGAGCTGATCTGTCTAAATCCATGCGATTTAAAACACTAGGTACACGACCAAAGGATATGGTCTAAGGACTCCTCCGCAGACCTGCACAAAAAATAACTGTTAGAAAAAGAGATCTTGAAACCTCTTTGGAATTTGTCGAGAGTCACACATGCTCCCCTCATTATTTTCCATTTTTGTGCCGTAAGCATTGGGTGAACTGCCTTGCGCCAGAGTAAAGCAACTCCAGGAAAAACAAGATATTTTTGACGAATAATCTCCCTAGCAGAACTTACAGAGAAAACCCCCTTCAAATCCGGCATCCAAAAAAAAATCTGGTCCATGACGCAACTTGGGAAGAGTAGCGAGATTAACTCTAGCCCGTAACAAATTGTCACCGTGAGTATTATTGATAAACCAATCCCCATCGTTGAATTTTATATACGTTAACCTAAAAAAGTCTACACACTTCGTTATAAGTCGGAAATTGATTTCTGAGACTAAATTGTAAACTAGATAAACTCATTTTTAACAGAAAAAGTTTGAAAAATGTATTGTATTTACAATTAATATGTTCTAAGGCAAAAACTCTAGTAAAAATTGCATTTCCATGTACGTTGATTCAAGAAATATGAAGGAAGTCAAATTTCACACTAGAAGAAGGATGAAAGACCATGTAGAAATAATCCAAATCCTAACAAATTTCATCTACCTTGAATCAAATAGAAAGACAAAGCCAACACGAAAAGAAAAAGTTCATAAAAATGTTGAATTTTATATACGTTAACTCAAAAAATTCTACACACTTCGTTATAAGTCGGAAGTTGATTTCTGAGACTAAATTGTAAACTAGATAAACTCATCTTTAACAGAAAAAGTTATAAAAATATATTGTAATCACAATTAATATGTTCTAAGGCAGTACATAAAAATTGAATTTCTATGTATGTTGATTCAAGAATATATGAAGGAAGTCAAGTTTCACAATAGAAGAAGGACGAAAGACTAAGCAGAACTAATCAAAATCCTAACAAATTTCACCTATCTTGAATCAAATAGAAAGACAAAGCCAACACAAAAAGAAAGAGATCATAAAAATGTTGAACTTTATATAGGTTAACATAAAAAAGTCTACACACTTCGTTATAAGTCGGAAGTTGATTTCTGAGACTAAATTGTAAACTAGATAAACTCATTTTTAACACAAAAAGTTTGAAAAATGTATTGTAATTACAATTAATATGTTCTAAGGCAATAGCTCTAGCAAAAATTGCATTTCTATGTACGTTGATTCAAGAAATATGAAGGAAGTCAAATTTCACACTAGAAGAAGGATGACCATGTTGAATTAATCCAAATCGTAACAAATTTCATCTATCTTGAATCAAGTAGAAAGATAAATGCAACACAAAAACAAAGAGTTCATAAAAATGTTGAATTTTATATACGTTAACTCAAAAAAGTCTACACACTTCGTTATAAGTCTGAAATTTATTAATGAAACTAAATTGTAAACTAGATAAATTCATCTTTAACAGAAAAAGTTTGAAAATGTATTGTAATCACGAATAATATGTTGTAAGGCATTACGTCTAGTAAAAATTGCATTTATATGTACATTGATTCAAGAAAATATGAAAAAAAGTCAAATTTCACAATAGAAGAAGGATGAAAGACCATGCATAACTAATCCCGATCCTAACAAATTTCATCTGTCTTGAATCAAATAGAAAGACAAAGCCAACACAAATGAAAGAGTTCATAAACTTTTGAATTTTATATACGTTAATTCAAAAAAGTTTACAAGTCGGAAATTGATTTCTGAGACTAAATCGTAAACTAGATAAACCTATCTTTACATAAAAAGTTTGAAAATGTATTGTAATCACCAATAATATGTTCTAAGGAATTACGTCTATTAAAAATTGCATTTCTATGTAAGTTGATTCAAGAAAATATGAAGGAAGTCAAATTTCACAATAGAAGAAGGATGAAAGACCAGCCAGAACTAACCCAAATTCTAACAAATTTCATCTATTTGAATCAAATTGAAACACAAAGCCAATACAAAAATAAAGAGTTCAAAAAAATGTTGAATTTTTTATACGTTAACTCAAAAAGGTCTACACACTTCGTTATAAGTCGGAAGTTGATTTTCGAGACTAATTTTTAAACTAGATAAACTCTTCTTTAACAGAAAAAGTTTGAAAAATGTATTGTAATTACAATTAATATGTTTTAAGGCAATAGCTCTAGTAAAAATTGCATTTCTATGTACGTTGATTAAAGAAATATGAAGGAAGTCAAATTTCACATTAGAAGAAGGATGAAAGACCATGTAGAACTAATCCAAATCCTAACTAATTTCATCTATCTTGAATCAAATAGAAAGATAAAGGCAACACAAAAACAAAGAGTTCATAAAAATGTTGAATTTTATATACGTTAACTCAAAAAAGTCTACACACTTCGTTATAAGTCTGAAATTGATTTCTGAAACTAAATTGTAAACTAGATAAATTCATCTTTAACAGAAAAAGTTTGAAAATGTATTGTAATCACAAATAATATGTTATAAGGCATTACGTCTAGGAAAAATTGCATTTCTATGTACATTGATTCAAGAAAATATGAAAAAAAGTCAAATTTCACAATAGAAGAAGGATGAAAGACCAGCCAGAACTAACCCAAAAAATTCTAACAAATTTCATCTATTCGAATCAAATTGAAAGACAAAGCCAATACAAAAATAAAGAGATGATAAAAATGTTGAATTTTATATACGTTAACCTAAAAAAGTCTACACACTTCGTTATAAGTCGGAAATTGATTTATGAGACTAAATTGTAAACTAGATAAACTCATTTTTAACAGAAAATTTTGAAAAATGTATTGTAATTACAATTAATATGTTCTAAGGCAATAACTCTAGTAAAAATTGCACTTCTATGTACGTTGATTCAAGAAATATGAAGGAAGTCAAATTTCACACTAGAAGAAGGATGAAAGACCATGTAAAAATAATCCAAATCCTAACAAATTTCATTTACCTTGAATCAAATAGAAAGACAAAGCCAACAAAAAAAGAAAAAGTTCATAAAAATGTTGAATTTTATATACGTTAATTCAAAAAATTCTACACACTTCGTTATAAGTCGGAAGTTGATTTCTGAGACTAAATTGTAAACTAGATAAACTCATCTTTAATAGAAAAAGTTTGAAAAATATATTGTAATCACAATTAATATGTTCTAAGACAATACATAAAAATTGCATTTCTATGTATGTTGATTCAAGAATATATGAAGGAAGTCAAATTTCACAATAGAAGAAGGACGAAAGACTAAGCAGAACTAATCCAAATCCTAACAAATTTCACCTATCTTGAATCAAATAGAAAGACAAAGCCAACACAAAAAGAAAGAGATCATAAAAATGTTGAATTTTACATACGTTAACCTAAAAAAGTCTACACGCTTCGTTATAAGTCGGAAATTGATTTCTGAGACTAAATTGTAAACTAGATAAACTCATTTTTAACAGAAAAAGTTTGAAAAATGTATTGTAGTCACAAATAATATGTTCTAAGGCATTACATCTAGTAAAAATTGCATTTCTATGTATGTTGATTCAAGAAAATATTAAGGAAGTCAAATTTCACACTAAAAGAAGGATGAAAGACCATGCAGAACTAATCCAAATCCTTACAAATTTCATCTATCTTGAATCAAATAGAAAGACAAAGCCAACACAAAAAGAAAGAGATCATAAAATTGTTGAATTTTATATACGTTAACTCAAAAAAGTCTACACACTTCGTTATAAGTCGGAAATTGATTTCTGAGACTAAATCGTAAACTAGATAAACCTATCTTTAACATGAAAAGTTTGACAATGGGGCATTACGTCTAGTAAAAATTGCAACTCTATGTACGTTGATTCAAGAAAATATGAAGGAAGTCAAATTTCACGATAGAAGAAGGATGAAAGACCAGCCAGAACTAACCCAAATTCTAACAAATTTGATCTATTTGAATCAAATTGAAACACAAAGTCAATACAAAAATAAAGAGATCATAAAAATGTTGAATTTCATATACGTTAACCTAATAAAGTCTACACACTTCGTTATATGTCGGAAATTGATTTCTGAGACTAAATTGTATACTAGATAAACTCATTTTTAACAGAAAAAGTTTGAAAAATATATTGTAATCACAATTAATATGTTCTAAGGCAGTACATAAAAATTGCATTTCTATATATGTTGATTCAAGAATATATGAAGGAAGTCAAATTTCACAATATAAGAAGGACGAAAGACTAAGCAGAACAAATCCAAATCCTAACAAATTTCACCTATCTTGAATCAAATAGAAAGACAAAGCCAACACAAAAAGAAAGAGATCATAAAAATGTTGAATTTTATATACGTTAACCTAAAAAATTCTACACACTTCGTTATAAGTCGGAAGTTGATTTCTGAGACTAAATTGTAAACTAGATAAACTCATCTTTAACAGAAAAAGTTTGAAAAATATATTGTAATCACAATTAATATGTTCTAAGGCAATAGCTCTAGTAAAAATTGCATTTCTATGTACGTTGATTAAAGAAATATGAAGGAAGTCAAATTTCACATTAGAAGAAGGATGAAAGACCATGTAGAACTAATCCAAATCCTAACAAATTTCATCTATCTTGAATCAAATAGAAAGACAAAGCCAACACAAAAAGAATGAGATCATAAAATTGTTGAATTTTATATAGGTTAACTCAAAAAAGTCTACACACTTCGTTATAAGTCGAAAATTGATTTCGGAAACTAAATCGTAAACTAGATAAACCTATCTTTAACATGAAAAGTTTGACAATGGGGCATTACGTCTAGTAAAAATTGCAACTCTATGTACGTTGATTCAAGAAAATATGAAGGAAGTCAAATTTCACGATAGAAGAAGGATGAAAGACCAGCCAGAACTAACCCAAATTCTAACAAATTTGATCTATTTGAATCAAATTGAAACACAAAGTCAATACAAAAATAAAGAGATCATAAAAATGTTGAATTTCATATACGTTAACCTAATAAAGTCTACACACTTCGTTATATGTCGGAAATTGATTTCTGAGACTAAATTGTATACTAGATAAACTCATTTTTAACAGAAAAAGTTTGAAAAATATATTGTAATCACAATTAATATGTTCTAAGGCAGTACATAAAAATTGCATTTCTATATATGTTGATTCAAGTATATATGAAGGAAGTCAAATTTCACAATATAAGAAGGACGAAAGACTAAGCAGAACAAATCCAAATCCTAACAAATTTCACCTATCTTGAATCAAATAGAAAGACAAAGCCAACACAAAAAGAAAGAGATCATAAAAATGTTGAATTTTATATACGTTAACCTAAAAAATTCTACACACTTCGTTATAAGTCGGAAGTTGATTTCTGAGACTAAATTGTAAACTAGATAAACTCATCTATAACAGAAAAAGTTTGAAAAATATATTGTAATCACAATTAATATATTCTAAGGAAGTACATAAAAATTGCATTTCTATGTATGTTGATTCAAGAATATATGAAGGAAGTCAAATTTCACAATAGAATAAGGACGAAAGACTAAGCAGAACAAATCCAAATCCTAACAAATTTCACCTATCTTGAATCAAATAGAAAGAAAGCCAACACAAAAAGAAAGAGATCATAAAATTGTTGAATTTTATATACGTTAACTCAAAAAAGTCTACACACTTCGTTATAAGTCGGAAATTGGTTTCTGAGACTAAATCGTAAACTAGATAAACCTATATTTAACATAAAAAGTTTGACAATGTATTGTAATCACAAATAATATGTTTTAAGGCATTACGTCTTGTAAAAATTGCAATTCTACGTACGTTGATTCAAGAAAATATGAAGGAAGTCAAATTTCACAATAGAAGAAGGATGAAAGACCAGCCAGAACTAACCCAAATTCTAACAAATTTCATCTATTTGAATCAAATTGAAACACAAAGCCAACACAAAAAGAAAGAGATCATAAAAATGTTGAATTTTATATACGTTAACCTAAAAAATTCTACACACTTCGTTATAAGTCGGAAGTTTATTTCTGAGACTAAATTGTAAACTAGATAAACTCATCTTTAACATAAAAAGTTTGAAAAATATATTGAGATCACAATTAATATGTTCTAAGGCAGTACATAAAAATTTCATTTCTATGTATGTTGATTCAAGAATATATGAAGGAAGTCAAATTTCACAATAGAAGAAGGACGAACGACTAAGCAGAACTAATCCAAATCCTAACAAATTTCACCTATCTTGAATCAAATTGAAAGACAAAGCCAACACAAAAAGAAAGAGATCATAAAAATGTTGAATTTTATATACGTTAACCTAAAAAAGTCTACACACTTCGTTATAAGTCGGAAAATGATTTCTGAGACTAAATTGAAAACTAGATAAACTCATTTTTAACAGAAAAAGTTTGAAAAATGTATTGTAATTACAATTAAAATGTCCTAAGGCAATACATCTAGCAGAAATTGCATTTCTATGTACATTCATTCAAGAAAATATGAAGGAAGTCAAATTTCACACTAAAAGAAGGATGAAAGACCATGCAGAACTAATCCAAATCCTTACAAATTTCATCTATCTTGAATCAAATAGAAAGACAAAGCCTACACAAAAAGAAAGAGATCATAAAATTGTTGAATTTTATATACGTTAACTCAAAAAAGTCTACACACTTCGTTATAAGTCGGAAATTGATTTCTGAGACTAAATCGTAAACTAGATAAACCTATATTTAACATAAAAAGTTTGACAATGTATTGTAATCACAAATAATATGTTTTAAGGCATTACGTCTTGTAAAAATTGCAATTCTACGTACGTTGATTCAAGAAAATATGAAGGAAGTCAAATTTCACAATAGAAGAAGGATGAAAGACCAGCCAGAACTAACCCAAATTCTAACAAATTTCATCTATTTGAATCAAATTGAAACACAAAGCCAATACAAAAATAAAGAGATCATAAAAATGTTGAATTTTATATACTTTAACCTAAAAAAGTCTACACACTTCGTTATAAGTCGGAAATTGATTTCTGAGACTAAATTGTAAACTAGATAAACTCATTTTTAACAGAAAAAGTTTGAAAAATGTATTGTAATTACAATTAATATGTTCTAAGGCAAAAACTCTAGTAAAAATTGCATTTCCATGTACGTTGATTCAAGAAATATGAAGGAAGTCAAATTTCACACCAGAAGAAGGATGAAAGACCATGTAGAAATAATCCAAATCCTAACAAATTTTATCTACCTTGAATCAAATAGAAAGACAAAGCCAACACAAAAAGAAAAAGTTCATAAAAATGTTGAATTTTATATACGTTAACTCAAAAAATTCTACACACTTCGTTATAAGTCGGAAGTTGATTTCTGAGACTAAATTGTAAACTAGATAAACTCATCTTTAACAGAAAAAGTTTGAAAAATATATTGTAATCACAATTAATATGTCCTAAGGCAGTACATAAAAATTGCATTTCTTTGTATGTTGATTCAAAAATATATGAAGGAAGTCAAATTTCACAATAGAAGAAGGACGAAAGACTAAGCAGAACTAATCTAAATCCTAACAAATTTAACCTATCTTGAATCAAATAGAAAGACAAAGCCAACACAAAAAGAAGGAGATCATAAAAATGTTGAACTTTATATAGGTTAACCTAAAAAAGTCTACACACTTCGTTATAAATCGGAAATTGATTTCTGAGACTAAATTGTAAACTAGATAAACTCATTTTTAACAGAAAAAGCTTGAAAAATGTATTGTAATTACAATTAATATATTCTAAGGCAATAGCTCTAGCAAAAATTGCATTTCTATGTAAGTTGATTCAAGAAAATATGAAGGAAGTCGAATTTCACAATAGAAGAGGGATGAAAGACCAGCCAGAACTAACCCAAATTCTAACAAATTTCATCTATTTGAATCAAATTGAAACACAAAGCCAATACAAAAATAAAGAGTTCATAAAAATGTTGAATTTTTTATACGTTAACTCAAAAAAGTCTACACACTTCGTTATAAGTCGGAAATTGATTTCTGAAACTAAATCGTAAACTAGATAAACCTATCTTTATCATAAAAAGTTTGACAATGTATTGTAACCACAAATAATATGTTCTAAGGCATTACGTCTAGTAAAAATTGCAACTCTATGTACGTTGATTCAAGAAAATATGAAGGAAGTCAAATTTCACAATAGAAGAAGGATGAAAGACCAGCCAGAACTAACCCAAATTCTATCAAATTTCATCTATTTGAATCAAATTGAAACACAAATCCAATACAAAAATAAAGAGATCATAAAAATGTTGAATTTTATATACGTTAACCTAAAAATGTCTACACACTTCGTTATAAGTCGGAAATTGATTTCTGAGACTAAATTGTAAACTAGATAAACTCATTTTTAACAGAAAAAGTTTGAAAAATGTATTGTAATTACAATTAATATGTTCTAAGGCAAAAACTCTAGTAAAAATTGCATTTCCATGTACGTTGATTCAAGAAATATGAAGGAAGTCAAATTTCACACTAGAAGAAGGATGAAAGACCATGTAGAAATAATCCAAATCCTAACAAATTTCATCTACCTTGAATCAAATAGAAAGACAAAGAACTTGTTTGTTTGCAGCTGACTCGGCGTCTGAATCTGAGTCAACCCCTGACTCGGACCGAATCAGCAGTCAGACCGTTTGTTTTCCATTTTGAGTCAGATCTGACTCGACCTTTGACTCAGACATAACCCCTGATTCGGACTCATTTGAGTCAGGTAACAAAATACCCCTGACTCATGGGACGAAACCACTGACTCACTTATTTCCGAGTCAGATGAGTCAGATCTGACTCAAAACAAACATATCGACTCAGATCCAGATGAGTCAGGTGATTTCACTCAGATCCAGATGATTCAGATCCAGACGACTCAGATGAGTCAGGAGTAAACAAACATGGTGAAAGCCAACACAAAAAGAAAAAGTTCATAAAAATGTTGAATTTATATACGTTAACTCATAAAATTCTACAAACTTCGTTATAAGTCGGAAGTTGATTTCTGAGACTAAATTGTAAACTAGATAAACTCATCTTTAACAGAAAAAGTTTAAAAAATATATTGTAATCACAATTAATATGTTCTAAGGCAGTACATAAAAATTGCATTTCTTTGTAAAATGATTCAAAAATATATGAAGGAAGTCAAATTTCACAATAGAAGAAGGACGAAAGACTAAGCAGAACTAATCCAAATCCTAACAAATTTCACCTATCTTGAACCAAATAGAAAGACAAAGCCAACACAAAAAGAAAGAGATCATAAAAATGTTGAATTTTATATACGTTAACTCAAAAAAGTCTACACACTTCGTTATAAGTCGGAAGTTTATTTCTGAGACTAAATAGTAAACTAGATAAACTCATTTTAACAGAAAAAGTTTGAAAAAATATATTGTAATCACAATTATTATGTTCTAAGGCAGTACATAAAAATTGCATTTCCATGTATGTTGATTCAAGAATATATGAAGGAAGTCAAATTTCACAATAGAAGAAGGACGAAAGACTAAGAAAAACTAATCCAAATCCTAACAAATGTCACCTATCTTGAATAAAATAGAAAGACAAAGCCAACACAAAAAGAAAGAGATCATAAAAATGTTGAATTTTATATACGTTAACCTAAAAAATTCTACACACATCGTTATAAGTCGGAAGTTGATTTCTGAGACTAAATTGTAAACTAGATAAACTCATCTTTAACAGAAAAAGTTTGAAAAATATATTGAAATCACAATTAATATGTTCTAAGGCAGTACATAAAAATTTCATTTCTATGTATGTTGATTCAAGAATATATGAAGGAAGTCAAATTTCACAGTAGAAGAAGGACGAACGACTAAGCAGAACTAATCCAAATCCTAACAAATTTCACCTATCTTGAATCAAATTGAAAGACAAAGCCAACACAAAAAGAAAGAGATCATAAAAATGTTGAATTTTATATACGTTAACCTAAAAAATCTACACACTTCGTTATAAGTCGGAAATTGATTTCTGAGACTAAATTGTAAACTAGATAAACTCATTTTAACAGAAAAAGTTTGAAAAATGTATTGTAATTACAATTAAAATGTCCTAAGGCAATACATCTAGATAGAAACTTGCATTTCTATGTACATTGATTCAAGAAAATATGAAGGAAGTCAAATTTCACACTAAAAAGGATGAAAGACCATGCAGAACTAATCCAAATCCTTACAAATTTCATCTATCTTGAATGAAATAGAAAGACAAAGCCTACCCAAAAGAAAGAGATCATAAAATTGTTGAATTTTATATACGTTAACTCAAAAAAGTCTACACACTTCGTTATAAGTCAGAAATTGATTTCTGAGACTAAATCGTAAACTAGATAAACCTATATTTAACAGAAAAAGTTTGAAAAATATATTGTAATCACAATTAATATGTTCTAAGGCAGTACATAAAAATTGCATTTCATTTCATGTATGTTGATTCAAGAATATATGAAGGAAGTCAAATTTCACAATAGAAGAAGGACGAAAGACTAAGAAACTAATCCAAATCCTAACAACCTTTCACCTATCTTGAATCAAATAGAAAGACAATGCCAACACAAAAGAAAGAGAATCAAAAATGTTGAATTTTATATACGTTAACCTAAAAATTCTACACACATCGTTTAAGTCGGAAGTTGATTTCTGAGACTAAATTGTAAACTAGATAAACTCATCTTTAACAGAAAAAGTTTGAAAATATATTGAAATCACAATTAATATGTTCTAAGGAGTACATAAAAATTTCATTTCTATGTATGTTGATTCCAAGAATATATGAAGGAAGTCAAACTTTCACAGTAGAAGAAGGAACGAACGACTAACGCAGAACTAATCCAAATTCCTAACAAATTTCACCTATCTTGAATAAAATTGAAAGACCAAAGCCAACACAAAGAAGAGATCATAAAAATGTTGAATTTTATATACATTAACCTAAAAAAGTCTACACACTTCGTTATAAGTCGGAAACTGATTTCTGAGACTAAATTGTAAACTAGATAAACTCATTTTTAACAGAAAAAGTTTGAACAAGTATTGTAATTACAATTAAATGTCCTAAGGCAATACATCTAGCAGAAATTGCATTCTATGTACATTGATTCAAGAAAATAGAAGGAAGTCAAATTTCACACTAAAAGGAAGGATGAAAGACCATGCAGAACTAATCCAAATCCTTACAAATTTCATCTATCTTGAATGAACAATAGAAAGACAAAGCCTACCCAAAAAGAAGAGATCAAAATTGTTGAATTTTATATACGTTAACTCAAAAAAGTCTACACACTTCGTTATAAGTCGGAAATGATTTCTGAGACTAAATCGTAAACTAGATAAACCTATATTTAACATAAACGTTTGACAATGTATTGTAACCACAAATAAGATGTTTATGGCATTACGTCTTGTAAAAATTGCATTTCTACGTTGATTCAAGAAAATATGAGGAAGTCAAATTGCACAATAGAAGAAGGATGAAAGACCCGCCGAACTACCCAAATTCTAACAAATTTCATCTATGAATCAAATTGAAACACAAAGCCAATACAAAAATAAAGAGATCATAAAAATGTTGAATTTTATTACTTTACACCTAAAAAGTCTACACACTTCGTTTATAAGTCGGAATTGATTTCTGAGACTAAATTGTAAGAGATAAACTCATTTTTAACCGAAAAAGTTTTTGAAAAATGTATTGTAATACAATTAATATGTTCTAATGCAAAAACTCTATAAAATTGCATTCCATGTACGTTGATTCAAGAAATATGAAGGAAGTCCAAATTTCACACCAGAAGAAGGATGAAAGACCATGTAGAATAATCCCAAATCCTAACATTTCATCTACCTTGAATCAAATAGAAAGACAAAGCCAACACAAAAGAAAAAGTTCATAAAAATGTTGAATTTATAACGTTAACTCAAAAAATTCTACACACTCGTCTAAGTCGGAAGTTGATTTCTGAGACTAACATTGTAATTAGATAAACACTCTCTTAACAGAAAAAGTTTGAAAATATATTATCAGAATTAATATGTCCAAAGGCAGTACATAAAAATTGCATTTCTTTTGTATGTTGATTCAAAATATATTAAGGAAGTCAAATTTCACAATAGAAGAAGGACGAAAGACTATAGCAGAACTAATCTAAATCCTAACAAATTTAACCTATCTTGAATCAAATAGGAAGACCAAAGCCAACACAAAAAGAAAGAGATCATAAAATGTTGAACTTTATATGGTTAACCTAAAAAAGTCTACACACTTCGTATAAGTCGTGGAAATTGATTTCTGAGACTAAATTGTAAACTTAGATAAACTCATTTTTACAGAAAAGTTTGAAAAATGTTTGTTAATTCCAATTAATATGTTCTAAGGCAATAGCTCTAGCAAAAATTGCATTCTATGTAAGTTGATTCAAGAAAATATGAAGGAAGTCGAATTTCACAATAGAAGAAGGATGAAAGACCAGCCAGAACGAACCCAAATTCTAAAAAATTCATCTATTTGAATCAAATTGAAACCAAAGCCATACAAAATAAAGAGTTCATAAAAATGTTGAATTTTATATACGTTAACCCAAAAAATTTCTACACACTTCGTTAAGTCGGAAGTTGATTTCTGAGACTAAATTGTAAACTAGATAAACTCATCTTTAACATGAAAAGTTGACAATGATGAACCACAATAGATTTCTAAGGCATTACGTCTAGTAAAAGGGCAACTCTATGTACGTCGATTCAAGAAAAATGAAGGAAGTCAAATCACAATAGCGAAGAAGGATGAAAAGACAGCCAGAACTAACCCAAATTCTAACAAACTTTCATCTATTTTAATCAAATGAAACACATCCAAATCAAAAATAAAGAGATCATAAAAATGTTGAATTTTATATACGTTAACCTAAAAATGTCTACACACTTCGTTATAAGTCGGAATTGATTTCTGAGACAATTGTAAACTAGATAAACTCATTTTTAACAGAAAAAGTTTGAAAAATGTATTGTAATTACAATTATAATTGTTCTAAGGCAAAAACTCTAGTAAAATTGCATTTCCATGTACGTTGATTCAAGAAATATGAAGGAAGTCAAATTTCACACTAGAAGAAGGATGAAAGACCATGTAGAAATAATCCAAATCCTAACAAATTTCATCTACCTTGAATCAAATAGAAAGACAAAGCCACACAAAAAGAAAAAGTTCATAAAAATGTTGAATTTTATATACGTTAACTCAAAAAATTCTACACACTTCGTTATAAGTCGGAAGTTGATTTCTGAGACTAAATTGTAAACTAGATAAACTCATCTTTAACAGAAAAAGTTTAAAAAATATATTGAAATCACAATTAATATGTTCTAAGGCAGTACATAAAAATTCATTTCTATGTATGTTGATTCAAGAATATATGAAGGAAGTCAAATTTCACAGTGAAGAAGGACGAACGACTAAGCAGAACTAATCCAAATCCTAACAAATTTCACCTATCTTGAATCAAATGAAAGACAAAGCCAACCACAAAAAGAAAGAGATCAAAAATGTTGAATTTATATACGTTAACCTAAAAAAGTCTACACACTTCGTTATAAGTCGGAAATTGATTTCTGAGACTAAATTGTAAACTAGATAAACTCATTTTTAACAGAAAAAGTTTGAAAAATGTATTGTAATTACAATTAAAATGTCCTAAGGAAATACATCTAGCAGAAACTGCATTTCTATGTACATTGATTCAAGAAAATATGAAGGAAGTCAAATTTCACACTAAAGAAGGATGAAAGACCATGCAGAACTAATCCAAATCCTTACAAATTTCATCTATCTTGAATGAAATAGAAAGTCAAAGCCTACCAAAAAGAAAGAGATCAAAAATGTTGAATTTTATATACGTTAACTCAAAAAAGTCTACACACTTCGTTATAAGTCGGAAATTGATTTCTGAGACTAATCGTAAACTAGATAAACCTATATTTAACAGAAAAAGTTTGAAAAATATTGTAATCACAATTATATGTTCTAAGGCAGACATAAAAATTGCATTTCCATGTATGTTGATTCAAGAATATATGAAGGAAGTCAAATTTCACAATAGAAGAAGGACGAAAGACTAAGAAAAACTAATCCAAATCCTAACAAATCACCTATCTTGAATCAAATAGAAAGACAATGCCAACACAAAAAAATAGATCATAAAATGTTGAATTTTATATACGTTAACCTAAAAAAATTCTACACACATCGTTATAAGTCGGAAGTTGATTTCTGAGACTAAATTGTAAACTAGATAAACTCATATTTAACAGAAAAAGTTAGAAAAATGTATTGTAATCACAAATAATATGTTCTAAAGCATTACGTCTAGTAAAATTTGCATTTCTATGTACGTTGATTCAATAAAATATGAAGGAAGGAAAATTTCACAATAGAAGAAGGATGAAAGACCAAGAAGAACTAATCCAAATCCAAACAAATTTCATCTACATTGAATCAAATAGAAAGATAAAGGCAACACAAAAACAAAGAGTTCATAAAAATGTTGAATTTTATATACGTTAACTCAAAAAAGTCTACACACTTCGTTATAAGTCTGAAATTGATTTCTGAAAATAAATTGTAAACTAGATAAATTCATCTTTAACAGAAAAAGTTTGAAAATGTATTGTAATCACAAATAATATGTTCTAAGGCATTAGGTCTAGTAAAAATTGCATTTCTATGTACATTGATTCAAGAAAATATGAAAAAAAGTCAAATTTCACAATAGAAGAAGGATGAAAGACCAGCCAGAACTAACCCAAAAAATTCTAACAAATTTCATCTATTCGAATCAAATTGAAAGACAAAGCCAACACAAAAATAAAGAGATGATAAAAATGTTGAATTTTATATACGTTAACCTAAAAAAGTCTACACACTTCGTTATAAGTCGGAAATTTATTTCTGAGACTAAATTGTAAACTAGATAAACTCATTTTTAACAGAAAAAGTTTGAAAAATGTATTGTAATTACAATTAATAAGTTCTAAGGCAATAACTCTAGTAAATATTGCATTTCTATGTACGTTGATTCAAAATATATATGAAGGAAGTCAAATTTCACACTAGAAGAAGGATGAAAGACCATGTAGAAATAATCCAAATCATAACAAATTTCATCTACCTTGAATCAAATAGAAAGACAAAGCCAACACAAAAAGAAAAAGTTCATAAAAATGTTGAATTTTATATACGTTAACTAAAAAAATTCTACACACTTCGTTATAAGTCGGAAGTTGATTTCTGAGACTAAATTGTCAACTAGATAAACTCATCTTTAACAGAAAAAGTTTGAAAAATATATTGAAATCACAATTAATATGTTCTAAGGCAGTACATAAAAATTTCATTTCTATGTATGTTGATTCAAGAATATATGAAGGAAGTCAAATTTCACAGTAGAAGAAGGACGAACGACTAAGCAGAACTAATCCAAATCCTAACAAATTTCACCTATCTTGAATCAAATTGAAAGACAAAGCCAACACAAAAAGAAAGAGATCATAAAAATGTTGAATTTTATATACGTTAACCTAAAAAAGTCTACACACTTCGTTATAAGTCGGAAAATGATTTCTGAGACTAAATTGTAAACTAGATAAACTCATTTTTTAACAGAAAAAGTTTGAAAAATGTATTGTAATTACAATTAAAATGTCCTAAGGCAATACATCTAGCAGAAATTGCATTTCTATGTACATTGATTCAAGAAAATATGAAGGAAGTCAAATTTCACACTAAAAGAAGGATGAAAGACCATGCAGAACTAATCCAAATCCTTACAAATTTCATCTATCTTGAATGAAATAGAAAGACAAAGCCTACCCAAAAAGAAAGAGATCATAAAATTGTTGAATTTTATATACGTTAACTCAAAAAAGTCTACACACTTCGTTATAAGTCGGAAATTGATTTCTGAGACTAAATCGTAAACTAGATAAACCTATATTTAACATAAAAAGTTTGACAATGTATTGTAATCACAAATAATATGTTTTATGGCATTACGTCTTGTAAAAATTGCATTTCTATGTACGTTGATTCAAGAAAATATGAAGGAAGTCAAATTTCACAATAGAAGAAGGATGAAAGACCAGCCAGAACTAACCCAAATTCTAACAAATTTCATCTATTTGAATCAAATTGAAACACAAAGCCAATACAAAAATAAAGAGATCATAAAAATGTTGAATTTTATATACTTTAACCTAAAAAAGTCTACACACTTCGTTATAAGTCGGAAATTGATTTCTGAGACTAAATTGTAAACTAGATAAACTCATTTTTAACAGAAAAAGTTTGAAAAATGTATTGTAATTACAATTAATATGTTCTAATGCAAAAACTCTAGTAAAAATTGCATTTCCATGTACGTTGATTCAAGAAATATGAAGGAAGTCAAATTTCACACCAGAAGAAGGATGAAAGACCATGTAGAAATAATCCAAATCCTAACAAATTTCATCTACCTTGAATCAAATAGAAAGACAAAGCCAACACAAAAAGAAAAAGTTCATAAAAATGTTGAATTTTATATACGTTAACTCAAAAAATTCTACACACTTCGTTATAAGTCGGAAGTTGATTTCTGAGACTAAATTGTAAATTAGATAAACTCATCTTTAACAGAAAAAGTTTGAAAAATATATTGTAATCAGAATTAATATGTCCAAAGGCAGTACATAAAAATTGCATTTCTTTGTATGTTGATTCAAAAATATATGAAGGAAGTCAAATTTCACAATAGAAGAAGGACGAAAGACTAAGCATAACTAATCTAAATCCTAACAAATTTAACCTATCTTGAATCAAATAGGAAGACAAAGCCAACACAAAAAGAAAGAGATCATAAAAATGTTGAACTTTATATAGGTTAACCTAAAAAAGTCTACACACTTCGTTATAAGTCGGAAATTGATTTCTGAGACTAAATTGTAAACTAGATAAACTCATTTTTAACAGAAAAAGTTTGAAAAATGTATTGTAATTACAATTAATATGTTCTAAGGCAATAGCTCTAGCAAAAATTGCATTTCTATGTAAGTTGATTCAAGAAAATATGAAGGAAGTCGAATTTCACAATAGAAGAAGGATGAAAGACCAGCCAGAACTAACCCAAATTCTAAAAAATTTCATCTATTTGAATCAAATTGAAACACAAAGCCAATACAAAAATAAAGAGTTCATAAAAATGTTGAATTTTATATACGTTAACCCAAAAAATTCTACACACTTCGTTATAAGTCGGAAGTTGATTTCTGAGACTAAATTGTAAACTAGATAAACTCATCTTTAACATGAAAAGTTTGACAATGTATTGTAACCACAAATAATATGTTCTAAGGCATTACGTCTAGTAAAAATTGCAACTCTATGTACGTCGATTCAAGAAAATATGAAGGAAGTCAAATTTCACAATAGAAGAAGGATGAAAGACCAGCCAGAACTAACCCAAATTCTAACAAATTTCATCTATTTTAATCAAATTGAAACACAAATCCAATACAAAAATAAAGAGATCATAAAAATGTTGAATTTTATATACGTTAACCTAAAAATGTCTACACACTTCGTTATAAGTCGGAAATTGATTTCTGAGACTAAATTGTAAACTAGATAAACTCATTTTTAACAGAAAAAGTTTGAAAAATGTATTGTAATTACAATTAATATGTTCTAAGGCAAAAACTCTAGTAAAAATTGCATTTCCATGTACGTTGATTCAAGAAATATGAAGGAAGTCAAATTTCACACTAGAAGAAGGATGAAAGACCATGTAGAAATAATCCAAATCCTAACAAATTTCATCTACCTTGAATCAAATAGAAAGACAAAGCCAACACAAAAAGAAAAAGTTCATAAAAATGTTGAATTTTATATACGTTAACTCAAAAAATTCTACACACTTCGTTATAAGTCGGAAGTTGATTTCTGAGACTAAATTGTAAACTAGATAAACTCATCTTTAACAGAAAAAGTTTAAAAAATATATTGAAATCACAATTAATATGTTCTAAGGCAGTACATAAAAATTTCATTTCTATGTATGTTGATTCAAGAATATATGAAGGAAGTCAAATTTCACAGTAGAAGAAGGACGAACGACTAAGCAGAACTAATCCAAATCCTAACAAATTTCACCTATCTTGAATCAAATTGAAAGACAAAGCCAACACAAAAAGAAAGAGATCATAAAAATGTTGAATTTTATATACGTTAACCTAAAAAAGTCTACACACTTCGTTATAAGTAGGAAATTGATTTCTGAGACTAAATTGTAAACTAGATAAACTCATTTTTAACAGAAAAAGTTGGAAAAATGTATTGTAATTACAATTAAAATGTCCTAAGGCAATACATCTAGCAGAAACTGCATTTCTATGTACATTGATTCAAGAAAATATGAAGGAAGTCAAATTTCACACTAAAGAAGGATGAAAGACCATGCAGAACTAATCCAAATCCTTACAAATTTCATCTATCTTGAATGAAATAGAAAGACAAAGCCTTCCCAAAAAGAAAGAGATCATAAAATTGTTGAATTTTATATACGTTAACTCAAAAAAGTCTACACACTTCGTTATAAGTCGGAAATTGATTTCTGAGACTAAATCGTAAACTAGATAAACCTATATTTAACAGAAAAAGTTTGAAAAATATATTGTAATCACAATTAATATGTTCTAAGGCAGTACATAAAAATTGCATTTCCATGTATGTTGATTCAAGAATATATGAAGGAAGTCAAATTTCACAATAGAAGAAGGACGAAAGACTAAGAAAAACTAATCCAAATCCTAACAAATTTCACCTATCTTGAATCAAATAGAAAGACAATGCCAACACAAAAAGAAAGAGATCATAAAAATGTTGAATTTTATATACGTTAACCTAAAAAATTCTACACACATCGTTATAAGTCGGAAGTTGATTTCTGAGACTAAATTGTAAACTAGATAAACTCATCTTTAACAGAAAAAGTTTGAAAAATATATTGAAATCACAATTAATATGTTCTAAGGCAGTACATAAAAATTTCATTTCTATGTATGTTGATTCAAGAATATATGAAGGAAGTCAAATTTCACAGTAGAAGAAGGACGAACGACTAAGCAGAACTAATCCAAATCCTAACAAATTTCACCTATCTTGAATCAAATTGAAAGACAAAGCCTACCCAAAAAGAAAGAGATCATAAAATTGTTGAATTTTATATACGTTAACTCAAAAAAGTCTACACACTTCGTTATAAGTCGGAAATTGATTTCTGAAAATAAATTGTAAACTAGATAAATTCATCTTTAACAGAAAAAGTTTGAAAATGTATTGTAATCACAAATAATATGTTCTAAGGCATTAGGTCTAGTAAAAATTGCATTTCTATGTACATTGAATCAAGAAAATATGAAAAAAAGTCAAATTTCACAATAGAAGAAGGATGAAAGACCAGCCAGAACTAACCCAAAAAATTCTAACAAATTTCATCTATTCGAATCAAATTGAAAGACAAAGCCAACACAAAAATAAAGAGATGATTAAAATGTTGAATTTTATATACGTTAACCTAAAAAAGTCTACACACTTCGTTATAAGTCGGAAATTGATTTCTGAGACTAAATTGTAAACTAGATAAACTCATTTTTAACAGAAAAAGTTTGAAAAATGTATTGTAATTACAATTAATAAGTTCTAAGGCAATAACTCTAGCAAAAATTGCATTTCTATGTACGTTGATTCAAAATATATATGAAGGAAGTCAAATTTCACACTAGAAGAAGGATGAAAGACCATGTAGAAATAATCCAAATCCTAACAAATTTCATCTACCTTGAATCAAATAGAAAGACAAAGCCAACACAAAAAGAAAAAGTTCATAAAAATGTTGAATTTTATATACGTTAACTAAAAAAATTCTACACACTTCGTTATAAGTCGGAAGTTGATTTCTGAGACTAAATTGTAAACTAGATAAATTCATCTTTAACAGAAAAAGTTTGAAAAATATATTGAAATCACAATTAATATGTTCTAAGGAAGTACATAAAAATTGCATTTCTATGTATGTTGATTCAAGAATATATGAAGGAAGTCAAATTTCACAATAGAAGAAGGACGAAAGACTAAGCAGAACTAATCCAAATCCTAACAAATTTCACCTATCTTGAATCAAATTGAAAGACAAAGCCAACACAAAAAGAAAGAGATCATAAAAATGTTGAATTTTATATACGTTAACCTAAAAAAATTCTAACAAATTTCATCTATTTGAATCAAATTGAAACACAAATCCAATACAAAAATAAAGAGATCATAAAAATGTTGAATTTTATATACGTTAACCTAAAAATGTCTACACACTTCGTTATAAGTCGGAAATTGATTTCTGAGACTAAATTGTAAACTAGATAAACTCATTTTTAACAGAAAAAGTTTGAAAAATGTATTGTAATTACAATTAATATGTTCTAAGGCAAAAACTCTAGTAAAAATTGCATTTCCATGTACGTTGATTCAAGAAATATGAAGGAAGTCAAATTTCACACTAGAAGAAGGATGAAAGACCATGTAGAAATAATCCAAATCCTAACAAATTTCATCTACCTTGAATCAAATAGAAAGACAAAGCCAACACAAAAAGAAAAAGTTCATAAAAATGTTGAATTTTATATACGTTAACTCAAAAAATTCTACACACTTCGTTATAAGTCGGAAGTTGATTTCTGAGACTAAATTGTAAACTAGATAAACTCATCTTTAACAGAAAAGGTTTAAAAAATATATTGAAATCACAATTAATATGTTCTAAGGCAGTACATAAAAATTTCATTTCTATGTATGTTGATTCAAGAATATATGAAGGAAGTCAAATTTCACAGCAGAAGAAGGACGAACGACTAAGCAGAACTAATCCAAATCCTAACAAATTTCACCTATCTTGAATCAAATTGAAAGACAAAGCCAACACAAAAAGAAAGAGATCATAAAAATGTTGAATTTTATATACGTTAACCTAAAAAAGTCTACACACTTCGTTATAAGTCGGAAATTGATTTCTGAGACTAAATTGTAAACTAGATAAACTCATTTTTAACAGAAAAAGTTTGAAAAATGTATTGTAATTACAATTAAAATGTCCTAAGGCAATACATCTAGCAGAAACTGCATTTCTATGTACATTGATTCAAGAAAATATGAAGGAAGTCAAATTTCACACTAAAAGAAGGATGAAAGACCATGCAGAACTAATCCAAATCCTTACAAATTTCATCTATCTTGAATGAAATAGAAAGACAAAGCCTACCCAAAAAGAAAGAGATCATAAAATTGTTGAATTTTATATACGTTAACTCAAAAAAGTCTACACACTTCGTTATAAGTCAGAAATTGATTTCTGAGACTAAATCGTAAACTAGATAAACCTATATTTAACAGAAAAAGTTTGAAAAATATATTGTAATCACAATTAATATGTTCTAAGGCAGTACATAAAAATTGCATTTCCATGTATGTTGATTCAAGAATATATGAAGGAAGTCAAATTTCACAATAGAAGAAGGACGAAAGACTAAGAAAAACTAATCCAAATCCTAACAAATTTCACCTATCTTGAATCAAATAGAAAGACAATGCCAACACAAAAAGAAAGAGATCATAAAAATGTTGAATTTTATATACGTTAACCTAAAAAATTCTACACACATCGTTATAAGTCGGAAGTTGATTTCTGAGACTAAATTGTAAACTAGATAAACTCATCTTTAACAGAAAAAGTTTGAAAAATATATTGAAATCACAATTAATATGTTCTAAGGCAGTACATAAAAATTTCATTTCTATGTATGTTGATTCAAGAATATATGAAGGAAGTCAAATTTCACAGTAGAAGAAGGACGAACGACTAAGCAGAACTAATCCAAATCCTAACAAATTTCACCTATCTTGAATCAAATTGAAAGACAAAGCCAACACAAAAAGAAAGAGATCATAAAAATGTTGAATTTTATATACGTTAACCTAAAAAAGTCTACACACTTCGTTATAAGTCGGAAAATGATTTCTGAGACTAAATTGTAAACTAGATAAACTCATTTTTTAACAGAAAAAGTTTGAAAAATGTATTGTAATTACAATTAAAATGTCCTAAGGCAATACATCTAGCAGAAATTGCATTTCTATGTACATTGATTCAAGAAAATATGAAGGAAGTCAAATTTCACACTAAAAGAAGGATGAAAGACCATGCAGAACTAATCCAAATCCTTACAAATTTCATCTATCTTGAATGAAATAGAAAGACAAAGCCTACCCAAAAAGAAAGAGATCATAAAATTGTTGAATTTTATATACGTTAACTCAAAAAAGTCTACACACTTCGTTATAAGTCGGAAATTGATTTCTGAGACTAAATCGTAAACTAGATAAACCTATATTTAACATAAAAAGTTTGACAATGTATTGTAATCACAAATAATATGTTTTATGGCATTACGTCTTGTAAAAATTGCATTTCTATGTACGTTGATTCAAGAAAATATGAAGGAAGTCAAATTTCACAATAGAAGAAGGATGAAAGACCAGCCAGAACTAACCCAAATTCTAACAAATTTCATCTATTTGAATCAAATTGAAACACAAAGCCAATACAAAAATAAAGAGATCATAAAAATGTTGAATTTTATATACTTTAACCTAAAAAAGTCTACACACTTCGTTATAAGTCGGAAATTGATTTCTGAGACTAAATTGTAAACTAGATAAACTCATTTTTAACAGAAAAAGTTTGAAAAATGTATTGTAATTACAATTAATATGTTCTAATGCAAAAACTCTAGTAAAAATTGCATTTCCATGTACGTTGATTCAAGAAATATGAAGGAAGTCAAATTTCACACCAGAAGAAGGATGAAAGACCATGTAGAAATAATCCAAATCCTAACAAATTTCATCTACCTTGAATCAAATAGAAAGACAAAGCCAACACAAAAAGAAAAAGTTCATAAAAATGTTGAATTTTATATACGTTAACTCAAAAAATTCTACACACTTCGTTATAAGTCGGAAGTTGATTTCTGAGACTAAATTGTAAATTAGATAAACTCATCTTTAACAGAAAAAGTTTGAAAAATATATTGTAATCAGAATTAATATGTCCAAAGGCAGTACATAAAAATTGCATTTCTTTGTATGTTGATTCAAAAATATATTAAGGAAGTCAAATTTCACAATAGAAGAAGGACGAAAGACTAAGCAGAACTAATCTAAATCCTAACAAATTTAACCTATCTTGAATCAAATAGGAAGACAAAGCCAACACAAAAAGAAAGAGATCATAAAAATGTTGAACTTTATATAGGTTAACCTAAAAAAGTCTACACACTTCGTTATAAGTCGGAAATTGATTTCTGAGACTAAATTGTAAACTAGATAAACTCATTTTTAACAGAAAAAGTTTGAAAAATGTATTGTAATTACAATTAATATGTTCTAAGGCAATAGCTCTAGCAAAAATTGCATTTCTATGTAAGTTGATTCAAGAAAATATGAAGGAAGTCGAATTTCACAATAGAAGAAGGATGAAAGACCAGCCAGAACTAACCCAAATTCTAAAAAATTTCATCTATTTGAATCAAATTGAAACACAAAGCCAATACAAAAATAAAGAGTTCATAAAAATGTTGAATTTTATATACGTTAACTCAAAAAATTCTACACACTTCGTTATAAGTCGGAAGTTGATTTCTGAGACTAAATTGTAAACTAGATAAACTCATCTTTAACATGAAAAGTTTGACAATGTATTGTAACCACAAATAATATGTTCTAAGGCATTACGTCTAGTAAAAATTGCAACTCTATGTACGTCGATTCAAGAAAATATGAAGGAAGTCAAATTTCACAATTGAAGAAGGATGAAAGACCAGACAGAACTAACCCAAATTCTAACAAATTTCATCTATTTGAATCAAATTGAAACACAAATCCAATACAAAAATAAAGAGATCATAAAAATGTTGAATTTTATATACGTTAACCTAAAAATGTCTACACACTTCGTTATAAGTCGGAAATTGATTTCTGAGACTAAATTGTAAACTAGATAAACTCATTTTTAACAGAAAAAGTTTGAAAAATGTATTGTAATTACAATTAATATGTTCTAAGGCAAAAACTCTAGTAAAAATTGCATTTCCATGTACGTTGATTCAAGAAATATGAAGGAAGTCAAATTTCACACTAGAAGAAGGATGAAAGACCATGTAGAAATAATCCAAATCCTAACAAATTTCATCTACCTTGAATCAAATAGAAAGACAAAGCCAACACAAAAAGAAAAAGTTCATAAAAATGTTGAATTTTATATACGTTAACTCAAAAAATTCTACACACTTCGTTATAAGTCGGAAGTTGATTTCTGAGACTAAATTGTAAACTAGATAAACTCATCTTTAACAGAAAAAGTTTAAAAAATATATTGAAATCACAATTAATATGTTCTAAGGCAGTACATAAAAATTTCATTTCTATGTATGTTGATTCAAGAATATATGAAGGAAGTCAAATTTCACAGTAGAAGAAGGACGAACGACTAAGCAGAACTAATCCAAATCCTAACAAATTTCACCTATCTTGAATCAAATTGAAAGACAAAGCCAACACAAAAAGAAAGAGATCATAAAAATGTTGAATTTTATATACGTTAACCTAAAAAAGTCTACACACTTCGTTATAAGTAGGAAATTGATTTCTGAGACTAAATTGTAAACTAGATAAACTCATTTTTAACAGAAAAAGTTGGAAAAATGTATTGTAATTACAATTAAAATGTCCTAAGGCAATACATCTAGCAGAAACTGCATTTCTATGTACATTGATTCAAGAAAATATGAAGGAAGTCAAATTTCACACTAAAGAAGGATGAAAGACCATGCAGAACTAATCCAAATCCTTACAAATTTCATCTATCTTGAATGAAATAGAAAGACAAAGCCTTCCCAAAAAGAAAGAGATCATAAAATTGTTGAATTTTATATACGTTAACTCAAAAAAGTCTACACACTTCGTTATAAGTCGGAAATTGATTTCTGAGACTAAATCGTAAACTAGATAAACCTATATTTAACAGAAAAAGTTTGAAAAATATATTGTAATCACAATTAATATGTTCTAAGGCAGTACATAAAAATTGCATTTCCATGTATGTTGATTCAAGAATATATGAAGGAAGTCAAATTTCACAATAGAAGAAGGACGAAAGACTAAGAAAAACTAATCCAAATCCTAACAAATTTCACCTATCTTGAATCAAATAGAAAGACAATGCCAACACAAAAAGAAAGAGATCATAAAAATGTTGAATTTTATATACGTTAACCTAAAAAATTCTACACACATCGTTATAAGTCGGAAGTTGATTTCTGAGACTAAATTGTAAACTAGATAAACTCATCTTTAACAGAAAAAGTTTGAAAAATATATTGAAATCACAATTAATATGTTCTAAGGCAGTACATAAAAATTTCATTTCTATGTATGTTGATTCAAGAATATATGAAGGAAGTCAAATTTCACAGTAGAAGAAGGACGAACGACTAAGCAGAACTAATCCAAATCCTAACAAATTTCACCTATCTTGAATCAAATTGAAAGACAAAGCCTACCCAAAAAGAAAGAGATCATAAAATTGTTGAATTTTATATACGTTAACTCAAAAAAGTCTACACACTTCGTTATAAGTCGGAAATTGATTTCTGAAAATAAATTGTAAACTAGATAAATTCATCTTTAACAGAAAAAGTTTGAAAATGTATTGTAATCACAAATAATATGTTCTAAGGCATTAGGTCTAGTAAAAATTGCATTTCTATGTACATTGAATCAAGAAAATATGAAAAAAAGTCAAATTTCACAATAGAAGAAGGATGAAAGACCAGCCAGAACTAACCCAAAAAATTCTAACAAATTTCATCTATTCGAATCAAATTGAAAGACAAAGCCAACACAAAAATAAAGAGATGATTAAAATGTTGAATTTTATATACGTTAACCTAAAAAAGTCTACACACTTCGTTATAAGTCGGAAATTGATTTCTGAGACTAAATTGTAAACTAGATAAACTCATTTTTAACAGAAAAAGTTTGAAAAATGTATTGTAATTACAATTAATAAGTTCTAAGGCAATAACTCTAGCAAAAATTGCATTTCTATGTACGTTGATTCAAAATATATATGAAGGAAGTCAAATTTCACACTAGAAGAAGGATGAAAGACCATGTAGAAATAATCCAAATCCTAACAAATTTCATCTACCTTGAATCAAATAGAAAGACAAAGCCAACACAAAAAGAAAAAGTTCATAAAAATGTTGAATTTTATATACGTTAACTAAAAAAATTCTACACACTTCGTTATAAGTCGGAAGTTGATTTCTGAGACTAAATTGTAAACTAGATAAATTCATCTTTAACAGAAAAAGTTTGAAAAATATATTGAAATCACAATTAATATGTTCTAAGGAAGTACATAAAAATTGCATTTCTATGTATGTTGATTCAAGAATATATGAAGGAAGTCAAATTTCACAATAGAAGAAGGACGAAAGACTAAGCAGAACTAATCCAAATCCTAACAAATTTCACCTATCTTGAATCAAATTGAAAGACAAAGCCAACACAAAAAGAAAGAGATCATAAAAATGTTGAATTTTATATACGTTAACCTAAAAAAGTCTACACACTTCGTTAAGTCGGAAAATGATTCTGAGACTAAATTGTAAACTAGATAAACTCATTTTTAACAGAAAAAGTTTGAAAAATGTATTGTAATTACAATTAAAATGTCCTAAGGCAATACATCTAGCAGAAATTGCATTTCTATGTACATTGATTCAAGAAAATATGAAGGAAGTCAAATTTCACACAAAAGAAGGATGAAAGACCATGCAGAACTAATCCAAATCCTTACGAATTTCATCTATCTTGAATGAAATAGAAAGACAAAGCCTACCCAAAAAGAAAGAGATCATAAAATTGTTGAATTTTATATACGTTAACTCAAAAAAGTCTACACACTTCGTTATAAGTCGGAAATTGATTTCTGAGACTAAATCGTAAACTAGATAAACCTATATTTAACATAAAAAGTTTGACAATGTATTGTAATCACAAATAATATGTTTTATGGCATTACGTCTTGTAAAAATTGCATTTCTATGTACGTTGATTCAAGAAAATATGAAGGAAGTCAAATTTCACAATAGAAGAAGGATGAAAGACCAGCCAGAACTAACCCAATTCTAACAAATTTCATCTATTTGAATCAAATTGAAACACAAAGCCAATACAAAAATAAAGAGATCATAAAAATGTTGAATTTTATATACTTTAACCTAAAAAAGTCTACACACTTCGTTATAAGTCGGAAATTGATTTCTGAGACTAAATTGTAAACTAGATAAACTCATTTTTAACAGAAAAAGTTTGAAAAATGTATTGTAATTACAATTAATATGTTCTAATGCAAAAACTCTAGTAAAAATTGCATTTCCATGTACGTTGATTCAAGAAATATGAAGGAAGTCAAATTTCACACCAGAAGAAGGATGAAAGACCATGTAGAAATAATCCAAATCCTAACAAATTTCATCTACCTTGAATCAAATAGAAAGACAAAGCCAACACAAAAAGAAAAAGTTCATAAAAATGTTGAATTTTATATACGTTAACTCAAAAAATTCTACACACTTCGTTATAAGTCGGAAGTTGATTTCTGAGACTAAATTGTAAATTAGATAAACTCATCTTTAACAGAAAAAGTTTGAAAAATATATTGTAATCACAATTAATATGTCCTAAGGCAGTACATAAAAATTGCATTTCTTTGTATGTTGATTCAAAAATATATGAAGGAAGTCAAATTTCACAATAGAAGAAGGACGAAAGACTAAGCAGAACTAATCTAAATCCTAACAAATTTAACCTATCTTGAATCAAATAGAAAGACAAAGCCAACACAAAAAGAAAGAGATCATAAAAATGTTGAACTTTATAAGGTTAACCTAAAAAAGTCTACACACTTAGTTATAAGTCGGAAATTGATTTCTGAGACTAAATTGTAAACTAGATAAACTCATTTTTAACAGAAAAAGTTTGAAAAATGTATTGTAATTACAATTAATATGTTCTAAGGCAATAGCTCTAGCAAAAATTGCATTTCTATGTAAGTTGATTCAAGAAAATATGAAGGAAGTCGAATTTCACAATAGAAGAAGGATGAAAGACCAGCCAGAACTAACCCAAATTCTAACAAATTTCATCTATTTGAATCAAATTGAAACACAAAGCCAATACAAAAATAAAGAGTTCATAAAAATGTTGAATTTTTTATACGTTAACTTAAAAAAGTCTATACACTTCGTTATAAGTCGGAAATTGATTTCTGAGACTAAATCGTAAACTAGATAAACCTATCTTTAACACAAAAAGTTTGACAATGTATTGTAACCACAAATAATATGTTCTAAGGCATTACGTCTAGTAAAAACTGCAACTCTATGTACGTTGATTCAAGAAAATATGAAGGAAGTCAAGTTTCACAATAGAAGAAGGATGAAAGACCAGCCAGAACTAACCCAAATTCTAACAAATTTCATCTATTTGAATCAAATTGAAACACAAATCCAATACAAAAATAAAGAGATCATAAAAATGTTGAATTTTATATACGTTAACATAAAAATGTCTACACACTTCGTTATAAGTCGGAAATTGATTTCTG
Source organism: Papaver somniferum (assembly GCF_003573695.1). NCBI lineage: Eukaryota > Viridiplantae > Streptophyta > Magnoliopsida > Ranunculales > Papaveraceae > Papaver > Papaver somniferum. The sequence continues at coordinate 43,515,860 of NC_039366.1, forward strand.
AGACTAAATTGTAAACTAGATAAACTCATTTTTAACAGAAAAAGTTTGAAAAATGTATTTTAATTACAATTAATATGTTCTAAGGCAAAAACTCTAGTAAAAATTGAATTTCCATGTACGTTGATTCAAGAAATATGAAGGAAGTAAAATTTCACACTAAAAGAAGGATGAAAGACCATGTATAAATAATCCAAATCCTAACAAATTTCATCTACCTTGAATCAAATAGAAATACAAAGCCAACACAAAAAGAAAAAGTTCATAAAAATGTTGAATTTTATATACGTTAACTCAAAAAATTCTACACACTTCGTTATAAGTCGGAAGTTGATTTCTGAGACTAAATTGTAAACTAGATAAACTCATCTTTAACAGAAAAAGTTTAAAAAATATATTGTAATCACAATTAATATGTTCTAAGGCAGTACATAAAAATTGCATTTCTTTGTAAAATGATTCAAAAATATATGAAGGAAGTCAAATTTCACAATAGAAGAAGGACGAAAGACTAAGCAGAACTAATCCAAATCCTAACAAATTTCACCTATCTTGAACCAAATAGAAAGACAAAGCCAACACAAAAAGAAAGAGATCATAAAAATGTTGAATTTTATATACGTTAACTCAAAAAAGTCTACACACTTCGTTATAAGTCGGAAGTTTATTTCTGAGACTAAATAGTAAACTAGATAAACTCATTTTGACAGAAAAAGTTTGAAAAATATATTGTAATCACTATTAATATGTTCTAAGGCAGTACATAAAAATTGCATTTCCATGTATGTTTATTCAAGAATATATGAAGGAAGTCAAATTTCACAATAGAAGAAGGACGAAAGACTAAGAAAAACTAATCCAAATCCTAACAAATTTCACCTATCTTGAATCAAATAGAAAGACAAAGCCAACACAAAAAGAAAGAGATCATAAAAATGTTGAATTTTATATACGTTAACCTAAAAAATTCTACACACATCGTTATAAGTCGGAAGTTGATTTCTGAGACTAAATTGTAAACTAGATAAACTCATCTTTAACAGAAAAAGTTTGAAAAATATATTGAAATCACAATTAATATGTTCTAAGGCAGTACATAAAAATTTCATTTCTATGTATGTTGATTCAAGAATATATGAAGGAAGTCAAATTTCACAGTAGAAGAAGGACGAACGACTAAGCAGAACTAATCCAAATCCTAACAAATTTCACCTATCTTGAATAAAATTGAAAGACAAAGCCAACACAAAAAGAAAGAGATCATAAAAATGTTGAATTTTATATACATTAACCTAAAAAAGTCTACACACTTCGTTATAAGTCGGAAAATGATTTCTGAGACTAAATTGTAAACTAGATAAACTCATTTTTTAACAGAAAAAGTTTGAAAAATGTATTGTAATTACAATTAAAATGTCCTAAGGCAATACATCTAGCAGAAATTGCATTTCTATGTACATTGATTCAAGAAAATATGAAGGAAGTCAAATTTCACACTAAAAGAAGGATGAAAGACCATGCAGAACTAATCCAAATCCTTACAAATTTCATCTATCTTGAATGAAATAGAAAGACAAAGCCTACCCAAAAAGAAAGAGATCATAAAATTGTTGAATTTTATATACGTTAACTCAAAAAAGTCTACACACTTCGTTATAAGTCGGAAATTGATTTCTGAGACTAAATCGTAAACTAGATAAACCTATATTTAACATAAAAAGTTTGACAATGTATTGTAATCACAAATAATATGTTTTAAGGCATTACGTCTTGTAAAAATTGCATTTCTATGTACGTTGATTCAAGAAAATATGAAGGAAGTCAAATTTCACAATAGAAGAAGGATGAAAGACCAGCCAGAACTAACCCAAATTCTAACAAATTTCATCTATTTGAATCAAATTGAAACACAAAGCCAATACAAAAATAAAGAGATCATAAAATTGTTGAATTTTATATACTTTAACCTAAAAAAGTCTACACACTTCGTTATAAGTCGGAAATTGATTTCTGAGACTAAATTGTAAACTAGATAAACTCATTTTTAACAGAAAAAGTTTGAAAAATGTATTGTAATTACAATTAATATGTTCTAAGGCAAAAACTCTAGTAAAAATTGCATTTCCATGTACGTTGATTCAAGAAATATGAAGGAAGTCAAATTTCACACCAGAAGAAGGATGAAAGACCATGTAGAAATAATCCAAATCCTAACAAATTTCATCTACCTTGAATCAAATAGAAAGACAAAGCCAACACAAAAAGAAAAAGTTCATAAAAATGTTGAATTTTATATACGTTAACTCAAAAAATTCTACACACTTCGTTATAAGTCGGAAGTTGATTTCTGAGACTAAATTGTAAACTAGATAAACTCATCTTTAACAGAAAAAGTTTGAAAAATATATTGTAATCACAATTAATATGTCCTAAGGCAGTACATAAAAATTGCATTTCTTTGTATGTTGATTCAAAAATATATGAAGGAAGTCAAATTTCACAATAGAAGAAGGACGAAAGACTAAGCAGAACTAATCTAAATCCTAACAAATTTAACCTATCTTGAATCAAATAGAAAGACAAAGCCAACACAAAAAGAAAGAGATCATAAAAATGTTGAACTTTATATAGGTTAACCTAAAAAAGTCTACACACTTCGTTATAAGTCGGAAGTTGATTTCTGAGCCTAAATTGTAAACTAGATAAACTCATTTTTAACAGAAAAAGTTTGAAAAATGTATTGTAATTACAATTAATATGTTCTAAGGCAATAGCTCTAACAAAAATTGCATTTCTATGTAAGTTGATTCAAGAAAATATGAAGGAAGTCGAATTTCACAATAGAAGAAGGATGAAAGACCAGCCAGAACTAACCCAAAACTAACAAATTTCATCTATTTGAATCAAATTGAAACACAAAGCCAATACAAAAATAAAGAGTTCATAAAAATGTTGAATTTTTTATACGTTAACTCAAAAAAGTCTACACACTTCGTTATAAGTCGGAAATTGATTTCTGAGACTAAATCGTAAACTAGATAAACCTATCTTTAACATAAAAAGTTTGACAATGTATTGTAACCACAAATAATATGTTCTAAGGCATTACGTCTAGTGAAAATTGCAACTCCATGTACGTTGATTCAAGAAAATATGAAGGAAGTCAAATTTCACAATAGAAGAAGGATGAAAGACCATGTAGAAATAATCCAAATCCTAACAAATTTCATCTACCTTGAATCAAATAGAAAGACAAAGCCAACACAAAAAGAAAAAGTTCATAAAAATGTTGAATTTTATATACGTTAACTCAAAAAATTCTACACACTTCGTTATAAGTCGGAAGTTGATTTCTGAGACTAAATTGTAAACTAGATAAACTCATCTTTAACAGAAAAAGTTTGAAAAATATATTGTAATCACAATTAATATGTCCTAAGGCAGTACATAAAAATTGCATTTCTTTGTATGTTGATTCAAAAATATATGAAGGAAGTCAAATTTCACAATAGAAGAAGGACGAAAGACTAAGCAGAACTAATCTAAATCCTAACAAATTTAACCTATCTTGAATCAAATAGAAAGACAAAGCCAACACAAAAAGAAAGAGATCATAAAAATGTTGAACTTTATATAGGTTAACCTAAAAAAGTCTACACACTTCGTTATAAGTCGGAAGTTGATTTCTGAGCCTAAATTGTAAACTAGATAAACTCATTTTTAACAGAAAAAGTTTGAAAAATGTATTGTAATTACAATTAATATGTTCTAAGGCAATAGCTCTAACAAAAATTGCATTTCTATGTAAGTTGATTCAAGAAAATATGAAGGAAGTCGAATTTCACAATAGAAGAAGGATGAAAGACCAGCCAGAACTAACCCAAAACTAACAAATTTCATCTATTTGAATCAAATTGAAACACAAAGCCAATACAAAAATAAAGAGTTCATAAAAATGTTGAATTTTTTATACGTTAACTCAAAAAAGTCTACACACTTCGTTATAAGTCGGAAATTGATTTCTGAGACTAAATCGTAAACTAGATAAACCTATCTTTAACATAAAAAGTTTGACAATGTATTGTAACCACAAATAATATGTTCTAAGGCATTACGTCTAGTGAAAATTGCAACTCTATGTACGTTGATTCAAGAAAATATGAAGGAAGTCAAATTTCACAATAGAAGAAGGATGAAAGACCAGCCAGAACTAACCCAAATTCTAACAAATTTCATCTATTTGAATCAAATTGAAACACAAATCCAATACAAAAATAAAGAGATCATAAAAATGTTGAATTTTATATACGTTAACCTAAAAATGTCTACACACTTCGTTATAAGTCGGAAATTGATTTCTGAGACTAAATTGTAAACTAGATAAACTCATTTTTAACAGAAAAAGTTTGAAAAATGTATTGTAATTACAATTAATATGTTCTAAGGCAATAGCTCTAGTAAAAATTGCATTTCTATGTACGTTGATTCAAGAAATATGAAGGAAGTCAAATTTCACACTAGAAGAAGGACGAAAGACCATGTAGAACTAATCCAAATCCTAAAAAATTTCATCTTTATTGAATCAAATAGAAAGACAAGGCCAACACAAAAATAAAGAGTTCATAAAAATGTTGAATTTTATATACGTTAACTCAAAAAAGTCTACACACTTCATTATAAGTCTGAAATTGATTTCTGAAACTAAATTATAAACTAGATAAATTCATCTTTAACAGAAAAAGTTTGAAAATGTAAAGTAATCACAAATAATACGTTCTAAGGCATTATGTCTGGTAAAAATTGCATTTCTATGTACATTGATTCAAGAAAATATGAAGGAAGTCAAATTTCACAATAGAAGAAGGATGAAAGACCATGCATAACTAATCCAAATCCTAACAAATTTCATCTATCTTGAATCAAATAGAAATACAAAGCCAACACAAAAAGAAAGAGTTCATAAAAATGTTGAATTTTATATACGTTAACTCAAAAAAGTCTACACATTTCGTTATAAGTCGAAAATTGATTTCTGAGACTAAATTGTAAACTAGATAAACTCATTTTTAACAGAAAAAAGTTGGAAAAATGTATTGTAATTACAATTAAATGTCCTAAGGCAATACATCTAGCAGAAACTGCATTTCTATGTACATTGATTCAAGAAAATATGAAGGAAGTCAAATTTCACACTAAAGAAGGATGAAAGACCATGCAGAACTAATCCAAATCCTTACAAATTTCATCTATCTTGAATGAAATAGAAAGACAAAGCCTCCCAAAAAGAAAGAGATCATAAAATTGTTGAATTTTATATACGTTAACTCAAAAAAGTCTACACACTTCGTTATAAGTCGGAAATTGATTTCTGAGACTAAATCGTAAACTAGATAAACCTATATTTAAAAAAAGTTTGAAAAATATATTGTAATCACAATTAATATGTTCTAAGGCAGTACATAAAAATTGCATTTCCATGTATGTTGATTCAAGAATATATGAAGGAAGTCAAATTTCACAATAGAAGAAGGACGAAAGACTAAGAAAAACTAATCCAAATCCTAACAAATTTCACCTATCTTGAATCAAATAGAAAGACAATGCCAACACAAAAAGAAAGAGATCATAAAAATGTTGAATTTTATATACGTTAACCTAAAAAATTCTACACACATCGTTATAAGTCGGAAGTTGATTTCTGAGACTAAATTGTAAACTAGATAAACTCATCTTTAACAGAAAAAGTTTGAAAAATATATTGAAATCACAATTAATATGTTCTAAGGCAGTACATAAAAATTTCATTTCTATGTATGTTGATTCAAGAATATATGAAGGAAGTCAAATTTCACAGTAGAAGAAGGACGAACGACTAAGCAGAACTAATCCAAATCCTAACAAATTTCACCTATCTTGAATCAAATGAAAGACAAGCCTACCCAAAAAGAAAGAGATCATAAAATGTTGAATTTTATATACGTTAACTCAAAAAAGTCTACACACTTCGTTATAAGTCGGAAATTGATTTCTGAAAATAAATTGTAAACTAGATAAACTCATTTTAACAGAAAAAGTTTGAAAAATGTATTGTAATTACATTAATAGTTCTAAGGCAATAACTCTAGTAAAAATTGCATTTCTATGTACGTTGATTCAAAAATATATGAAGGAAGTCAAATTTCACACTAGAAGAAGGATGAAAGACCATGTAGAAATAATCCAAAAATAACAAATTTCATCTACCTTGAATCAAATGAAAGACAAAGCCAACACAAAAAGAAAAAGTTCATAAAAATGTTGAATTTTATATACGTTAACTAAAAAATTCTACACACTTCGTTATAAGTCGGAAGTTGATTTCTGAGACTAAATTGTCAACTAGATAAACTCATCTTTAACAGAAAAAGTTTAAAAAATATATTGTAATCACAATTAATAGTTCTAAGGCTACATAAAAATTGCATTCCTTGTAAATGATTCAAGAATATATGAAGGAAGTCAAATTTCACAATAGAAGAAGGAAAAGACTAAGAAAAATAATCCAAATCCTAACAAATTTCACCTATCTTGAATCAAATAGAAAGACAAAGCCAACACAAAAAGAAAGAATCATAAAATGTTGAATTTTATATACGTTAACCTAAAAAAGTCTACACACTTCGTTATAAGTCGGAATGATTTCTGAGACTAAATTGTAAACTAGATAAACTCATTTTAACAGAAAAAGTTTGAAAAATGTATTGTAATCACAATTAAATGTCCTAAGGCAATACATCTAAAAATTGCATTTCTATGTATTGATTCAAGAAAATATGAAGGAAGTCAAATTTCACTAAAGAAGGATGAAAGACCATGCAGAACTAATCCAAATCCTACAAATTTCATCTATCTTGAATGAAATAGAAAGAAAAGCCTACCCAAAAAGAAGAGATCATAAAATTGTTGAATTTTATATACGTTAACTCAAAAAAGTCTACACACTTCGTTATAAGTCGGAAATTGATTTCTGAAAATAAATTGTAAACTAGATAAATTATCTTTAACAGAAAAAGTTTGAAAATGTATTGTAATCACAAATAATATGTTCTAAGGCATTAGTCTAGTAAAAATTGCATTTCATGTACATTGAATCAAGAAAATATGAAAAATCAAATTTCAAATAGAAAAGGATGAAAGACCAGCCAGAACTAACCCAAAAATTCTAACAAATTTCATCTATTCGAATCAAATTGAAAGACAAAGCCAACAAAAAATAAAGAGATGATAAAATGTTGAATTTTATATACGTTAACCTAAAAAAGTCTACACACTTCGTTATAAGTCGGAAATTGATTTCTGAGACTAAATTGTAAACTAGATAAACTCATTTTTAACAGAAAAAGTTTGAAAAATGTATTGTAATTACAATTAATATCTAAGGCAATAACTCTAGCAAAAATTGCATTTCTATGTACGTTGATTCAAAAATATGAAGGAAGTCAAATTTCACACTAGAAGAAGGATGAAAGACCATAGAAAAATCCAAATCCTAACAAATTTCATCTACCTTGAATCAAATAGAAAGACAAAGCCAACACAAAAAGAAAAAGTTCATAAAAATGTTGAATTTTATATACGTTAACTAAAAAATTCTACACACTTCGTTATAAGTCGGAAGTTGATTTCTGAGACTAAATTGTAAACTAGATAAACTCATCTTTAACAGAAAAAGTTTGAAAAATATATTGAATCACAATTAATATGTTCTAAGGCAAACATAAAAATTGCATTTCTATGTATGTTGATTCAAGAATATATGAAGGAAGTCAAATTTCACAATAGAAGAAGGACGAAAGACTAGCAGAACTAATCCAAATCCTAACAAATTTCACTATCTTGAATCAAATGAAAGACAAAGCCAACACAAAAAGAAAGAGATCATAAAAATGTTGAATTTTATATACGTTAACTAAAAAAGTCTACACACTTCGTTATAAGTCGGAAATTGATTTCTGAGACTAAATTGTAAACTAGATAAACTCATTTTAACAAAAAAGTTTGAAAATGTATTGTAATTACAATTAATATGTCTAAGGCAATAGCTCTAGAAAAATTGCATTTCTATGTACGTTGATTCAAGAAATATGAAGGAAGTCAAATTTCACACTAGAAGAAGGATGAAAGACCATGTTGAATTAATCCAAATCCTAACAAATTTCATCTATCTTGAATCAAATAGAAATAAATGCAACACAAAAACAAGAGTTCATAAAAATGTTGAATTTTATATACGTTAACTCAAAAAAGTCTACACACTTCGTTATAAGTCTGAAATTTTTCTGAAACTAAATTGTAAACTAGATAAATTCATCTTTAACAGAAAAAGTTTGAAAATGTATTGTAATCACAAATAATATGTTCTAAGGCATTAGGTCTAGTAAAAATTGCATTTATATGTACATTGATTCAAGAAAATATGAAAAAAGTCAAATTTCACAATAGAAGAAGGATGAAAGACCATGCATAACTAATCCCAATCCTAACAAATTTCATCTGTCTTGAATCAAATAGAAAGACAAAGCCAACACAAATGAAAGAGTTCATAAAATTTTGAATTTTATATACGTTAATTCAAAAAAGTCTACAAGTCGGAAATTGATTTCTGAGACTAAATCGTAAACTAGATAAACCTATCTTTACATAAAAAGTTTGAAAATGTATTGTAATCACAAATAATATGTTCTAAGGCATTACGTCTAGTAAAAATTGCATTTCTATGTAAGTTGATTCAAGAAAATATGAATGAAGTCAAATTTCACAATAGAAGAAGGATGAAAGACCAGCCAGAACTAACCCAAATTCTAACAAATTTCATCTATTTGAATCAAATTGAAACAGAAAGCCAATACAAAAATAAAGAGTTCATAAAAATGTTGAATTTTTTATACGTTAACTCAAAAAGGTCTACACACTTCGTTATAAGTCGGAAGTTGATTTTCGAGACTAATTTTTAAACTAGATAAACTCTTCTTTAACAGAAAAAGTTTGAAAAATGTATTATAATTACAATTATTATGTTTTAAGGCAATAGCTCTAGTAAAAATTTCATTTCTATTACGTTGATTAAAGAAATATGAAGGAAGTCAAATTCCACATTAGAAGAAGGATTAAAGACCATGTAGAACTAATCCAAATCCTAACTAATTTCATCTATCTTGAATCAAATAGAAAGATAAAGGCAACACAAAAACAAAGAGTTCATAAAAATGTTGAATTTTATATACGTTAACTCAAAAAAGTCTACACACTTCGTTATAAGTCTGAAATTGATTTCTGAAACTAAATTGTAAACTAGATAAATTCATCTTTAACAGAAAAAGTTTGAAAATGTATTGTAATCACAAATAATATGTTCTAAGGCATTACGTCTAGGAAAAATTGCATTTCTATGTACATTGATTCAAGAAAATATGAAAAAAAGTCAAATTTCACAATAGAAGAAGGATGAAAGACCAGCCAGAACTAACTCAAAAAATTCTAACAAATTTCATCTATTCGAATCAAATTGAAAGACAAAGCCAATACAAAAATAAAGAGATGATAAAAATGTTTAATTTTATATACGTTAACCTAAAAAAGTCTACACACTTCGTTATAAGTCGGAAATTGATTTATGAGACTAAATTGTAAACTAGATAAACTCATTTTTAACAGAAAATTTTGAAAAATGTATTGTAATTACAATTAATATGTTCTAAGGCAATAACTCTAGTAAAAATTGCACTTCTATGTACGTTGATTCAAGAAATATGAAGGAAGTCAAATTTCACACTAGAAGAAGGATGAAAGACCATGTAGAAATAATCCAAATCCTAACAAATTTCATCTACCTTGAATCAAATAGAAAGACAAAGCCAACAAAAAAAAAAAAGTTCATAAAAATGTTGAATTTTATATACGTTAACTCAAAAAATTCTACACACTTCGTTCTAAGTCGGAAGTTGATTTCTGAGACTAAATTTTAAACTAGATAAACTCATCTTTAATAGAAAAAGTTTGAAAAATATATTATAATCACAATTAATATGTTCTAAGACAATACATAAAAATTGCATTTCTATGATTCAAGAATATATGAAGGAAGTCAAATTTCACAATAGAAGAAGGACGAAAGACTAAGCAGAACAAATCCAAATCCTAACAAATTTCACATATCTTGAATCAAATAGAAAGACAAAGCCAACACAAAAAGAAAGAGATCATAAAAATGTTGGATTTTATATACGTTAACCTAAAAAAGTCTACACGCTTCGTTATAAGTCGGAAATTGATTTCTGAGACTAAATTGTAAACTAGATAAACTCATTTTTAACAGAAAAAGTTTGAAAAATGTATTGAGTCACAAATAATATGTTCTAAGGCATTACGTCTAGTAAAAATTGCATTTCTATGTATGTTGATTCAAGAAAATATGAAGGAAGTCAAATTTCACACTAAAAGAAGGATGAAATACCATGCAGAACTAATCCAAATCCTACAAATTTCATCTATCTTGAATCAAATAGAAAGACAAAGCCAACACAAAAGAAAGAGATCATAAAATGTTGAATTTTATATACGTTAACTCAAAAAAGTCTACACACTTCGTTATAAGTCGGAAATTGATTTCTGAGACTAAATTGTAAACTAGATAAACTCATTTTTAACAGAAAAAGTTTGAAAAATGTATTGTAATTACAATTAATATGTTCTAAGGCAAACTCTAGTAAAAATTGCATTTCATGTACGTTGATTCAAGAAATATGAAGGAAGTCAAATTTCACACTAGAAGAAGGATGAAAGACCATGTAGAACTAATCCAAATCCTAACAAATTTCATCTATCTTGAATCAAATAGAAAGACAATCCAATACAAAAAAAAGAGTTCATAAAATGTTGAATTTTATACGTTAACTCAAAAAAGGCTACACACTTCGTTAAGCTGAAATTGATTTCTGAAACTAAATTGTAAACAAGATAAACTCATCTTTAACAGAAAGTTTGAAATGTATTGTATCACAATAATATGTGCTAAGGCATTACGTCTAGTAAAAATTGCATTTCTATGTACGTTGATTCAAAAATATATGAAGGAAGTCAAATTTCACATAGAAGAAGGATGAAAGACCATAGAAATAATCCAAATCCTAACAAATTTCATCTACTTGAATCAAATATAAAGACAAAGCCAACACAAAAAGAAAGAGTTCATAAAAATGTTGAATTTTATACGTTAACCTAAAAAATTCTACACCATCGTTATAAGTCGGAAGTTGATTTCTGAGACTAAATTGTGAACTAGATAAACTCATCTTTAACAGAAAAAGTTTGAAAATATATTGAAATCACAATTAATATGTTCTAAGGCATAGTACATAAAAATTGCATTTCTATGTATGTTGATTCAAGAATATATGAAGGAAGTCAAATTTCACAGTAGAAGAAGGACGAACGACTAAGCAGAACTAATCCAAATCCTAACAAATTTCACTATCTTGAATCAAATTGAAAGACAAAGCCTACCCAAAAAGAAAGAGATCATAAAATGTTGAATTTTATATACGTTAACTCAAAAAAGTCTACACACTTCGTTATAAGTCGGAAATTGATTTCTGAACTAAATTGTAAACTAGATAAACTCATTTTAACAGAAAAAGTTTGAAAAATGTATTGTAATTACAATTAATAGTTCTAAGGCAATAACTCTAGTAAAAATTGCATTTCTATGTACGTTGATTCAAAATATATGAAGGAAGTCAAATTTCACACTAGAAGAAGGATGAAAGACCATGTAGAAATAATCCAAATCTAACAAATTTCATCTACCTTGAATCAAATAGAAAGACAAAGCCAACACAAAAAGAAAAAGTTCATAAAAATGTTGAATTTTATATACGTTAACTAAAAAAATTCTACACATTCGTTATAAGTCGGAAGTTGATTTCTGAGACTAAATTGTCAACTAGATAAACTCATCTTTAACAGAAAAAGTTTAAAAAATATTGTAATCACAATTAATATGTTCTAAGGCAGTACATAAAAATTGCATTTCTTGTATGATTCAAGAATATATGAAGGAAGTCAAATTTCACAATAGAAGAAGGACGAAAGACTAGAAAAACTAATCCAAATCCTAACAAATTTCACCTATCTTGAATCAAATAGAAAGACAAAGCCAACACAAAAAGAAAGAGATCATAAAATGTTGAATTTATATACGTTAACCTAAAAAAGTCTACACACTTCGTTATAAGTCGGAAATGATTTCTGAGACTAAATTGTAAACTAGATAAACTCATTTTAACAGAAAAAGTTTGAAAAATGTATTGTAATTACAATTAAAATTCTAAGGCAATACATCTAGCAAAATTGCATTTCTATGTACATTGATTCAAGAAAATATGAAGGAAGTCAAATTTCACACTAAAAGAAGGATGAAAGACCATGCAGAACTAATCCAAATCCTTACAAATTTCATCTATCTTGAATGAAATAGAAAGACAAAGCCTACCAAAAAGAAAGAGATCATAAAATGTTGAATTTTATATACGTTAACTCAAAAAAGTCTACACACTTCGTTATAAGTCGGAAATTGATTTCTGAAATAAATTGTAAACTAGATAAATTCATCTTTAACAGAAAAAGTTTGAAAATGTATTGTAATCACAAATAATATGTTCTAAGGTATAGTCTAGTAAAAATTGCATTTCTATGTACATTGAATCAAGAAAATATGAAAAGTCAAATTTCAAATAGAAGAAGGATGAAAGACCAGCTAGAACTAACCCAAATTCTAACAAATTTCATCTATTCGAATCAAATGAAAGACAAAGCCAACACAAAAATAAAGAGATGATTAAAATGTTGAATTTTATATACGTTAACCTAAAAAAGTCTACACACTTCGTTATAAGTCGGAAATTGATTTCTGAGACTAAATTGTAAACTAGATAAACTCATTTTTAACAGAAAAAGTTTGAAAAATGTATTGTAATTACAATTAATAGTTCTAAGGCATAACTCTAGCAAAAATTGCATTTCATGTACGTTGATTCAAAATATATGAAGGAAGTCAAATTTCACACTAGAAGAAGGATGAAAGACCATGTAGAATAATCCAAATCCTAACAAATTTCATCTACCTTGAATCAAATAGAAAGACAAAGCCAACACAAAAAGAAAAGTTCATAAAAATGTTGAATTTTATATACGTTAACTAAAAAATTCTACACACTTCGTTATAAGTCGGAAGTTGATTTCTGAGACTAAATTGTAAACTAGATAAATTCATCTTTAACAGAAAAAGTTTGAAAATATATTGAAATCACAATTAATATGTTCTAAGGAAGTACATAAAAATTGCATTTCTATGTATGTTGATTCAAGAATATATGAAGGAAGTCAAATTTCACAATAGAAGAAGGACGAAAGACTAAGCAGAACTAATCCAAATCCTAACAAATTTCATCTATCTTGAATCAAATAGAAAGACAAAGCAACACAAAAACTAAGAGTTCAAAAATGTTGAATTTTATATACGTTAACTCAAAAAAGTCTACACACTTCGTTATAAGTCTGAAATTATTTCTGAACTAAATTGTAAACTAGATAAATTCATCTTTAACAGAAAAAGTTTGAAAATGTATTGTAATCACAAATAATATGTTTAAGGCATTAGGTCTAGTAAAAATTGCATTTATATGCATTGATTCAAGAAAATATGAAAAGTCAAATTTCACAATAGAAGAAGGATGAAAGACCATGCATAACTAATCCCAATCCTAACAAATTTCATCTGTCTTGAATCAAATAGAAAGACAAAGCCAACACAAATGAAAGAGTTCATAAAATTTGAATTTTATACGTTAATTCAAAAAAGTCTACAGTCGGAAATTGATTTCTGAGACTAAATCGTAAACTAGATAAACCTATCTTTACATAAAAAGTTTGAAAATGTATTGTAATCACAATAATATGTTCTAAGGCATACGTCTAGTAAAAATTGCATTTCTATGTAAGTTGATTCAAGAAAATATGAATGAAGTCAAATTTCACAATAGAAGAAGGATGAAAGACCAGCAGAACTAACCCAAATTCTAACAAATTTCATCTATTTGAATCAAATGAAACAGAAAGCCAATACAAAAATAAAGAGTTCATAAAATGTTGAATTTTTATACGTTAACTCAAAAAGGTCTACACACTTCGTTATAAGTCGGAATTGATTTCGAGACTAATTTTAAACTAGATAAACTCTTCTTTAACAGAAAAAGTTTGAAAATGTATATTAATACAATTATATGTTTAAGGCAATAGCTCTAGTAAAAATTCATTTCTATGTACGTTGATTAAAGAAATATGAAGGAAGTCAAATTCCACATTAGAAGAAGGATAAAGACCATGTAGAACTAATCCAAATCCTAACAATTTCATCTATCTTGAATCAAATAGAAAGATAAAGCAACACAAAAACAAAGAGTTCATAAAAATGTTGAATTTTATATACGTTAACTCAAAAAGTCTACACACTTCGTTATAAGTCTGAAATTGATTTCTGAAACTAAATTGTAAACTAGATAAATTCATCTTTAACAGAAAAAGTTTGAAAATGTATTGTAATCAAAATAATATGTTCTAAGGCATTACGTCTAGAAAAATTGCATTTCTATGTACATTGATTCAAGAAAATATGAAAAAAGTCAAATTTCACATAGAGAGAAGGATGAAAGACCAGCCAGAACTAACTCAAAAAATTCTAACAAATTTCATCTATTCGAATCAAATTGAAAGACAAAGCCAATACAAAATAAAGAGATGATAAAAATGTTAATTTTATACGTTAACCTAAAAAAGTCTACACACTTCGTTATAAGTCGGAAATTGATTTATGAGACTAAATTGTAAACTAGATAAACTCATTTTTAACAGAAAAATTTTGAAAAATGTATTGTAATTACAATTAATATGTTCTAAGGCAATAACTCTAGTAAAAATTGCACTTCTATGTACGTTGATTCAAGAAATATGAAGGAAGTCAAATTTCACTAGAAGAAGGATGAAAGACCATGTAGAAATAATCCAAATCCTAACAAATTTCACTACCTTGAATCAAATAGAAAGACAAAGCCAACAAAAAAAAAAAAGTTCATAAAAATGTTGAATTTTATATACGTTAACTCAAAAAATTCTACACACTTCGTTTAAGTCGGAAGTTGATTTCTGAGACTAAATTTAAACTAGAAACTCATCTTTAATAGAAAAAGTTTGAAAATATATTATAATCACAATTAATATGTTCTAAGACAATACATAAAAATTGCATTTCTATGATTCAAGAATATATGAAGGAAGTCAAATTTCACAAAGAAGAAGGACGAAAGACTAAGCAGAACAAATCCAAATCCTAACAAATTTCACATATCTTGAATCAAATAGAAAGACAAAGCCAACACAAAAAGAAGAGATCATAAAAATGTTGGATTTTATATACGTTAACCTAAAAAAGTCTACACGCTTCGTTATAAGTCGGAAATTGATTTCTGAGACTAAATTGTAAACTAGATAAACTCATTTTTAACAGAAAAAGTTTGAAAAATGTATTGTAGTCACAAATAATATGTTCTAAGGCATTACGTCTAGTAAAAATTGCATTTCTATGTATGTTGATTCAAGAAAATATGAAGGAAGTCAAATTTCACACTAAAAGAAGGATGAAATACCATGCAGAACTAATCCAAATCCTTACAAATTTCATCTATCTTGAATCAAATAGAAAGACAAAGCCTACACAAAAAGAAAGAGATCATAAAACTGTTGAATTTTATATACGTTAACTCAAAAAATTCTACACACTTCGTTATAAGTCGGAAATTGATTTCTGAGACTAAATTGTAAACTAGATGAACTCATTTTTAACAGAAAAAGTTTGAAAAATGTATTGTAATTACAATTAATATGTTCTAAGGCAAAAACTCTAGTAAAAATTGCATTTCCATGTACGTTGATTCAAGAAATATGAAGGAAGTCAAATTTCACACTAGAAGAAGGATGAAAGACCATGTAGAACTAATCCAAATCCTAACAAATTTAATCTATCTTGAATCAAATAGAAAGACAAATCCAATACAAAAAGAAATAGTTCATAAAAATGTTGAATTTTATGTACGTTAACTCAAAAAAGGCTACACACTTCGTTATATGTCTGAAATTGATTTCTGAAACTAAATTGTAAACAAGATAAACTCATCTTTAACAGAAATTTTTTGAAAATGTATTGTAGTCACAAATAATATGTGCTAAGGCATTACGTCTAGTAAAAATTGCATTTCTATGTACGTTGATTCAAAATATATATGAAGGAAGTCAAATTTCACACTAGAAGAAGGATGAAAGACCATTTAGAAATAATCCAAATCCTAACAAATTTCATCTACCTTGAATCAAATATAAAGACAAAGCCAACACAAAAAGAAAAAGTTCATAAAAATGTTGAATTTTATATACGTTAACTCAAAAAATTATACACACTTCGTTATAAGTCGGAAGTTGATTTCTGAGACTAAATTGTAAACTAGATAAACTCATCTTTAACAGAAAAAGTTTGAAAAATATATTATAATCACAATTAATATGTTCTAAGGCAGTACATAAAAATTGCATTTCTATGTATGTTGATTCAAAAACACTGCGAGCATAGTTTTAAAAGAGAGAAACATGAGAGGAAAGAGAAACTCTGGCGAAAACACTAGGGTTTAGTTTTTTCACGTAGGTTTCATAGTTCATCACGGATTAAATATGGTAGAAAATAATCCTAGTTCATCACGGATTCAACAACACCAATCCTTTGCGGACAAGGTAAGGGCAAAAAAAACCCTAAAACCAACAGGAGTTGATATTACTAGTTTACCTAATCCTACTCTGATTGATGGAGAACCATCCCTTGTTATACCTGCGGATTACTATGAAGAGGGTTGTAAACCCTTTCAACACAGATTCATTGCAAGACTAAACTTCACGGGGCTGAAGTTCTTTGAGGTAAAAACTCTTTTAATATCTCAATGGCAGATTAATCCTAATTCTGTTAGGTTTATGACTATGGGAAAAGGTTTCTTTGTTATTATGCTACAAGATGAGGAAACTAAGGAGAGAATCAGATGTACAAAGTGGTTTGTTTAACAGCATGAACTCAAGTTAATGGATTGGTACCCAGGTTTTGATCCTGATCGTCAAAAAACTTCCCATGCAAACGTATGGGTTCACTTTCCTGGTTTACATGCAGAACTATGGACTGAGAAGAACTTGTTATCTATGGGAAAAGTTTTAGGGACTCCTATTGTGGTTGATCAAAGAACCCTAAATCTGGAGTATGGAAACTTTGCTTCAGTTTTGGTAGATGTGGATTTTGCAAAACACATTCCAAGTAGAATTAAGATAACAGCTGGGGGGAGGACGTTTTGGCAATACTTGGATATCCCAAAATCACCTAAATTCTGTATGAAGTGCTGCATAATTGGTCACAATGATGTTGAATGTAGAAGACAATCAAAGAATAATGAGAAAACGTCTAAGGCTGATGCGAAAGGGGAGTGGCAGAATGTGCGTAATAGGAGAAACCGCAAGGGTGATGGAGCTGACGCAACCGTGGCTGTTGCTGGTGGTACAAACGTTGTTGCTGTAGGTGTTGGCGCTGTTGTAGGTGGTGTAAACGATGGTGCTATTGTGGTTCATGATGTTGTTAACGGTGCTGGTGGTAATGTGGATGATGCTCTTGATGTAGGGCACGGTGGAGCTGTGGTGAATGGGGTAGTTGAAGCTGGTTTAGTGGAGAGTGCTGGTGGTTTGGAGCAAACTCTTCAGCTAGAGAATGATTTAGCGAATACTGAAGCCAATCTTCATGCAGCATCTGAAGCTTTTGAGAAGGCTAAGAAGGCGTTAGCATTGCAAAAGAGTTCGGTTATTGGGTTGTCAATGGTTGAAATTGCAACCTCATCTAAGTTAACTAAGAGTGGTGAATTGGCAAGAACTAATCACTCTAGTGACAGGAATGAGGAGAGTTCTTCTTTTACGCCGGTTGAGGCTGGTAATAAGTCTTTGCAAGACATAGTGGTTGATAATATTGAGGATATCTCAAGCTACAGAGTTGTTGCTGAAACTTCTATCGTGGTTTCTCCTAATAAGTTCAATGTTTTGAATGATGAGTTGGGTGTGGATAATGATGATGTTGAACACTTTTCTGGAGGGGGTTCGGATGCGGCAGAAAACACTTCTGGAGGTAGTTCGGATGAAGAGTTGACGCCTGAGAAAGCTTCATCAGGTGTTAAGGGTGTTAAGTGGGCGGAAATACCAGTGGATATGCCAAAGAAAAGTAGAAAACCAAGCCGGGTTTTGATTACAAGTTCTAGTTCTTCTCAACAACGTTTTAATGATTCCAAATCAGATTCGGATTCTGAAGTGAATGCTTTGGGAAACCGAGTTAGGAAGGGTGTCTCTCCTGTTTCAAAGTAGGATTCCTAGCAAGATTCCACAAGCTATTCATAATAAAAAGAAGAGTGTTTCCTGATGAGAGTTCTATATTGGAATATTAATGGGGTGGCGAAGGTGGAAGCGGGTAGTAAGTTACGTAAATTGGTGCATGAATACAAGCCGGTAGTACTTTGTATTGCTGAGCCTAAGATTCGTTGCACTGACAATGTAATGATAAGGTTAAGTTTGGGTGGTTATAATAAAAAGGTAATTCATAATTCTACTTCTAGTTCTTTGGGTAATTTGTGGATTCTTTGGGATGATTGTATTGAGGAGCCGGTGGTGATTAATATGTCTAGACAGGCCATTACGGTTAAAACTGAGGGGGTTCTTATCTCTTTTGTTCATGCTAGTTATATTCAAGTTTTTCGTAGGAGGCTTTGGAGTCAACTTGAAGCGGTTGACGTAACTACTCCTTGGTTGGTTATGGGTGATTTCAATTGTGTTCTTCGTCAAGATGAAAAGAAAGGGGGTAGGACAACTCGTCTCTATTGTATTAATGAGTTTTCGGATTGGATGGAGGATAATAACTTGTTTGAAGCAGATTCGTTGGGGTCTAAGTTTACTTGGACCAATGGTCAGACTGGTGTTTGTAGAATTATTAGTAAGTTGGATCGTGCTATTATTAATGAACCTTGGCTGTCTAAGTTTTCGAATTGGCAGTGTAAAGCTCTTCCTAGGGAAGTTTCTGACCATTCGACTCTTATTGGTTTTCCTTTTTGTGATCCTAGGCCTAGACGTGCTCCTTTTCGTATACAGAAGATGTGGTTTTCTCATCCGGATTTTTTGAAGATGGTGGAGTTATCTTGGATGGCGCCGGTGTATGGTAATCATGGTTTTATCTTTCCTTTCAAATTGAAGCGGTTGAAGGAGGCAATTAAGTTATGGAATCAAACGGTTTTTGGTAATGTCAATGCTAGACTAAAGCAAGCAACGCTTAAGTTTGAGGTAGCTAGTAGAAATTCTAATGAAGATCCGTTTGATGTTTCAAAACTTAATAATATGAAGGATGCTCTTGTTGAGGTTCAAGATATTCAAAGGCAGCAGCATATAATGTTAAAGCAAAAATCTAGAAATCAGTGGTTGTTGGAGGGTTCTAGTAACACTTCTTTCTTTCACAACTCTATTAAAATTCGTAGAAGTGCTAATACAATCTCGGAGCTTGTTGCTGAAGATGGGAGTACTATTACTGATCCGGTTCATCTTAGTGCTCATGTGGTTTCTTACTATCAGGCTAAGTTCAATGGTGAGGATGGTCAGGTAAGTGAAACTCTTTTTGATTATGATCATGATTCTATTACTGTGGAAGAGTCGCATATGTTGGATGCTATTCCTACTTGTGATGAGATTAAACAGGCGGTTTTTGATTTGGGAGCTGATAGTGCGCCAGGTCCAGATGGTTTCTCGGGGTGTTTTTATAGACATTGTTGGGAGATTATTCAAAGGGATCTGATTTTAGCGGTTACTTATTGCTGGTCTTCTAAAACCGTTCCTAATGGGGTTAATTCTAGTCTTATTCTTTTGCTTGCAAAGGTTAGGGGAGCTGCTAGGTTGAAGAACTTTAGGCCGATTGGTTTAAGTAATTTCTTTTTTAAGATTTTTACTAAAATCTTGGCTACTAGGCTTGGTAGGGTGTTGGGAAAGTTGGTGTCTGAAGAGCAAGTGGCTTTCATGAAGGGAAGGAATATCCATGAGAATATTAGTTTAGCTTCTGAGATGGTGAATGAATTGCACATCAAAAGGAAGGACGGTAATTTGGGTTTGAAGCTTGATATCTCTCAGGCTTTTGATACGGTGAGCTGGTCTTTTGTTCTTGAGGTTTTTAGAAGGTATGGTTTTTCTGAAGATTGGTGTTCTTGAATTTGGAAAATTCTGGATTCGGCGCGTATTTCTATTCTTCTTAATGGTAGTCCGGAGGGTTATTTCAAGATTAATAGGGGTTTACGGCAGGGGGATCCTCTATCTCCTCTTATTTTTGTTTTGATTGAGGATGTGCTTAGCCGCAACATCACTAAACTCTTTCAGAATAAGGATATGTCTTATATGGTAAAACGTAAGGGTATTGCTCCTACTCATTTATTTTTTGCTGATGATATTATGATTTTTTGCAAGGGAAATATGAAGAGTGTGAAGAATTTGGTGAAACTTTTGGAGAATTACCAACAAGCTTCTGGTCAGAGGGTTTGTAGGGAGAAGAGCAAGATCTACTTCGGTGGTGGGACTTTGAGTAGGCGCCAGACAATTGCAACTTTCTTAGGTATGGCAATATCTAACTTTCCTGATAGATATTTGGGAGTTAAGGTGATGCCGGGGATGGTTAAGTATAGTCACATCAGCAACGTTGTTGATAAGTTGAGGGATCAACTTTCGGTTCTGAAAGGTAAGATGTTATCTTTTCAAGATAGGGTTGTGCTTGTTAAGAATGTTCTTTCGAGTTATTCTATTCATAACATGGCTGTGTACAAATGGCCGGTAAAATTCACACTTCAATGTGAGCGTGTGATTCGTAATTTTCTGTGGTCGGGTGATTCTAATCTTACTAGAGCTTTTGTAGTTGGTTTTGATAAGATTTGTAGTCCTTTAAAGGAAGGTGGTCTTGGGATCACTAGCCTAAGGACTATGAATAAAGCTTTGCTGATGAAATTGTGGTGGGCTATAAAATCTTCTCGTAAGAGGTGGGCGAGGTTTTTGGAAGCCAAATTCACCTGTAGGGATGGTCGTATTAAGATGGCAGGGGTGAAATCTTCTATTCTTCCTGGTCTTCGTTGGGTTCATATGGAGACACGAAGTGTTTTATTGGTGACGGTAGGGATACTTCTTTATTCTTTGATATATGGTATGGAAATACAACCTTAGCTAGTGTTTTAAATCGCATGGATTTAGAAAGATCAGCTCGTGTTTGTGATATTATTGTGCAAGGTGATTGGAAGATTCATGGAGTTCATTCGCAACTCCTTTTAAGTGCTGGTGTGGTGCACCAGGATTTACCAAAAATTCATATGGGAGTGGATAGGCGTTTTTGGATGCCTGATTTACAAGGTAAATTTTCTGTCAAGTCAGCTAGGGAATTGATTAGGAAGAAATATCCTATTTTGAGGGAGGCGGGGTTGTTATGGAAGAGGGTGGTGCATCCTTCATTGGCGGCTCAGAACTGGAAGTTTATTCGTGGTGCGTGTGCTACTCTTGATAAGGTACGTAGCAGATTTAAAATTCAACTTGCATCTAAATGTAGTGTGTGTTAGATTGAGGACGAGTCTCTCCAACATATTCTTTGGAGCTGTAATTTTGCGCGTCAAGCTTGGGAGTGGATTGAAGGTATTTTCAAAATTAAACCTAATTATGATATTATTACTTCTTACCAAAAGGCAAAAAATCATAGTGGTATTGTTAAGGATTTGTGGTTGGTAGTGAATTTGGTTGTGCGTTCAGAATTATGGTTCACTAGGAACAAAAAAGTGTATGAAAAGAAGAACCCTTGTTGGTCTTTATTTCAAAAACGTGTTTTTAGTTTGATGCAAGATTATTCAGTTCGTATGAAGAGTTATATGCATAATTATATGGATGACTTGAGAATTCTGGAGTTTTTTAGGGTTCGGCATAGAAAGGTGAAGTTTACTGATCCCAAGGAGTGTTTTTGGTTTCCTCCTAATGATAATGAATTGCTTTTGTGCACGGATGGCGCCTCAAGAGGTAATCCAGGGGTGGTGGGAGCTGGTGTTGTTGCAAGGAATGAAAATTGTGAAGTGGTAGGTGCAATGTGTATTGGTTTGGGAGTTGCTTCTAATTATTTGGCTGAATTGTATGGTATTATTGTGGGTATGGAGTGGGCAGTTCAGTGGGTTTTTTTTTTTTTTTTGCTAGGTCAAAAAAGTTTATTAAGCAAAAAGAACGTAATTACAAGAATTACAAAAAAGAAGCACAAAACTCCCTACCCCCATAAACCAAAGGGGACTAAAAACAAAAAAGAAATAACA
This sequence comes from Papaver somniferum, assembly GCF_003573695.1. Taxonomy (NCBI): domain Eukaryota; kingdom Viridiplantae; phylum Streptophyta; class Magnoliopsida; order Ranunculales; family Papaveraceae; genus Papaver; species Papaver somniferum. Next base: position 43,538,371 of record NC_039366.1, read on the forward strand.
AAAGTAGTAACCAGAAAATTAAAAGAAGCTACCTATATCTATAACCAACTCCTTTCAATTTACTTCTGCTGCAACCAACTCTATACGATTTGCTCTTAGAAAAAATTCCATCCATAATATCCGTATCAAAAGCATAGTTACCCAAGACATCTTCATCTTCATCCACATAAAACTCTCCATCTTCATCCTCAGAGGCAAAGTTACCAGGAACAAGCTTAATAGGAGACAACTTACTAGGAGATTTTTTCTTTGAATTCATACTTTCCATTTGCTCCCTCTTTTCTTTGAGATATTTTCGGCTAAAAGCTGGACTTCTAATGAACTGAGCACGCACATCTTCCAACTGAATATTGCTTGCCACCTCTAATTCTTCCTTAGACAAAATATTATTCTTATCAAAAACAGTATCAACCAACCCCGATTGAATTTCCATGTTAGTGTTACGGCTTGGAGATTCCTCAATAGACTTGCTGGGAGAAGATTCCAAACTTGAATCAGATTGCAAAGAACGCTTTGCTAAAATATTAGCAGCCTGTTTGGCAACTTTCCTAGCTTTTTTCCTTGCTAAAATGTCAGCATCAACCTCACCCCAACTTTTAGAACCCATACTAACATCTGAGTCACTAGATTCTACTTGATCCTCCTCCTCTTCCTCAATAATAACATTATTAAGGCCTAACTCAGATTCCAGAACATCAAATTTGTTTTTAACCACAACTTCAGTTTGCATCAAATCATCCGCAAAAGGAGTATAATCCTTCACAAAAGGAGTAAAAGAGAAAATACCTTTGCTAGGGGGTTTCTTTCCTTTCACTTGAGTCCATTCATCTTTAGAAAAGCTCTGAGCAACCATATCTTCCTTACGTAAAGCTATATCTTTCTGAGCTGCAATATTATTTTTACAATGAATAAACTTCATCTGGGCCTCACGCAACTCAGCAGCAGATTTAGCTAGCTCCTTTTCCAACTGATTAGCATCAATAACGTCAGTAGGAGTGTTTTTAAGATTTATCAAATCAACCACGGTCTGACCTGCATGGCCTGCATTGATACAATCTGTACGTGTAATATCTTCACTAGCTGTAGCTCCAACAACTTCAGAAGTTCCTTTATTCACGACTCTTATTTGAGTTTCCAAATCAGACACGGATTGAGTTGTCCCGGTCTGAGCTGAAGAGTTTTGGTTCATCCCGGACTCTGCATTGATAGAATCTGTTCGTGTAATATCTTCTCTAGTTGTAGCTCCAACAACTTCAGAAGTTTCTTTATTCACGACTCTTATTTCAGTTTCCAATTCAGACACGGATTGAGTTATCCCGGACTGAGCTGAAGTTTGGTTCATCCCGGACTTTGCATGGTCTGCATGAGCAGATTGTGTACGTGCAGCAAGCACTTTCTTGGCTGCAATTGCGTTTTGCAATCTAAGCTGAGCCGCATCATCCCTCTCAGCTGAAGCATCAACCATATTATTCTCCAGATTCAAAGACTTCTGCTCTTCCTCATTAGTTTTAGGTGACTTTGCTTGCCAAACTTTATGAACAAGCTGTTTTTCCTTACCAGCAGCCTTCATGCTATTCTTCTTTTTGCATTCACCATCAACATGCCCAACAAGATAAACAGTATTTAGGTGAATTTGGTATATCAACATATTGCCAAAAAATTTTACCTCCTGCAGTGATAGAGATTCGGTCAGGAATATGCTTTGCAAAGTTTATGTCTACCAAAACAGCTGCGAAGTGACCATATTCCAGATTTAGGGTTCTTTGATCCACCACAATTGGTGTTCCAAGGATTTTCCCAATAGAAAGTAAAGATTTCTCAATCCATATCTCAATAGGGAGACCAAGAAAACGTACCCAAACAGCTGCATGGGACGTTCTTTGTTTATCAGGATTAAAACCTGGGTACCAATCAATCAGCCTCAGAATTTGTTGATTGACAAACCACTTTTCAGCACGAATCTTCTCCTTTTCCAATTCTGAAGATAACATAATAACAAAGAATCCTTTGCTCATAGGTATAAACTTACACCTATTCTTAAGTTTCCATTGATTTTCAAGGATTTTTTGAACCTCAACAAACTTTAAACCTGTAGCATCCAGTCTAGCTATGAAGCTATATTGAAAAGGCTTGCATCCTTCCTGATAATAATCATTAGGGATGACAAGAGCTGGCTCACCCTCAACAAGAGTAGGATTTGGTAACAAGGAATATCAACTGAAGTTGGATTTAGGGTTTTACGTTCCCTAAATTTTTCATCAAAAGAAACTGTTTTAGCATGGTTCTGATTTGAGCTACTAGGAATATTATCTAAAGAATGAATCATCATGAATCAACGTATTGATTCTGATAATACGCAGTTCAGTGGGGATATGCTTGCATTGTTATTATATCAGATTCTACAAGTGTGTTGAAGGCTTTGGAAGAAGATAACGTTCCTTGGTTTGCTAGGCAAATATGGATGGAAGTTAAAGGTTTATATGGTTCAATTCGTTTTGAACATTCTTTTAGAGAGGCAAATTTTGCAGCTGATGCAATGGAAAAGCGTGGTTGTTTATTAGAGGATGGGGTTGGTTTTCACTTTGAAGGTCGACCAGTTTTTTTAAGTTCTATTGAGTTTCCAAATGTAATTTATTATCGTTATAAATAGGTTTTAGGAGTTTTTTAGGGGTTTCTCTGATCCCCTTTCTCCTTCACCTATCTTGTAAATATCTTTTTAATCAATATATTTTCTTGACTTAGCAAAAAAAAAAAGATTCAAAAATATATGAAGGAAGTCAAATTTCACAATAGAAGAAGGTCGAAAGACTAAGCAGAACTAATCCAAATCCTAACAAATTTCACCTATCTTGAATCAAATAGAAAGACAAAGCCAACACAAAAAGAAAGAGATCATAAAAATGTTGAATTTTATATACGTTAACCTGAAAAAGTCTACACACTTCGTTATAAGTCGGAATTGATTTCTAAGACTAAATTGTAAACTAGATAAACTTATTTTTAACAGAAAAAGTTTGAAAAATGTATTTTAATTACAATTAAAATGTCCTAAGGCAATACATCAAGTAGAAATTGCATTTCTATGTACGTTGATTCAAGAAAATATGAAGGAAGTCAAATTTCACACTAAAAGAAGGATGAAAGACCATGCAGAACTAATCCAAATCCTTACAAATTTCATCTATCTTGAATCAAATAGAAATACAAAGCCAACACAAAAAGAAAGAGATCATAAAATTGTTTAATTTTATATACGTTAACTCAAAAAAGTCTACACACTTCGTTATAAGTCGGAAATTGATTTCTGAGACTAAATCGTAAACTAGATAAACCTATCTTTAACATAAAAAGTAATAAAATGTATTGTAATCACAAATAATATGTTCTAAGGCATTACGTCTAGTAAAAATTGCATTTCTGTGTACGTTGATTCAAGAAAATATGAAGAAAGTCAAATTTTACAATAGAAGAAGGATGAAAGACCAGCCAGAACTAACCCAAATTCTAACAAATTTCATCTATTTGAATCATATTGAAACACAAAGCCAATACAAAAATAAAGAGTTCATAAAAATGTTGAATTTTTTATACGTTAACTCAAAAAGTCTACACACTTCGCTATAAGTCGGAAGTTGATTTTCGAGACTAATTTGTAAACTAGATAAACTCTTCTTTAACAGAAAAATTTTGAAAAATGTATTGTAATTACAATTAATATGTTCTAAGGCAATAGCTCTAGTAAAAATTGCATTTCTATGTACGTTGATTAAAGAAATATGAAGGAAGTCAAATTTCACATTAGAAGAAGGATGAAAGACCATGTAGAACTAATCCAAATCCTAACTAATTTCATCTATATTGAATCAAATAGAAAGATAAAGGCAACACAAAAACAAAGAGTTCATAAAAATGTTGAATTTTATATACGTTAACTCAAAAAAGTCTACACACTTCGTTATAAGTCTGAAATTGATTTCTGAAAATAAATTGTAAACTAGATAAATTCATCTTTAACAGAAAAAGTTTGAAAATGTATTGTAATCACAAATAATATGTTCTAAGGCATTAGGTCTAGTAAAAATTGCATTTCTATGTACATTGATTCAAGAAAATATGAAAAAAAGTCAAATTTCACAATAGAAGAAGGATGAAAGACCAGCCAGAACTAACCCAAAAAATTCTAACAAATTTCATCTATTCGAATCAAATTGAAAGACAAAGCCAACACAAAAATAAAGAGATGATAAAAATATTGAATTTTATATACGTTAACCTAAAAAAGTCTACACTCCTCGTTATAAGTCGGAAATTGATTTCTGAGACTAAATTGTAAACTAGATAAACTCATTTTTAACAGAAAAAGTTTGAAAAATGTATTGTAATTACAATTAATAAGTTCTAAGGCAATAACTCTAGTAAAAATTGCATTTCTATGTACGTTGATTCAAAATATATATGAAGGAAGTCAAATTTCACACTAGAAGAAGGATGAAAGACCATGTAGAAATAATCCAAATCCTAACAAATTTCATCTACCTTGAATCAAATAGAAAGACAAAGCCAACACAAAAAGAAAAAGTTCATAAAAATGTTGAATTTTATATACGTTAACTCAAAAAATTCTACACACTTCGTTATAAGTCGGAAGTTGATTTCTGAGACTAAATTGTAAACTAGATAAACTCATATTTAATAGAAAAAGTTTGAAAAATATATTGTAATCACAATTAATATGTTCTAAGGCATCACGTCTAGTAAAAATTGCATTTCTATGTACGTTGATTCAAGAAAATATGAAGGAAGGCAAATTTCACACTAGAAGAAGGATGAAAGACCATGCAGAACGAATCCAAATCCTAACAAATCTCATCTATCTTGAATCAAATAAAAAGACAAAGCCAACAAAAAAAGAAAGAGTTCATAAAAATGTCGGATTTTATATACGTTAACTCAAAAAATTCTACACACTTCGTTATAAGTCGGAAGTTGATTTCTGAGACTAAATTGTAAACTAGATAAACTCATCTTTAACAGAAAAAGTTTGAAAAATATATTATAATCACAATTAATATGTTCTAAGGCAGTACATAAAAATTGCATTTCTATGTATGTTGATTCAAAAATATATGAAGGAAGTCAAATTTCACAATAGAAGAAGGTCGAAAGACTAAGCAGAACTAATCCAAATCCTAACAGATTTCACCTATCTTGAATCAAATAGAAAGACAAAGCCAACACAAAAAGAAAGAGATCATAAAAATGTTGAATTTTATATACGTTAACCTAAAAAAGTCTACCCACTTCGTTATAAGTCGGAATTGATTTCTGAGACTAAATTGTAAACTAGATAAACTCATTTTTAACAGAAAAGGTTTGAAAAATGTATTGTAATTACAATTAAAATGTCCTAAGGCAATACATCTAGCAGAAATTGCATTTCTATGTACGTTGATTCAAGAAAATATGAAGGAAGTCAAATTTCACACTAAAATAAGGATGAAAGACCATGCAAAACTAATCCAAATCCTTACAAATTTCATCTATCTAGAATCAAATAGAAAGAAAAAGCCAACACAAAAAGAAAGAGATCATAAAATTGTTAAATTTTATATACGTTAACTCAAAAAAGTCTACACACTTCGTTATATGTCTGAAATTGATTTCTGAAACTAAATTGTAAACTAGATAAACTCATCTTTAACAGAAAAAGTTTGAAAAATGTATTGTACTTACAAATAATATGTCCTAAGGCAATACATCTAGCAAAAATTGCATTTCTATGTACGTTGATTCAAGAAAATATGAAGGAAGTCAAATTTCACACTAGAAGAAGGATGAAAGATCATGCAGAACTAATCCAAATCCTAACAAATTTCATTTATCTTGAACCAAATAAAAAGACAAAGCCAACAAAAAAAGAAAGAGTTCATAAAATTTTTGAATTTTATATACGTTAACTAAAAAAAGTCTACACACTTCGTTATATGTCTGAAATTGATTTCTGAGACTAAATTGTAAACTAGATAAACTCATCTTTAACAGAAAAAGTTTGAAAAATGTATTGTAGTCACAAATAATATGATCTAAGGCATCAAGTCTAGTAAAAATATTGCATTTCTATGTACGTTGATTCAAGAAAATACGAAGGAAGGCAAATTTTAAAATAGAAGAAGGATGAAAGACCATGCAAAACTAATCCAAATCCAAACAAATTTCATCTATCTTGAATCAAATAAAAAGACAAAGCCAACAAAAAAAGAAAGAGTGGATAAAAATGTTGAATTTTATAAACGTTAACTCAAAAAAGTCTACACACTTCGTTATAAGTTTGATATTGATTTCTGAAACTAAATTGTAAACTAGATAAATTCATCTTTAACAGAAAAAGTTTGAAAATGTATTGTAATCACAAATAATATGTTCTAAGTAATTACGTCTAGTAAAAATTGCATTTCTATGTACATTGATTCAAGAAAATATGAAGGAAGTCAAATTTCACACTAGAAGAAGGATGAAAGATCATGCAGAACTAATCCAAATCCTAACAAATTTCATTTATCTTGAATCAAATAAAAAGATAAAGCCATAAAAAAAGAAAGAGTTCATAAAATTTTTGAATTTTATATACGTTAACTAAAAAAAGTCTACACACTTCGTTATATATCTGAAATTGATTTCTGAGACTAAATCGTAAACTAGATAAACTCATCTTTAACAGAAAAAGTTTGAAAAATGTATTGTAGTCACAAATAATATGATCTAAGGCATCACGTCTAGTAAAAATTGCATTTCTATGTACGTTGATTCAAGAAAATATGAAGGAAGACAAATTTCAAAATAGAAGAAGGATGAAAGACCATGCAAAACTAATCCAAATCCAAACAAATTTCATCTATCTTGAATCAAATAGAAAGACAAAGCCGAAACAAAAAGAAAGAGATCATAAAATTGTTGAATTTTATATACGTTAACTCAAAAAAGTCTACACACTTCGTTATAAGTCGGAAATTGATTTCTGAGACTAAATCGTAAACTAGATAAACCTATCTTTAACATAAAAAGTTTGAAAATGTATTGTAGTCACAAATAATATGATCTAAGGCATCACGTCTAGTAAAAATTGCATTTCTATGTACGTTGATTCAAGAAAATATGAAGGAAGTCAAATTTCACAATAGAAGAAGGATGAAAGACCAGCCAGAACTAACCCAAATTCTAACAAATTTCATCTATTTGAATAAAATTGAAACACAAAGCCAATACAAAAATAAAGAGTTCATAAAAATGTTGAATTTTTTATACGTTAACTCAAAAAAGTCTACACACTTCGTTATAAGTCGGAAGTTGATTTTCGAGACTAATTTGTAAACTAGATAAATTCATCTTTAACAGAAAATGTTTGAAAATGTATAGTAATCACAAATAATATGTTCTAAGGTATTACGTCTAGTAAAAATTGCATTTCTATGTACATTGATTCAAGAAAATATGAATAAAAGTCATATTTCACAATAGAAGAAGGATGAAAGACCAGCCAGAACTAACCCAAATTTTTTTAACAAATTTCATCTATTCGAATCAAATTGAAAGACAAAGCCAATACAAAAATAAAGAGATGATAAAAATGTTGAATTTTATATACGTTAACCTAAAAAAGTCTACACACTTCGTTATAAGTCGGAAATTGATTTCTGAGACTAAATATTAAACTAGATAAACTCATTTTTAACATAAAAAGTTTGAAAAATGTATTGTAATTACAATTAATATGTTCTAAGGCAATAACTCTAGTAAAAATTGCATTTCTATGTATGTTGATTCAAGACATATGAAGGAAGTCAAATATCATACTAGAAGAAGGATGAAAGACCATGTAGAAATAATCCAAATTTTTTTAACAAATTTCATCTATTCGAATCAAATAGAAAGACAAAGCCAACACAAAAAGAAAATTTTCATAAAAATGTTGAATTTTATATACGTTAACTCAAAAAATTCTACACACTTCGTTATAAGTCGGAAGTTGATTTCTGAGACTAAATTCTAAACTAGATAAACTCATCTTTAACAGAAAAAGTTTGAAAAATATATTGTAATCACAATTAATATGTTCTAAGGCAGTACATAAAAATTGCATTTCTATGTATGTTGATTCAAGAATATATGAAGGAAGTCAAATTTCACAATAGAAGAAGGACGAAAGACTAAGCAGAACTAATCCAAATCCTAACAAATTTCACCTATCTTGAATCAAAAAGAAAGACAAAGCCAACACAAAAAGAAAGAGATCATAAAAATGTTGAATTTTACATACGTTAACCTAAAAAAGTCTGCACGCTTCGTTATAAGTCGGAAATTGATTTCTGAGACTAAATTGTAAACTAGATAAACTCATTTTTAACAGAAAAAATTTGAAAAATGTATTGTAATTACAATTAAAATGTCCTAAGGCAATACATCTAGCAGAAATTGCATTTCTATGTACGTTGATTCAAGAAAATATGAAGGAAGTCAAATTTCACACTAAAATAAGGATGAAAGACCATGCAAAACTAATCCAAATCCTTACAAATTTCATCTATCTAGAATCAAATAGAAAGACAAAGCCAACACAAAAAGAAAGAGATGATAAAAATGTTGAATTTTATATACGTTAACTCAAAAAATTCTACACACTTCGTTATAAGTCGGAAGTTGATTTTCTGAGACTAAATTGTAACTAGATAAACTCATCTTTAACAGAAAAAGTTTGAAAAATATATTGTAATCACAAATAATATGTTAAGGCATTACGTCTAGTAAAAATTGCATTTCTATGTACATTGATTCAAGAAAATACGAAAAAAAAGTCAAATTTCACAATAGAAGAAGGATGAAGGACCAGCCAGAACTAACCCAAAAAATTCTAACAAATTTCATTTATTCGAATCAAATTCAAAGACAAAGCCAATACAAAATAAAGAGATGATAAAAATGTTGATTTTATATACGTTAACCTAAAAAAGTCTACACACTTCGTTATATGTCGGAAATTGATTTCTGAGACTAAATTGTAAACTAGATAAACTCATTTTAACAGAAAAAATTGTAAAATGTATTGTAATTACAATGAATATGTTCTAAGGCGATAACTCTAGTAAAAATTGCATTCTATGTACGTTGATTCAAGAAATATGAAGGAAGTCAAATTTCAAACTAAAAGAAGGATGAAAGACCATGCAGAACTAATCCATATCCTTACAAATTTCATTTATCTTGAATCAAATAGAAAGACAAAGCCAACACAAAAAGAAAGAGATCATAAAATTGTTGAATTTTATATACGTTCAAAAAAGTCTACACACTTCGTTATAAGTCGGAAGTTGATTTCTGAGACAAAATTGTAAACTAGATAAACTCATCATTAACAGAAAAAGTTTGAAAAATGTATTGTAATTACAATTAATATATTCTAAGGCAATAGCTCTAGTAAAAATTGCATTTCTATGTACGTTGATTCAAGACATATGAAGGAAGTCAAATATCATACTAGAAGAAGGATGAAAGACCATGTAGAAATAATCCAAATCTTAACAAATTTAATCTATTATGAATCAAATAGAAAGACCAAGCCAACACAAAAAGAAAGAGTTCATAAAAATGTTGAATTTATGTACGTTAACTCAAAAAAGTCCACACACTTCGTTATATGTCTGAAATTGATTTCTGAAACTAAATTGTAAACTAGATAAACTCATCTTTAACAAAAAAAGTTTGAAAATGTATTGTAGTCACAAATAATATGTTCTAAGGCATTACGTCTAGTAAAAATTGCATTTCTATGTACGTTGATTCAAGAAAATATGAAGGAAGTCAACTTTCATAATAGAAGAAGGATGAAAGACCATGCAGAACTAATCCATATCTAACAAATTTCTTCTATCTTGAATCAAATAGAAAGACAAAGCCAACACAAAAGAAAGAGTTTATTAAAATGTTGAATTTTATATACGTTAACTCAAAAAAGTCTACACATTTCGTTATAAGTCGAAAATTAATTTCTGAGACTAATTGTAAACTAGATAAACTCATCTTTAACAGAAAAGTTGAGAAATGTATTGTAATTACAATTAATATGTTCTAAGGAAATACGTCTAGTAAAAATTGTATTTCTATGTAAGTTGATTCATGAAAATATGAAGCAAGTCAAATTCACAATAGAAGAAGGATGAAATACCTTGCATAACTATTCTAAATCCTAACAAATTTCATCTATCTTAAATCAAATAGAAAGACAAAGCCAACACAAATGAAAGAATTCATAAAATTTTGAATTTTATATACGTTAACTCAAAAAAGTCAACAAGTCGGAAATTGATTTCTGAGACTAAATCGTAAACTAGATAAACCCATCTTTAACATAAAAAGTTTGAAAATGTGTGTAATCACAAATAATATGTTCTAAGGCATTACGTCAAGTAAAAATTGCCTTTCTATGTACGTTGATTCAAGAAAATATGAAGGAAGTCAAATTTCACAATAGAAAAGGATGAATGACCATGCAGAACTAATCCAAATCCTAACAAATTTCATCTATATTGACTGAAATAGAAAGACAAGCTTTTTTTTGATAAGTCAAAATTTGTATTAATAGATAACAAAATTTTCAAGAAATAGTTTACACGAAAAGAGGTTACATAAAAAAGACAAAGCCAATACAAAAGAAAGAGTTCTTAAATTTTTTGAATTTTATATACGTTAACTAAAAAAATTCTACACACTTCGTTATAAGTCGGAAATGGATTTCTGAGACTAAATCGCAAACTAGATAAACTCATCTTTAACAGAAAAAAGTTTGAAAAATGTATTGTAATCACAAATAATATGTTCTAAAGCATTACGTCTAGTAAAAATTGCATTTCTATGTACGTTGATTCAATAAATATGAAGGAAGGAAAATTTTACAATAGAAGAAGGATGAAAGACCAAGAAGAACTAATCCAAATCCAAACAAATTTCATATAACTTGAATCAAATAGAAATACAAAGCCAATACAAAAAGAAAGAGTTCATAAAAATGTTGAATTTTATATACCTTAACTCAAAAAAGTCTATACACTTCGTTATAAGTCTGAAATTGATTTCTGAAACCAAATTGTAAACTAGATAAACTCATCTTTAACAGGAAAATTTGAAAAATGTATTGTAGTCACAAATAATATGTTCTAAGGCATAACGTCTAGTGTAAACTGCATTTCTATATACGTTGATTCAAGAAATATGAAGGAAGCCAAATTTCACAATAGAAGATGGATGAAAGACCATGCCTAACTAATCCAAATCCTAACAAATTTCATCTATCTTGAATCGAATAGAAAGACAAAGCCAACACAAATGAAAGAGTTCATAAAATTTTGAATTTTATATACGTTAACTAAAAAAAGTCTACACACTTCGTTATAACTCGGAAATTGATTTCTGAGACTAAATCGTAAACTAGATAAACTCATCTTTAACAGAAAAGTTTGACAAATGTATTGTAATCACAAATAAATATTCTAAAGCATTACGTCAAGTAAAAAATCCATTTCTATGTACGTTGATTCAAGAAATATGAAGGAAGTCAAATTTCACACTAGAAGAAGGATGAAAGACCATGTAGAACTAATCCAAATCCTAACAAATTTAATCTATCTTGAATCAAATAAAAACACAAAGCCAACACAAAAGAAAGAGTTCATAAAAATGTTGAATTTTATGTACGTTACCTAAAAAAGTCTACACATTTCGTTATATGTCTGAAATTGATTTTTTAAACTAAATTGTAAACTAGAAAACTTATATTTAACAGAAAAAGTTTTAAAATGTATTGTAGTCACAAATAATATGTTCTAAGGCATTACGTCTAGTAAAAATTGCATTTCTATGTACATTGATTCAAGAAAATATGAAGGAAGTCAAATTTCACAATAAAAGAAGGATGAAAGACAATGCATAACTATTCCAAATCCTAACAAATTTCATCTATCTTAAATCAAATATAAAGACAAAGCCATTAATGAAAGAGTTCATAAATTTTGAATTTTATATACGTTAACTCAAAAAAGTCAACAAGTCGGAAATTGATTTCCGAGACTAAATCGTAAACTAGATAAACCCATCTTTAACATAAAAAGTTTGAAAATGTATTGTAATCACAAATAATATGTTCTAAGGCATTATATCAAGTAAAAATTGCCTTTCTATGTACGTTGATTCAAGAAAATATGAAGGAAGACAAATTTCACAATAGAAGAAGGATGAATGACCATGCAGAACTAATCCAAATCCTAACAAATTTCATCTATCTTGACTGAAATAGAAAACAAAGCCAATACAAAAAGAAAGAGTTCATAAAAATTTGAATTTTATATATGTTAACTAAAAAAATTCTACACACTTCGTTATAAGTCAGAAATTGATTTCTAAGACTAAATCGCAAACTAGATAAACTCATCTTTAACAGAAAAAGTTTGAAAAATGTATTGTAATCACAATAATATGTTCTAAAGCATTACGTCTAGTAAAAATTCATTTCTATGTACGTTGATTCAATAAAATATGAAGGAAGGAAATTTCACAATAGAAGAAGGATGAAAGACCAAGAAGAACTAATCCAAATCCAAACAAATTTCATCTACCTTGAATCAAATAGAAAGACAAAGCCAATACAAAAAGAAAGAGTTCATAAAAATGTTGAATTTTATATACCTTAACTCAAAAAAGTCTAAACACTTCATTATAAGTCTGAAATTGATTTCTGAAACTAAATTGTAAACTAGATAAACTCATCTTTAACAGGAAAAGTTTGAAAAATGTATTGTAGTCACAAATAATATGTTCTAAGGCATGACGTCTAGTAAAAATTGCATTTCTATATACGTTGATTCAAGAAAATATGAAGGAAGCCAAATTTCACAATAGAAGATGGATGAAAGACCATGCATAACTAATCCAAATCCTCACAAATTTCATCTATCTTGAATCGAATAGAAAGACAAAGCCAACACAAATGAAAGAGTTCATAAAATTTTGAATTTTATATACTTTTTTTTGCTAAGTCAAGAAAATATAAAACGATAATAAATTACATTTGGAAACTCAATAGAACTTAAAAAAACTGGTCGACCTTCAAAGTGAAAACCAACCCCATCCTCTAATAAACAACCATGCTTTGCCATTGCATCAGCTGCAAAATTTGCCTCTCTAAAAGAACGTTCAAAACGAATTGAACCATATAAACCTTTAACTTCCATCCATCTTTGCCTAGCAAACCAAAGAACGTTATCTTCTTCCAAAGCCTTCAACACACTTGTAGAATCTGATCTAATAACAATGCAAGCATATCCCCACTGAACTGCCCACTCCATACCCACAATAATACCATACAACTCAGCCAAATAATTAGAAGTAACTCCCAAACCAATACACATTGCACCTACCACTTCACAATTTGCATTCGTTGCAACAACACCAGCACCCGCCACCCCTAGATTACCTCTTGAGGCGCCATCCGTGCACAAAAGCAATTCATTATCATTAGGAGGAAACCAAAAACACTCCTTGGGATCAGTAAACTTCACCTTTCTATGCCGAACCCTAAAAAACTCCAAATTCTCAAGTCATCCATAGAATTATGCATATAACTCTTCATACGAACTGAATAATCTTGCATCAAACTAAAAACACGTTTTTGAAATAAAGACCAACAAGGGTTCTTCATTTCATACACTTTTTTGTTCCTAGTGAACCATAATTCTGAACGCACAACCAAATTCACTACCAACCACAAATCCTTAACAATACCACTATGATTTTTTGCCTTTTGGTAAGAAGTAATAATATCATAATTAGGTTTAATTTTGAAAATACCTTCAATCCACTCCCAAGCTTGACGCGCAAAATTATAGCTCCAAAGAATATGTTGGAGAGACTCCTCCTCAATCTGACACACACTACATTTAGATGTAAGTTGAATTTTAAATCTGCTACGTACCTTATCAAGAGTAGCACACGCACCACGAATAAACTTCCAGTTCTGAGCCGCCAATGAAGGATGCACCACCCTCCTCCATAACAACCCCGCTTCCCTCAAAATAGGATATTTCTTCCTAATCAATTCCCTAGCTGACTTGAAAGAAAATTTACCTTGTAAATCAGGCATCAAAAACGCCTATCCACTCCCATATGAATTTTTGGTAAATCCTGTTGCACCACACCAGCACTTAAAAGGAGTTGCGAATGAACTCCATGAATCTGCCAATCACCTTGCACAATAATATCCATGAATTTTTGAATTTTATATACGTTAACTAAAAAAAGTCTACACACTTCGTTATAAGTCGGAAATGGAGTTCTGAGACTAAATCGCAAACTAGATAAACTCATCTTTAACAGAAAAAGTTTGACAAATGTGTTGTAATCACAAATAATATGTTCTAAAGCATTACGTCAAGTAAAAATTCCATTTCTATGTACGTTGATTCAAGAAATATGAAGGCAGTCAAATTTCACACTAGAAGAAGGATGAAAGACCATGTAGAACTAATCCAAATCCTAACAAATTTAATCTATCTTGAATCAAATAGAAAGACAAAGCAAACACAAAAAGAAAGAATTCATAAAAATGTTAAATTTTATGTACGTTACATCAAAAAAGTCTACACACTTCGTTATATGTCTGAAATTGATTTTTTAAACTAAATTGTAAACTAGATAAACTCATATTTAACAGAAAAAGTTTGAAAATGTATTGTAGTCACAAATAATATGTTCTAAGGCATTACGTCTAGTAAAAATTGCATTTCTATGTACATTGATTGAAGAAAATATGAAGGAAGTCAAATTTCACAATAGAAGAAGGATGAAAGACCATGCATAACTATTCCAAATCCTAACAAATTTCATCTATCTTAAATCAAATAGAAAGACAAAGCCAACACAAATGAAAGAGTTCATAAAATTTTGAATTTTATATACGTTAACTCAAAAAAGTCAACAAGTCGGAAATTGATTTCTTAGACTAAATCGTAAACTAGATAAACCCATCTTTAACATAAAAAGTTTGAAAATGTATTGTAATCACAAATAATATGTTCTAAGGCATTACGTCAAGTAAAAATTGCCTTTCTATGTACGTTGATTCAAGAAAATATGAAGGAAGTCAAATTTCACAATAGAAGAAGGATGAATGACCATGCAGAACTAATCAAATCTTAACAAATTTCATCTATCTTGACTGAAATAGAAAGACAAAGCCAATACAAAAAGAAAGAGTTCATAAAAATTTTGAATTTTATATAAGTTAACTAAAAAAATTCTACACACATCGTTATAATTCGGAAATTGATTTATGAGACTAAATCGCAAAACTAGATAAACTCATCTTTAACAGAAAAAGTTTGAAAATCTATGTAATCACAAATAATATGTTCTAAAGCATTACGTCTAGTAAAAATTGCATTTCTATGTACGTTGATTCAATAAATATGAAGGAGAAAATTTCACAACAAAAAGAAGAAAAGACCAAGAAGAAGTAATACAATCCAAACAAATTTCATCTACCTTGAATCAAATAGAACAAAGCCAACAAAAAGAAAGAGTACATAAAAATGTTGAATTTATATACCTTAACTCAAAAAAGTCTACACACTTCGTTATAAGTATGAAATGATTTCTGAAACTAAATTGTAAACTAGATAAACTCATCATCTTAACAGGAAAGTTTGAAAAATGTATTGTAGTCACAATAATATGTTCTAAGGCATAACGTCTTGTAAAAATTGCATTTCACAATAGAATATGGATGAAAGACCATGCATAACTAATCCAAATCCTCACAAATTTCATCTATCTTGAATCGAATAGAAAGACAAAGCCAACAAAAATGAAAGAGTTCATAAAATTTTGAATTTTATATACGTTAACTCAAAAAGTCAACAAGCCGGAAATTGATTTCTGAGACTAAATCGTAAACTAGATAAACCCATCTTTAACATAAAAAGTTTGAAAATGTATTGTAGTCACAAATATATGTATAAGGCATTACGTCAAGTAAAAATTGCATTTCTATGTACGTTGATTCAAGAAAATATGAAGGAAGTCAAATTTCACAATAGAAGAAGGATGAAAGACCATGCAAACTATTCCAAATCCTACAAATTTCATCTATCTATCTTAAATCAAATAGAAAGACAAAGCCAACACAAATGAAAGAGTTCATAAAATTTGATTTTATATACGTTAACTCAAAAAAGTCAACAAGTCGGAAATTGATTTCTGAGACTAAATCGTAACTAGATAAACCATCTTTAACATAAAAAGTTTGAAAATGTACTGTAATCACAAAATAATATGTTATAAGGCATTACGTCAAGTAAAAATTGCCTTTCTATGTACGTACGTTGATTCAAGAAAATATGAAGGAAGTCAAATTTCAAAATAGAAGAAGGATGAATGACCATGCAGAACTATCCAAATCCTAACAAATTTCATCTATCTTGACTGAAATAGAAAGACAAAGCCAATACAAAAAGAAAGAGTTCATAAAATTTTGAATTTTATATACGTTAACTAAAAAATTCTACACACTTCGTCATAAGTCGGAAATTGATTTCTGAGACAAATCGCAAACTAGATAAACTCATATTTAACAGAAAAAGTTTGAAAAATGTATTGTAATCACAAATAATATGTTCTAAAGCATTACGTCTAGTAAAATTTGCATTTCTATGTACGTTGATTCAATAAATATGAAGGAAGGAAATTTCACAATAGAAGAAGGATGAAAGACCAAGAAGAACTAATCCAAATCCAAACAAATTTCATCTACCTTGAATCAAATAGAAATACAAAGCCAATACAAAAAGAAAGAGTTCATAAAAATGTTGAATTTTATATACCTTAACTCAAAAAGTCTACACACTTCGTTATAAGTCTGAAATTGATTTCTGAAACTAAATTGTAAACTAGAAACTCATATTTAACAGGAAAAGTTTGAAAAATGTATTGTAGTCACAAATAAAATGTTCTAAGGCATAACGTCTAGTAAAAATTGCATTTCTATGTACGTTGATTCAACAAAATATGAAGGAAGCCAAATTTCACAATAAAAGATGGATGAAAGACCATGCATAACTAATCCAAATCCTCACAAATTTTATCTATCTTGAATCGAACAGAAATACAAAGCCAACACAAATGAAAGAGTTCATAAAATTTTGAATTTTATATACGTTAACTAAAAAATGTCTACACACTTCGTTATAACTCGGAAGTTGATTTCTGAGACTAAATCGTAAACTAGATAAACTCATCTTTAACAGAAAAGTTTGACAAATGTGTTGTAATCACAAATAATATGTTCTAAAGCATTACGTCAAGTAAAAATTCCATTTCTATGTACGTTGATTCAAGAAATATGAAGGCAGTCAAACTTCACACTAGAAGAAGGATGAAAGACCATGTAGAACTAATCCAAATCCTAACAAATTTAATCTATCTTGAATCAAATAGAAAGACAAAGCCAACACAAAAAGAAAGAATTCATAAAAATGTTGAATTTTATGTACGTTACATCAAAAAAGTCTACACACTTCGTTATATGTCTGAAATTGATTTTTAAACTAAATTGTAACTAGATAAACTCATATTTAACAGAAAAAGTTTGAAAATGTATTGTAGTCACAAATAATATGTTCTAAGGCATTACGTCTAGTAAAAATTGCATTTCTATGTACATTGATTGAAGAAAATATGAAGGAAGTCAAATTTCACAATAGAAGAAGGATGAAAGACCATGCATAACTATTCCAAATCCTAACAAATTTCATCTATCTTAAATCAAATAGAAAGACAAAGCCAACAAATGAAAGAGTTCATAAAATTTTGAATTTTATATACGTTAACTCAAAAAAGTCAACAAGTCGGAAATTGATTTCTTAGACTAAATTGTAAACTAGATAAACCCATCTTTAACAGGAAAAGTTTGAAAAATGTATTGTAGTCACAAATAATGTTCTAAGGCATAACGTCTTGTAAAAATTGCATTTCACAATAGAATATGGATGAAAGACCATGCATAACTAATCCAAATCCTCACAAATTTCATCTATCTTGAATCGAATAGAAAGACAAAGCCAACAAAATGAAAGAGTTCATAAAATTTTGAATTTTATATACGTTAACTCAAAAAAGTCAACAAGCCGGAAATTGATTTCTGAGACTAAATCGTAAACTAGATAAACCCATCTTTAACATAAAAAGTTTGAAAATGTATTGTAGTCACAAATAATATGTTATAAGGCATTACGTCAAGTAAAAATTGCATTTCTATGTACGTTGATTCAAGAAAATATGAAGGAAGTCAAATTTCACAATAGAAGAAGTGAAAGACCATGCATAACTATTCCAAATCCAATCCTAACAAATTTCATCTATCTTAAATCAAATAGAAAGACAAAGCCAACACAAATGAAAGTTCATAAAATTTTGAATTTTATATACGTTAACTCAAAAAAGTCAACAAGTCGGAAATTGATTTCTGAGACTAAATCGTAAACTAGATAAACCCATCTTTAACATAAAAAGTTTGAAAATGTACTGTAATCACAAATAATATGTTATAAGGCATTACGTCAAGTAAAAATTGCCTTTCTATGTACGTTGATTCAAGAAAATATGAAGGAAGTCAAATTTCAAAATAGAAGAAGGATGAATGACCATGCAGAACTAATCCAAATCCTAACAAATTTCATCTATCTTGACTGAAATAGAAAGACAAAGCCAATACAAAAAGAAAGAGTTCATAAAAATTTTGAATTTTATACGTTAACTAAAAAAATTCTACACACTTCGTCATAAGTCGGAAATTGATTTCTGAGACAAAATCGCAAACTAGATAAACTCATATTTAACAGAAAAGTTTGAAAATGTATTGTAATCACAAATAATATGTTCTAAAGCATTACGTCTAGTAAAATTTGCATTTCTATGTACGTTGATTCAATAAAATATGGAAGGAAAATTTCACAATAGAAGAAGGATGAAAGACCAAGAAAACTAATCCAAATCCAAACAAATTTCATCTACCTTGAATCAAATAGAAATACAAAGCCAAACAAAAAGAAAGAGTTCATAAAATGTTGAATTTTATATACCTTAACTCAAAAAAGTCTACACACTTCGTTATAAGTCTGAAATTGATTTCTGAAACTAAATTGTAAACTAGATAAACTCATATTTAACAGGAAAAGTTTGAAAAATGTATTGTAGTCACAAATAAAATGTTCTAAGGCATAACGTCTAGTAAAAATTGCATTTCTATGTACGTTGATTCAACAAATATGAAGGAAGCCAAATTTCACAATAAAAGATGGATGAAAGACCATGCATAACTAATCCAAATCCTCACAAATTTTATCTATCTTGAATCGAACAGAAATACAAAGCCAACACAAATGAAAGAGTTCATAAAATTTTGAATTTTATATACGTTAACTAAAAAATGTCTACACACTTCGTTATAACTCGGAAGTTGATTTCTGAGACTAAATCGTAAACTAGATAAACTCATCTTTAACAGGAAAAGTTTGAAAAATGTATTGTAGTCACAAATAATATGTTCTAAGGCATAACGTCTTGTAAAAATTGCATTTCACAATAGAATATGGATGAAAGACCATGCATAACTAATCCAAATCCTCACAAATTTCATCTATCTTGAATCGAATAGAAAGACAAAGCCAACACAAATGAAAGAGTTCATAAAATTTGAATTTTATATACGTTAACTCAAAAAAGTCAACAAGTCGGAAATTGATTTCGAGACTAAATCGTAAACTAGATAAACCCATCTTTAACATAAAAAGTTTGAAAATGTATTGTAATCACAAATAATATGTTCTAAGGCATTACGTCAAGTAAAAATTGCATTTCTATGTACGTTGATTCAAGAAATATGAAGGAAGTCAAATTTCACAATAGAAGAAGGATGAAAGACCATGCATAACTATTCCAAATCCTAACAAATTTCTATCTTAAATCAAATAGAAAGACAAAGCCAACACAAATGAAAGAGTTCATAACATTTTGAATTTTATATACGTTAACTCAAAAAAGTCAACAAGTCGGAAATTGATTTCTGAGACTAAATCGTAAACTAGATAAACCCATCTTTAACATAAAAAGTTTGAAAATGTATTGTAATCACAAATAATATGTTATAAGGCATTACGTCAAGTAAAAATTGCCTTTCTATGTACGTTAATTCAAGAAAATATGAAGGAAGTCAAATTTCAAATAGAAGAAGGATGAATGACCATGCAGAACTAATCCAAATCCTAACAAATTTCATCTATCTTGACTGAAATAGAAAGACAAAGCCAATACTAAAAGAAAGAGTTCATAAAAATTTTGAATTTTATATACGTTAACTAAAAAAATTCTACACACTTCGTTATAAGTCGGAAATTGATTTCTGAGACAAAATCGCAAACTAGATAAACTCATATTTAACAGAAAAAGTTTGAAAAATGTATTGTAATCACAAATAATATGTTCTAAAGCATTACGTCTAGTAAAATTTGCATTTCTATGTACGTTGATTCAATAAAATATGAAGGAAGGAAAATTTCACAATAGAAGAAGGATGAAAGACCAAGAAGAACTAATCCAAATCCAAACAAATTTCATCTACATTGAATCAAATAGAAAGATAAAGGCAACACAAAAACAAAGAGTTCATAAAAATGTTGAATTTTATATACGTTAACTCAAAAAAGTCTACACACTTCGTTATAAGTCTGAAATTGATTTCTGAAAATAAATTGTAAACTAGATAAATTCATCTTTAACAGAAAAAGTTTGAAAATGTATTGTAATCACAAATAATATGTTCTAAGGCATTAGGTCTAGTAAAAATTGCATTTCTATGTACATTGATTCAAGAAAATATGAAAAAAAGTCAAATTTCACAATAGAAGAAGGATGAAAGACCAGCCAGAACTAACCCAAAAAATTCTAACAAATTTCATCTATTCGAATCAAATTGAAAGACAAAGCCAACACAAAAATAAAGAGATGATAAAAATATTGAATTTTATATACGTTAACCTAAAAAAGTCTACACTCCTTGTTATAAGTCGGAAATTGATTTCTGAGACTAAATTGTAAACTAGATAAACTCATTTTTAACAGAAAAAGTTTGAAAAATGTATTGTAATTACAATTAATAAGTTCTAAGGCAATAACTCTAGTAAAAATTGCATTTCTATGTACGTTGATTCAAAATATATATGAAGGAAGTCAAATTTCACACTAGAAGAAGGATGAAAGACCATGTAGAAATAATCCAAATCCTAACAAATTTCATCTACCTTGAATCAAATAGAAAGACAAAGCCAACACAAAAAGAAAAAGTTCATAAAAATGTTGAATTTTATATACGTTAACTCAAAAAATTCTACACACTTCGTTATAAGTCGGAAGTTGATTTCTGAGACTAAATTGTAAACTAGATAAACTCATATTTAATAGAAAAAGTTTGGAAAATATATTGTAATCACAATTAATATGTTCTAAGGCATCACGTCTAGTAAAAATTGCATTTCTATGTACG
This sequence comes from Papaver somniferum, assembly GCF_003573695.1. Classification (NCBI taxonomy): domain Eukaryota; kingdom Viridiplantae; phylum Streptophyta; class Magnoliopsida; order Ranunculales; family Papaveraceae; genus Papaver; species Papaver somniferum. The sequence continues at coordinate 43,560,005 of NC_039366.1, forward strand.
TTGATTCAAGAAAATATGAAGGAAGGCAAATTTCAAAATAGAAGAAGGATGAAAGACCATGCAAAACTAATCCAAATCCAAACAAATTTCATCTATCTTGAATCAAATAAAAAGACAAAGCCAACAAAAAAAGAAAGAGTTCATAAAAATTTTGAATTTTATATACGTTAACTAAAAAAATTCTACACACTTCGTTATAAGTCGGAAATTGATTTCTGAGACAAAATCGCAAACTAGATAAACTCATATTTAACAGAAAAAGTTTGAAAAATGTATTGTAATCACAAATAATATGTTCTAAAGCATTACGTCTAGTAAAATTTGCATTTCTATGTACGTTGATTCAATAAAATATGAAGGAAGGAAAATTTCACAATAGAAGAAGGATGAAAGACCAAGAAGAACTAATCCAAATCCAAACAAATTTCATCTACCTTGAATCAAATAGAAAGATAAAGGCAACACAAAAACAAAGAGTTCATAAAAATGTTGAATTTTATATACGTTAACTCAAAAAAGTCTACACACTTCGTTATAAGTCTGAAATTGATCTCTGAAAATAAATTGTAAACTAGATAAATTCATCTTTAACAGAAAAAGTTTGAAAATGTATTGTAATCACAAATAATATGTTCTAAGGCATTAGGTCTAGTAAAAATTGCATTTCTATGTACATTGATTCAAGAAAATATGAAAAAAAGTCAAATTTCACAATAGAAGAAGGATGAAAGACCAGCCAGAACTAACCCAAAAAATTCTAACAAATTTCATCTATTCGAATCAAATTGAAAGACAAAGCCAACACAAAAATAAAGAGATGATAAAAATATTGAATTTTATATACGTTAACCTAAAAAAGTCTACAATCCTCGTTATAAGTCGGAAATTGATTTCTGAGACTAAATTGTAAACTAGATAAACTCATTTTTAACAGAAAAAGTTTGAAAAATGTATTGTAATTACAATTAATAAGTTCTAAGGCAATAACTCTAGTAAAAATTGCATTTCTATGTACGTTGATTCAAAATATATATGAAGGAAGTCAAATTTCACACTAGAAGAAGGATGAAAGACCATGTAGAAATAATCCAAATCCTAACAAATTTCATCTACCTTGAATCAAATAGAAAGACAAAGCCAACACAAAAAGAAAAATTTCATAAAAATGTTGAATTTTATATACGTTAATTCAAAAAATTCTACACACTTCGTTATAAGTCGGAAGTTGATTTCTGAGACTAAATTGTAAACTAGATAAACTCATATTTAATAGAAAAAGTTTGAAAAATATATTGTAATCACAATTAATATGTTCTAAGGCATCACGTCTAGTAAAAATTGCATTTCTATGTACGTTGATTCAAGAAAATATGAAGGAAGGCAAATTTCAAAATAGAAGAAGGATGAAAGACCATGCAAAACTAATCCAAATCCAAACAAATTTCATCTATCTTGAATCAAATAAAAAGACAAAGCCAACAAAAAAAGAAAGAGTTCATAAAAATTTTGAATTTTATATACGTTAACTAAAAAAATTCTACACACTTCGTTATAAGTCGGAAATTGATTTCTGAGACAAAATCGCAAACTAGATAAACTCATATTTAACAGAAAAAGTTTGAAAAATGTATTGTAATCACAAATAATATGTTCTAAAGCATTACGTCTAGTAAAATTTGCATTTCTATGTACGTTGATTCAATAAAATATGAAGGAAGGAAAATTTCACAATAGAAGAAGGATGAAAGACCAAGAAGAACTAATCCAAATCCAAACAAATTTCATCTACCTTGAATCAAATAGAAACACAAAGCCAATACAAAAAGAAAGAGTTCATAAAAATGTTGAATTTTATATACCTTAACTCAAAAAAGTCTACACACTTCGTTATAAGTCTGAAATTGATTTCTGAAAATAAATTGTAAACTAGATAAATCATCTTTAACAGAAAAGTTTGAAAATATTGTAATCACAAAAATATGTTCTAAGGCATTAGGTCTAGTAAAAATTGCATTTCTATGTACATTGATTCAAGAAATATGAAAAGTCAAATTTCACAATAGAAGAAGGATGAAAGACCAGCCAGAACTAACCCAAAAATTCTAACAAATTTCATCTATTCGAATCAAATTGAAAGACAAAGCCAACACAAAAATAAAGAGATGATAAAAATATTGAATTTTTATACGTTAACCTAAAAAAGTCTACACCTCGTTATATCGGAAATTGATTTCTGAGACTAAATTGTAAACTAGATAAACTCATTTTAACAGAAAAAGTTTGAAAATGTATTGTAACAATTAATAAGTTCTAAGAAGGCAATACTCTAGTAAAAATTGCATTTCTATGTACGTTGATTCAAAATATGAAGGAAGTCAAATTTCACACTAGAAGAAGGATGAAAGACCATGTAGAAATAATCCAAATCCTAACAAATTTCATCTACTTGAATCAAATAGAAAGACAAAGCCAACACAAAAAGAAAAATTCATAAAAATGTTGAATTTTATATACGTTAACTAACAAAAATTCTACACACTTCGTTATAAGTCGGAAGTTGATTTCTGAGACTAAATTGTAAACTAGATAAACTCATCTTTAATAGAAAAAGTTTGAAAATTATTGTAATCACAATTAATATGTTCTAAGGCATACGTCTAGTAAAAATTGCATTTCTATGTACGTTGATTCAAGAAAATGAAGGAAGTCAAATTTCAAATAGAAGAAGGATGAAACCATGCAAACTAATCCAAATCCTAACAAATTTCATCTATCTTGAATCAAATAGAAAGACAAAGCCACAAAAAAGAAAGAGTTCATAAAAATTTGAATTTTATATACGTTAACTAAAAAAGTCTACACACTATCTTTAAGTCGGAAATTGATTTCTGAGACAAATGTAAACTAGATAAACTCATTTTAACAGAAAAAGTTTGAAAAATGTATTGTAATCACAAATAATATGTTCTAAGCATTACGTCTAGTAAAATTGCATTTCTATGTACGTTGATTCAAAAAATATGAAGGAAGGAAATTTCACAATAGAAGAAGGATGAAAGACCAAGAGAACTAATCCAAATCCAACAAATTTCATCTACTTGAATCAAATAGAAACAAAAGCCAACAAAAAGAAAGAGTTCATAAAAATGTTGAATTTTATATACCTTAACTCAAAAAAGTCTACACACTTCGTTATAAGTCTGAAATTGATTTCTGAAACTAAATTGTAAACTAGATAAACTCATCTTTAACAGAAAAGTTTGAAAAATGTATTGTAGTCACAAATAATATGTTCTAAGGCATAACGTCTAGTAAAAATTGCATTTCTATGTACGTTGATTCAAAAATATGAAGGAAGCCAAATTTCACAATAAAAGAGGATGAAAGACCATGCATAACTAATCCAAATCCTACAAATTTTCTATCTTGAATCAAAGAAAGACAAAGCCAACACAAAATGAAAGAGTTCATAAAATTTGAATTTTATATACGTTAACTAAAAAGTCTACACACTTCGTTATAACTCGGAAATTGATTTCTGAGACTAAATCGTAAACTAGATAAACTCATCTTTAACAGAAAAAGTTTGACAAATGTGTTGTAATCACAAATAATATGTTCTAAGCATTACGTCAAGTAAAAATTCATTTCTATGTACGTTGATTCAAGAAATATGAAGGCAGTCAAATTTCACACTAGAAGAAGGATGAAAGACCATGTAGAACTAATCCAAATCCTAACAAATTTATCTATCTTGAATCAAATAGAAAGACAAAGCCAACACAAAAAGAAAGAATTCATAAAAATGTTGAATTTTATGTACGTTACATCAAAAAAGTCTACACACTTCGTTATATGTCTGAAATTGATTTTTTAAACTAAATTGTAAACTAGATAAACTCATATTTAACAGAAAAAGTTTGAAAATGTATTGTAGTCACAAATAATATGTTCTAAGGCATTACGTCTAGTAAAAATTGCATTTCTATGTACATTGATTGAAGAAAATATGAAGGAAGTCAAATTTCACAATAGAAGAAGGATGAAAGACCATGCATAACTATCCAAATCCTAACAAATTTCATCTATCTTAATCAAATAGAAAGACAAAGCCAACACAAATGAAAGAGTTCATAAAATTTTGAATTTTTATATACGTTCTCAAAAAAGTCAACAAGTCGGAAATTGATTTCTTAGACTAAATCGTAAACTAGATAAACCATCTTTAACAGAAAAAGTTTGAAAATGTATTGTAATCACAAATAATATGTTCTAAGGCATTACGTCAGTAAAAATTGCCTTTCTATGTACGTTGATTCAAGAAAATATGAAGGAAGTCAAATTTCACAATAGAAGAAGGATGAAAGACCATGCAGAACTAATCCAAATCTTAACAAATTTCATCTATCTTGACTGAATAAAAGACAAAGCCAATACAAAAAGAAAGAGTTCATAAAAATTTGAATTTTATATACGTTAACTAAAAAATTCTACACACATCGTTATAATTCGGAAATTGATTTATGAGACTAAATTCGCAAACTAGATAAACTCATCTTTAACAGAAAAAGTTTGAAAAATCTATTGTAATCACAAATAATATGTTCTAAGCATTACGTCTAGTAAAAATTGCATTTCTATGTACGTTGATTCAATAAATATGAAGGAAGGAAAATTTCACAATAGAAGAAGGATGAAAGACCAAGAAGAAGTATACAAATCCAACAAATTTCATCTACCTTGAATCAAATAGAAAGACAAAGCCAATACAAAAAGAAAGAGTTCATAAAAATGTTGAATTTTATATACGTTAACTCAAAAAAGTCTACACACTTCGTTATAAGTCTGAAATTGATTTCTGAAACTAAATTGTAAACTAGATAACTCATCTTTAACAGAAAAGTTTGAAAAATGTATTGTCACAAATAATATGTTCTAAGGCATAACGTCTTGTAAAAAATTGCATTTCACAATAGAATAGGATGAAAGACCATGCATAACTAATCCAAATCCTCACAAATTTCATCTATCTTGAATCGAATAGAAAGACAAAGCCAACACAAAATGAAAGAGTTCATAAAATTTGAATTTTATATACGTTAACTCAAAAAGTCAACAAGTTCGGAAATTGATTTCTGAGACTAAATTGTAAACTAGATAAACCATCTTTAACATAAAAAGTTTGAAAATGTATTGTAATCACAATAATATGTTCTAAGGCATTACGTCAAAAAAATTGCATTTCTATGTACGTTGATTCAAGAAATATGAAGGAAGTCAAATTTCACAATAGAAGAAGGATGAAAGACCATGCAGAACTAATCCAAATCCTAACAAATTTCATCTATCTTGAATCAAATAGAAAGACAAAGCCAACACAAAAAAAAGTTCATAAAATGTTTGAATTTTATATACGTTAACTCAAAAAATCTCAACATTCGTTATAATTTGATTTCTGAGACTAAATTGTAAACTAGATAAACTCATCTTTAACATAAAAAGTTTGAAAATGTATTGTAATCACAAATAATTGTTTAAGGCAATACGTCTAGTAAAAATTGCATTTCTATGTACGTTATTCAAGAAAATATGAAGGAAGTCAAATTTCACAATAGAAGAAGGATGAAACCATGCAGAACTAATCCAAATCCTAACAAATTTCATCTATCTTGAATCAAATAGAAAGACAAAGCCAACAAAAAGAAAGAGTTCATAAAAATTTGAATTTATATACGTTAACTAAAAAATCTACACACTTCGTTATAAGTCGGAAATTGATTTCTGAGACTAAATTGTAAACTAGATAAACTCATCTTTAACAGAAAAAGTTTGAAAATGTATTGTAATCACAAAATATGTTCTAAGCATACGTCTAGTAAAAATTGCATTTCTATGTACGTTGATTCAAGAAAATATGAAGGAAGTCAAATTTCACAATAGAAGAAGGATGAAAGACCAAGAAAATCCAAATCCTAACAAATTTCATCTATTTGAATCAAATAGAAAGACAAAGCCAACACAAAAAAAAGAGTTCATAAAAATGTTGAATTTTATATACGTTAACTCAAAAAAGTCTACACACTTCGTTATAAGTCGAAATTGATTTCTGAGACTAAATTGTAAACTAGATAAATCATCTTTAACAGAAAAAGTTTGAAAATGTATTGTAATCACAATAATATGTTCTAAGGCATTAGTCTAGTAAAAATTGCATTTCTATGTACGTTGATTCAAGAAAATATGAAAAGTCAAATTTCACAATAGAAGAAGGATGAAAGACCAGCCAGAACTAACCAAATTCTAACAAATTTCATCTATTTGAATCAAATGAAAGACAAAGCCAACACAAAAAAAAGAGTTCATAAAAATTTGAATTTTTATACGTTAACTCAAAAAAGTCTACACCTTCGTTATAAGTCGGAAATTGATTTCTGAGACTAAATTGTAAACTAGATAAACTCATCTTTAACAGAAAAAGTTTGAAAAATGTATTGTAATTACAATTAATAGTTCTAAGGCAATACGTCTAGTAAAAATTGCATTTCTATGTACGTTGATTCAAGAAATATGAAGGAAGTCAAATTTCACAATAGAAGAAGGATGAAAGACCATGCAGAACTAATCCAAATCCTAACAAATTTCATCTATCTTGAATCAAATAGAAAGACAAAGCCAACACAAAAAGAAAGAGTTCATAAAAATGTTGAATTTTTATACGTTAACTCAAAAAATCTACACACTTCGTTATAAGTCGGAAATTGATTTCTGAGACTAAATTGTAAACTAGATAAACTCATCTTTAACAGAAAAAGTTTGAAAAATATTGTAATCACAATTAATATGTTCTAAGGCATACGTCTAGTAAAAATTGCATTTCTATGTACGTTGATTCAAGAAAATATGAAGGAAGTCAAATTTCACAATAGAAGAAGGATGAAAGACCATGCAGAACTAATCCAAATCCTAACAAATTTCATCTATCTTGAATCAAATAAAAGACAAAGCCAACAAAAAAGAAAGAGTTCATAAAAATTTGAATTTTATATACGTTAACTCAAAAAATCTACACACTTCGTTATAAGTCGGAAATTGATTTCTGAGACTAAATTGTAAACTAGATAAACTCATCTTTAACAGAAAAAGTTTGAAAAATGTATTGTAATCACAATAATATGTTCTAAGGCATCGTCTAGTAAAAATTGCATTTCTATGTACGTTGATTCAAGAAATATGAAGGAAGTCAAATTTCACAATAGAAGAAGGATGAAAGACCATGCAGAACTAATCCAAATCCTAACAAATTTCATCTATCTTGAATCAAATGAAAGACAAAGCCAACACAAAAAAAGAGTTCATAAAAATGTTGAATTTTATATACGTTAACTCAAAAAAGTCTACACACTTCGTTATAAGTCAATTGATTTCTGAAAATAATTGTAAACTAGATAAATCATCTTTAACAGAAAAAGTTTGAAAATGTATTGTAATCACAAATAATATGTTCTAAGGCATTACGTCTAGTAAAAATTGCATTTCTATGTACGTTGATTCAAGAAATATGAAAAGTCAAATTTCACAATAGAAGAAGGATGAAAGACCAGCCAGAACTAACCAAATCTAACAAATTTCATCTATTTGAATCAAATGAAAGACAAAGCCAACACAAAAAAAAGAGTTCATAAAAATGTTGAATTTTATATACGTTAACTCAAAAAAGTCTACACACTTCGTTATAAGTCGGAAATTGATTTCTGAGACTAAATTGTAAACTAGATAAACTCATCTTTAACAGAAAAAGTTTGAAAAATGTATTGTAATTACAATTATAGTTCTAAGGCAATACTCTAGTAAAAATTGCATTTCTATGTACGTTGATTCAAAAATATATGAAGGAAGTCAAATTTCACACTAGAAGAAGGATGAAAGACCATGCAGAACTAATCCAAATCCTAACAAATTTCATCTATCTTGAATCAAATAGAAAGACAAAGCCAATACAAAAAAAGAGTTCATAAAAATGTTGAATATATACGTTAACTCAAAAAAGTCTACACACTTCGTTATATCGGAAATTGATTTCTGAACTAAATTGAAACTAGATAAACTCATCTTTAACAGAAATTTGAAAATGTATTGTAACAATAATATGTTCTAAGGCATACGTCTAGTAAAATTGCATTTCTATGTACGTTGATTCAAGAAATATGAAGGAAGTCAAATTTCACACTAGAAGAAGGATGAAAGACCATGCAGAACTAATCCAAATCCTAACAAATTTCATCTATCTTGAATCAAATAAAAGACAAAGCCAACAAAAAAGAAAGAGTTCATAAAAATGTTGAATTTTATATACGTTAACTCAAAAAATCTACACACTTCGTTATAAGTCGGAAATTGATTTCTGAGACTAAATTGTAAACTAGATAAACTCATCTTTAACAGAAAAAGTTTGAAAAATATATTATAATCACAATTAATATGTTCTAAGGCATACATAAAAATTGCATTTCTATGTACGTTGATTCAAAAATATATGAAGGAAGTCAAATTTCACAATAGAAGAAGGATGAAAGACCACAGAACTAATCCAAATCCTAACAATTTCATCTATCTTGAATCAAATAGAAAGACAAAGCCAACACAAAAAGAAAGAGATCATAAAAATGTTGAATTTTATATACGTTAACCTAAAAAAGTCTACACACTTCGTTATAAGTCGGAATTGATTTCTGAGACTAAATTGTAAACTAGATAAACTCATTTTAACAGAAAAAGTTTGAAAAATGTATTGTAATTACAATTAAATGTCTAAGGCAATACATCTAGCAAAATTGCATTTCTATGTACGTTGATTCAAGAAAATATGAAGGAAGTCAAATTTCACACTAGAAGAAGGATGAAAGACCATGCAAACTAATCCAAATCCTACAAATTTCATCTATCTTGAATCAAATAGAAAGACAAAGCCAACACAAAAAGAAAGAGATCATAAAATTGTTAATTTTATTACGTTAACTCAAAAAAGTCTACACACTTCGTTATAAGTCTGAAATTGATTTCTGAACTAAATTGTAAACTAGATAAACTCATCTTTAACAGAAAAAGTTTGAAAAATGTATTGTAATTACAAATAATATGTCTAAGGCAATACCTAGTAAAAATTGCATTTCTATGTACGTTGATTCAAGAAAATATGAAGGAAGTCAAATTTCACACATAAGAAGGATGAAAGACATGCAGAACTAATCCAAATCCTAACAAATTTCATTATCTTGAATCAAATAAAAAGACAAAGCCAACAAAAAAGAAAGAGTTCATAAAATTTGAATTTTATATACGTTAACTAAAAAAGTCTACACACTTCGTTATATGTCGAAATTGATTTCTGAGACTAAATCGTAAACTAGATAAACTCATCTTTAACAGAAAAAGTTTGAAAAATGTATTGTAGTCACAAATAATATGTCTAAGGCATCACGTCTAGTAAAAATTGCATTTCTATGTACGTTGATTCAAGAAAATGAAGGAAGTCAAATTTCAAATAGAAGAAGGATGAAAGACCATGCAAACTAATCCAAATCCAACAAATTTCATCTATCTTGAATCAAATAGAAAGACAAAGCCAAACAAAAAGAAAGAGTCATAAAATGTTGAATTTTATATACGTTAACTCAAAAAGTCTACACACTTCGTTATAAGTCGGAAATTGATTTCTGAGACTAAATCGTAAACTAGATAAACTATCTTTAACATAAAAAGTTTGAAAATGTATTGTAATCCAATAATATGTTCTAAGGCATTACGTCTAGTAAAAATTGCATTTCTATGTACGTTGATTCAAGAAAATATGAAGGAAGTCAAATTTCACAATAGAAGAAGGATGAAAGACCAGCCAGAACTAACCCAAATCTAACAAATTTCATCTATTTGAATAAAATTGAAACAAAGCCAATACAAAAATAAAGAGTTCATAAAATGTTGAATTTTTTATACGTTAACTCAAAAAAGTCTACACACTTCGTTATAAGTCGGAAGTTGATTTTGAGACTAATTGTAAACTAGATAAATCATCTTTAACAGAAAAAGTTTGAAAATGTATTGTAATCACAAATAATATGTTCTAAGGCATTACGTCTAGTAAAAATTGCATTTCTATGTAGTTGATTCAAGAAAATATGAAAAAGTCAATTTCACAATAGAAGAAGGATGAAAGACCAGCCAGAACTAACCCAAATTTAACAAATTTCATCTATTCGAATCAAATTGAAAGACAAAGCCAATACAAAATAAAGAGATGATAAAAATGTTGAATTTTATATACGTTAACTAAAAAAGTCTACACACTTCGTTATAAGTCGGAAATTGATTTCTGAGACTAAATTGTAAACTAGATAAACTCATTTTAACAAAAAAAGTTTGAAAATGTATTGTAATTACAATTAATATGTTCTAAGGCAATACTCTAGTAAAAATTGCATTTCTATGTACGTTGATTCAAGAAATATGAAGGAAGTCAAATTTCACACTAGAAGAAGGATGAAAGACCATGTAGAATAATCCAAATCCTAACAAATTTCATCTACTTGAATCAAATAGAAAGACAAAGCCAACACAAAAAGAAATTCATAAAAATGTTGAATTTTATATACGTTAACTCAAAAAATTCTACACACTTCGTTCGTTATATCGGAAGTTGATTTCTGAGACTAAATTGTAAACTAGATAAACTCATCTTTAACAGAAAAAGTTTGAAAATATTGTAATCACAATTAATATGTTCTAAGGCACATAAAAATTGCATTTCTATGTATGTTGATTCAAGAAATATGAAGGAAGTCAAATTTCACAATAGAAGAAGGACGAAAGACTAAGCAGAACTAATCCAAATCCTAACAAATTTCACTATCTTGAATCAAAAGAAAGACAAAGCCAACACAAAAAGAAAGAGATCATAAAAATGTTGAATTTTAATACGTTAACTAAAAAAGTCTACACACTTCGTTATAAGTCGGAAATTGATTTCTGAGACTAAATTGTAAACTAGATAAACTCATTTTAACAGAAAAATTTGAAAAATGTATTGTAATTACAATTAAATGTCTAAGGCAATACATCTAGAAATTGCATTTCTATGTACGTTGATTCAAGAAAATATGAAGGAAGTCAAATTTCACACTAAAAAAGGATGAAAGACCATGCAAAACTAATCCAAATCCTACAAATTTCATCTATCTTGAATCAAATAGAAAGACAAAGCCAACACAAAAAGAAAGAGATCATAAAATGTTGAATTTTTATACGTTAACTCAAAAAATTCTACACACTTCGTTATAAGTCGGAAGTTGATTTCTGAGACTAAATTGTAAACTAGATAAACTCATCTTTAACAGAAAAAGTTTGAAAAATATTGTAATCACAAATAATATGTTCTAAGGCATTACGTCTAGTAAAAATTGCATTTCTATGTACGTTGATTCAAGAAAATATGAAAAGTCAAATTTCACAATAGAAGAAGGATGAAGACCAGCCAGAACTAACCAAATCTAACAAATTTCATTATTGAATCAAATAAAGACAAAGCCAATACAAAAATAAAGAGATTAAAAATGTTGAATTTTATATACGTTAACCTAAAAAAGTCTACACACTTCGTTATAAGTCGGAAATTGATTTCTGAGACTAAATTGTAAACTAGATAAACTCATTTTAACAGAAAAAATTGTAAAAATGTATTGTAATTACAATGAATATGTTCTAAGGCATAACTCTAGTAAAAATTGCATTTCTATGTACGTTGATTCAAGAAATATGAAGGAAGTCAAATTTCAAACTAAAGAAGGATGAAAGACCATGCAGAATAATCCAATCCTACAAATTTCATTATCTTGAATCAAATAGAAAGACAAAGCCAACACAAAAGAAAGAGATCATAAAATGTTGAATTTTATACGTTCAAAAAAGTCTACACACTTTCGTTATAAGTCGGAAGTTGATTTCTGAGACAAATTGTAAACTAGATAAACTCATCATTAACAGAAAAAGTTTGAAAAATGTATTGTAATTACAATTAAATATTCTAAGGCAATAGCTCTAGTAAAAATTGCATTTCTATGTACGTTGATTCAAGAATATGAAGGAAGTCAAATCATACTAGAAGAAGGATGAAAGACCATGTAGAACTAATCCAAATCTTAACAAATTTATCTATTATGAATCAAATAGAAAGACCAAGCCAACACAAAAAAAGAGTTCATAAAAATGTTGAATTTTATGTACGTTAACTCAAAAAAGTCCACACACTTCGTTATATGTCTGAAATTGATTTCTGAACTAAATTGTAAACTAGATAAACTCATCTTTAACAAAAAAGTTTGAAAATGTATTGTAGTCACAATAATATGTTCTAAGGCATTACGTCTAGTAAAAATTGCATTTCTATGTACGTTGATTCAAGAAAATATGAAGGAAGTCAATTTCATAATAGAAGAAGGATGAAAGACCATGCAGAACTAATCCATATTAACAAATTTCTCTATCTTGAATCAAATGAAAGACAAAGCCAACACAAAAAGAAAGAGTTTATAAAATGTTGAATTTTATATACGTTAACTCAAAAAAGTCTACACATTTCGTTATAAGTCGAAATTAATTTCTGAGACTAAATTGTAAACTAGATAAACTCATCTTTAACAGAAAAAGTTTGAGAAATGTATTGTAATTACAATTAATATGTTCTAAGGAAACGTCTAGTAAAAATTGTATTTCTATGTAAGTTGATTCAAGAAAATATGAAGCAAGTCAAATTTCACAATAGAAGAAGGATGAAACCTTGCATAACTATCCAAATCCTAACAAATTTCATCTATCTTAATCAAATAGAAAGACAAAGCCAACACAAATGAAAGAATTCATAAAATTTTGAATTTTATATACGTTAACTCAAAAAAGTCAACAAGTCGGAAATTGATTTCTGAGACTAAATCGTAAACTAGATAAACCATCTTTAACATAAAAAGTTTGAAAATGTATTGTAATCACAATAATATTTCTAAGGCATTACGTCAAGTAAAAATTGCCTTTCTATGTACGTTGATTCAAGAAAATAGGAAAGTCAAATTTCACAATAGAAGAAGGATGAATGACCATGCAGAACTAATCCAAATCCTAACAAATTTCATCTATCTTGACTGAAATAGAAAGACAAAGCTTTTTTTTGATAAGTCAAAAATTTATTAATAGATAACAAAATTTTCAAGAAATAGTTTACACGAAAAGAGGTTACATAAAAAAGACAAAGCCAATACAAAAAGAAAGAGTTCTTAAATTTTTTGAATTTTATATACGTTAACTAAAAAATTCTACACACTTCGTTATAAGTCGGAAATGGATTTCTGAGACTAAATCGCAAACTAGATAAACTCATCTTTAACAGAAAAAGTTTGAAAAATGTATTGTAATCACAAAATAATATTTCTAAAGCATTACGTCTAGTAAAAATTGCATTTCTATGTACGTTGATTCAATAAATATGAAGGAAGGAAAATTTTACAATAGAAGAAGGATGAAAGACCAAGAAGAACTAATCCAAATCCAAACAAATTTCATATAACTTGAATCAAATAGAAAGACAAAGCCAATACAAAAAGAAAGAGTTCATAAAAATGTTGAATTTTATACCTTAACTCAAAAAAGTCTATACACTTTCGTTATAAGTCTGAAATTGATTTCTGAAACCAAATTGTAAACTAGATAAACTCATCTTTAACAGGAAAAGTTTGAAAAATGTATTGTAGTCACAATAATATGTTCTAAGGCATAACGTCTAGTGTAAACTGCATTTCTATATACGTTGATTCAAGAAAATATGAAGGAAGCCAAATTTCACAATAGAAGATGGATGAAAGACCATGCCTAACTAATCCAAATCCTAACAAATTTCATCTATCTTGAATCGAATAGAAAGACAAAGCCAACACAAATGAAAGAGTTCATAAAATTTTGAATTTTATATACGTTAACTAAAAAAAGTCTACACACTTCGTTATAACTCGGAAATTGATTTCTGAGACTAAATCGTAAACTAATAAACTCATCTTTAACAGAAAAAGTTTGACAAATGTATTGTAATCACAAATAATATATTCTAAGCATTACGTCAAGTAAAAAATCCATTTCTATGTACGTTGATTCAAGAAATATGAAGGAAGTCAAATTTCACACTAGAAGAAGGATGAAAGACCATGTAGAACTAATCCAAATCCTAACAAATTTAATCTATCTTGAATCAAATAAAACACAAAGCCAACACAAAAGAAAGAGTTCATAAAAATGTTGAATTTTATGTACGTTACCTCAAAAAGTCTACACATTTCGTTATATGTCTGAAATTGATTTTTTAAACTAAATTGTAAACTAGAAAACTTATATTTAACAGAAAAAGTTTTAAAATGTATTGTAGTCACAATAATATGTTCTAAGGCATTACGTCTAGTAAAAATTGCATTTCTATGTACATTGATTCAAGAAAATATGAAGGAAGTCAAATTTCACAATAAAGAAGGATGAAAGACAATGCATAACTATTCCAAATCCTAACAAATTTCATCTATCTTAAATCAAATATAAAGACAAAGCCAACATTAATGAAAGAGTTCATAAAATTTTGAATTTTATATACGTTAACTCAAAAAGTCAACAAGTCGGAAATTGATTTCCGAGACTAAATCATAAACTAGATAAACCCATCTTTAACATAAAAAGTTTGAAAATGTATTGTAATCACAATAATATGTTCTAAGGCATTATATCAAGTAAAATTGCCTTTCTATGTACGTTGATTCAAGAAAATATGAAGGAAGACAAATTTCACAATAGAAGAAGGATGAATGACCATGCAGAACTAATCCAAATCCTAACAAATTTCATCTATCTTGACTGAAATAGAAAACAAAGCCAATACAAAAAGAAAGAGTTCATAAAAATTTGAATTTTATATATGTTAACTAAAAAAATTCTACACACTTCGTTATAAGTCAGAAATTGATTTCTAAGACTAAATCGCAAACTAGATAAACTCATCTTTAACAGAAAAAGTTTGAAAAATGTATTGTACTTACAAATAATATGTTCTAAGGCATACCTAGCAAAAATTGCATTTCTATGTACGTTGATTCAAGAAAATATGAAGGAAGACAATTTCACAATAGAAGAAGGATGAAGACCATGCAGAACTAATCCAAATCCTTACAAATTTCATCTACTTGAATCAAATAGAAAGAAAGCCACACAAAAAGAAAGAGATCATAAAATGTTGAATTTTATATACGTTAACTCAAAAAGTCTACACTTCGTTATATGTCTGAAATTGATTTCTGAAACTAAATTGTAAACTAGATAAACTCATCTTTAACAGAAAAGTTTGAAAAATGTATTGTACTTACAATAATATGTCTAAGGCATCATCTAGCAAAAATTGCATTTCTATGTACGTTGATTCAAGAAAATATGAAGGAAGTCAAATTTCACACTAGAAGAAGGATGAAAGACATGCAGAACTAATCCAAATCCTAACAAATTTCATTTCTTGAACAATAAAAAGACAAAGCCACAAAAAAAGAAAGAGTTCATAAAATTTGAATTTTATATACGTTAACTAAAAAAGTCTACACACTTCGTTATAAGTCTGAAATTGATTTCTGAGACTAAATCGTAACTAGATAAACTCATCTTTAACAGAAAAAGTTTGAAAATGTATTGTAGTCACAAATAATATGATCTAAGGCATCACGTCTAGTAAAAATTGCATTTCTATGTACGTTGATTCAAGAAAATATGAAGGAAGCAAATTTCAAATAGAAGAAGGATGAAAGACCATGCAAAACTAATCCAAATCCAAACAAATTTCATCTATCTTGAATCAAATAGAAAGACAAAGCCAACAAAAAGAAAGAGATCATAAAATTTTGAATTTTATATACGTTAACTCAAAAAAGCTACACACTTCGTTATAGTCGGAACTTGATTCTGAGACTAAATCGTAAACTAGATAAACCTATCTTTAACATAAAAAGTTTGAAAATGTATTGTAATCGCAAATAATATGTTCTAAGGCATTACGTCTAGTAAAAATTGCATTTTTATGTACGTTGATTCAAGAAAATATGAAGGAAGTCAAATTTCACAATAGAAGAAGGATGAAAGACCAGCCAGAACTAACCCAAATTCTAACAAATTTCATCTATTTGAATAAAATTGAAACACAAAGCCAATACAAAAATAAAGAGTTCATAAAAATGTTGAATTTTTTATACGTTAACTCAAAAAAGTCTACACACTTCGTTATAAGTCGGAAGTTGATTTTCGAGACTAATTTGTAAACTAGATAAATTCATCTTTAACAGAAAATGTTTGAAAATGTATAGTAATCAAACATATATGTTCTAAGGTATTACGTCTAGTAAAAATTGCATTTCTATGTACATTGATCAAGAAAATATGAATAAAAGTCATATTTCACAATAGAAGAAGGATGAAAGACCAGCCAGAACTAACCCAAATTTTTTTAACAAATTTCATCTATTCGAATCAAATTGAAAGACAAAGCCAATACAAAAATAAAGAGATGATAAAAATGTTGAATTTTATATACGTTAACCTAAAAAAGTCTACACACTTCGTTATAAGTCGGAAATTGATTTCTGAGACTAAATTGTAACTAGATAAACTCATTTTAACATAAAAAGTTTGAAAAATGTATTGTAATTACAATTAATATGTTCTAAGGCAATAACTCTAGTAAAAATTGCATTTCTATGTACGTTGATTCAAGAAATATGAAGGAAGTCAAATTTCACACTAGAAGAAGGATGAAAGACCATGTAGAAATAATCCAAACCTAACAAATTTCATCTACCTGAATCAAATAGAAAGACAAAGCCAACACAAAAAGAAAATTTCATAAAAATGTTGAATTTTATATACGTTAACTCAAAAAATTCTACACACTTCGTTATAAGTCGGAAGTTGATTTCTGAGACTAAATTGTAAACTAGATAAACTCATCTTTAACAGAAAAAGTTTGAAAAATATATTGTAATCACAATTAATATGTTCTAAGGCAGTACATAAAAATTGCATTTCTATGTATGTTGATTCAAGAATATATGAAGGAAGTCAAATTTCACAATAGAAGAAGGACGAAAGACTAAGCAGAACTAATCCAAATCCTAACAAATTTCACCTATCTTGAATCAAAAAGAAAGACAAAGCCAACACAAAAAGAAAGAGATCATAAAAATGTTGAATTTTACATACGTTAACCTAAAAAAGTCTGCACGCTTCGTTATAAGTCGGAAATTGATTTCTGAGACTAAATTGTAAACTAGATAAACTCATTTTTAACAGAAAAAATTTGAAAAATGTATCGTAATTACAATTAAAATGTCCTAAGGCAATACATCTAGCAGAAATTGCATTTCTATGTACGTTGATTCAAGAAAATATGAAGGAAGTCAAATTTCACACTAAAATAAGGATGAAAGACCATGCAAAACTAATCCAAATCCTTACAAATTTCATCTATCTAGAATCAAATAGAAAGACAAAGCCAACACAAAAAGAAAGAGATGATAAAAATGTTGAATTTTATATACGTTAACTCAAAAAATTCTACACACTTCGTTATAAGTCGGAAGTTGATTTCTGAGACTAAATTGTAAACTAGATAAACTCATCTTTAACAGAAAAAGTTTGAAAAATATATTGTAATCACAAATAATATGTTCTAAGGCATTACGTCTAGTAAAAATTGCATTTCTATGTACATTGATTCAAGAAAATATGAAAAAAAAGTCAAATTTCACAATAGAAGAAGGATGAAGGACCGGCCAGAACTAACCCAAAAAATTCTAACAAATTTCATTTATTCGAATCAAATTCAAAGACAAAGCCAATACAAAAATAAAGAGATGATAAAAATGTTGAATTTTATATACGTTAACCTAAAAAAGTCTACACACTTCGTTATATGTCGGAAATTGATTTCTGAGACTAAATTGTAAACTAGATAAACTCATTTTAACAGAAAAAATTGTAAAAATGTATTGTAATTACAATGAATATGTTCTAAGGCGATAACTCTAGTAAAAATTGCATTTCTATGTACGTTGATTCAAGAAATATGAAGGAAGTCAAATTTCAAACTAAAAGAAGGATGAAAGACCATGCAGAAGTAATCCATATCCTTACAAATTTCATTTATCTTGAATCAAATAGAAAGACAAAGCCAACACAAAAAGAAAGAGATCATAAAATTGTTGAATTTTATATACGTTCAAAAAAGTCTACACACTTCGTTATAAGTCGGAAGTTGATTTCTGAGACAAAATTGTAAACTAGATAAACTCATCATTAACAGAAAAAGTTTGAAAAATGTATTGTAATTACAATTAATATATTCTAAGGCAATAGCTCTAGTAAAAATTGCATTTCTATGTACGTTGATTCAAGACATATGAAGGAAGTCAAATATCATACTAGAAGAAGGATGAAAGACCATGTAGAAATAATCCAAATCTTAACAAATTTAATCTATTATGAATCAAATAGAAAGACCAAGCCAACACAAAAAGAAAGAGTTCATAAAAATGTTGAATTTTATGTACGTTAACTCAAAAAAGTCCACACACTTCGTTATATGTCTGAAATTGATTTCTGAAACTAAATTGTAACTAGATAAACTCATCTTTAACAAAAAAAGTTTGAAAATGTATTGTAGTCACAAATAATATGTTCTAAGGCATTACGTCTAGTAAAAATTGCATTTCTATGTACGTTGATTCAAGAAAATATGAAGGAAGTCAACTTTCATAATAGAAGAAGGATGAAAGACCATGCAGAACTAATCCATATTTTAACAAATTTCTTCTATCTTGAATCAAATAGAAAGACAAAGCCAACACAAAAAGAAAGAGTTTATTAAAATGTTGAATTTTATATACGTTAACTCAAAAAAGTCTACACATTTCGTTATAAGTCGAAAATTAATTTCTGAGACTAAATTGTAAACTAGATAAACTCATCTTTAACAGAAAAAGTTTGAGAAATGTATTGTAATTACAATTAATATGTTCTAAGGAAATACGCCTAGTAAAAATTGTATTTCTATGTAAGTTGATTCATGAAAATATGAAGCAAGTCAAATTTCACAATAGAAGAAGGATGAAATACCTTGCATAACTATTCTAAATCCTAACAAATTTCATCTATCTTAAATCAAATAGAAAGACAAAGCCAACACAAATGAAAGAATTCATAAAATTTTGAATTTTATATACGTTAACTCAAAAAAGTCAACAAGTCGGAAATTGATTTCTGAGACTAAATCGTAAACTAGATAAACCCATCTTTAACATAAAAAGTTTGAAAATGTATTGTAATCACAAATAATATGTTCTAAGGCATTACGTCAAGTAAAAATTGCCTTTCTATGTACGTTGATTCAAGAAAATATGAAGGAAGTCAAATTTCACAATAGAAGAAGGATGAATGACCATGCAGAACTAATCCAAATCCTAACAAATTTCATCTATCTTGACTGAAATAGAAAGACAAAGCTTTTTTTTGATAAGTCAAAAATTTGTATTAATAGATAACAAAATTTTCAAGAAATAGTTTACACGAAAAGAGGTTACATAAAAAAGACAAAGCCAATACAAAAAGAAAGAGTTCTTAAATTTTTTGAATTTTATATACGTTAACTAAAAAAATTCTACACACTTCGTTATAAGTCGGAAATGGATTTCTGAGACTAAATCGCAAACTAGATAAACTCATCTTTAACAGAAAAAAGTTTGAAAAATGTATTGTAATCACAAATAATATGTTCTAAAGCATTACGTCTAGTAAAAATTGCATTTCTATGTACGTTGATTCAATAAATATGAAGGAAGGAAAATTTTACAATAGAAGAAGGATGAAAGACCAAGAAGAACTAATCCAAATCCAAACAAATTTCATATAACTTGAATCAAATAGAAAGACAAAGCCAATACAAAAAGAAAGAGTTCATAAAAATGTTGAATTTTATATACCTTAACTCAAAAAAGTCTATACACTTCGTTATAAGTCTGAAATTGATTTCTGAAACCAAATTGTAAACTAGATAAACTCATCTTTAACAGGAAAAGTTTGAAAAATGTATTGTAGTCACAAATAATATGTTCTAAGGCATAACGTCTAGTGTAAACTGCATTTCTATATACGTTGATTCAAGAAAATATGAAGGAAGCCAAATTTCACAATAGAAGATGGATGAAAGACCATGCCTAACTAATCCAAATCCTAACAAATTTCATCTATCTTGAATCGAATAGAAAGACAAAGCCAACACAAATGAAAGAGTTCATAAAATTTTGAATTTTATATACGTTAACTAAAAAAAGTCTACACACTTCGTTATAACTCGGAAATTGATTTCTGAGACTAAATCGTAAACTAGATAAACTCATCTTTAACAGAAAAAGTTTGACAAATGTATTGTAATCACAAATAATATATTCTAAAGCATTACGTCAAGTAAAAAATCCATTTCTATGTACGTTGATTCAAGAAATATGAAGGAAGTCAAATTTCACACTAGAAGAAGGATGAAAGACCATGTAGAACTAATCCAAATCCTAACAAATTTAATCTATCTTGAATCAAATAAAAACACAAAGCCAACACAAAAAGAAAGAGTTCATAAAAATGTTGAATTTTATGTACGTTACCTCAAAAAAGTCTACACATTTCGTTATATGTCTGAAATTGATTTTTTAAACTAAATTGTAAACTAGAAAACTTATATTTAACAGAAAAAGTTTTAAAATGTATTGTAGTCACAAATAATATGTTCTAAGGCATTACGTCTAGTAAAAATTGCATTTCTATGTACATTGATTCAAGAAAATATGAAGGAAGTCAAATTTCACAATAAAAGAAGGATGAAAGAATGTTGAATTTTATATACGTTAACCTAAAAAAGTCTACACACTTCGTTATATGTCGGAAATTGATTTCTGAGACTAAATTGTAAACTAGATAAACTCATTTTAACAGAAAAAATTGTAAAAATGTATTGTAATTACAATGAATATGTTCTAAGGCAATAACTCTAGTAAAAATTGCATTTCTATGTACGTTGATTCAAGAAATATGAAGGAAGTCAAATTTCAAACTAAAAGAAGGATGAAAGACCATGCAGAACTAATCCATATCCTTACAAATTTCATTTATCTTGAATCAAATAGAAAGACAAAGCCAACACAAAAAGAAAGAGATCATAAAATTGTTGAATTTTATATACGTTCAAAAAAGTCTACACACTTCGTTATAAGTCGGAAGTTGATTTCTGAGACAAAATTGTAAACTAGATAAACTCATCATTAACAGAAAAAGTTTGAAAAATGTATTGTAATTACAATTAATATATTCTAAGGCAATAGCTCTAGTAAAAATTGCATTTCTATGTACGTTGATTCAAGACATATGAAGGAAGTCAAATATCATACTAGAAGAAGG
Organism: Papaver somniferum; assembly: GCF_003573695.1. NCBI lineage: Eukaryota > Viridiplantae > Streptophyta > Magnoliopsida > Ranunculales > Papaveraceae > Papaver > Papaver somniferum. The sequence goes on from NC_039366.1 coordinate 43,581,563, forward strand.
ATGAAAGACCATGTAGAAATAATCCAAATCTTAACAAATTTAATCTATTATGAATCAAATAGAAAGACCAAGCCAACACAAAAAGAAAGAGTTCATAAAAATGTTGAATTTTATGTACGTTAACTCAAAAAAGTCCACACACTTCGTTATATGTCAGAAATTGATTTCTGAAACTAAATTGTAAACTAGATAAACTCATCTTTAACAAAAAAAGTTTGAAAATGTATTGTAGTCACAAATAATATGTTCTAAGGCATTACGTCTAGTAAAAATTGCATTTCTATGTACGTTGATTCAAGAAAATATGAAGGAAGTCAACTTTCATAATAGAAGAAGGATGAAAGACCATGCAGAACTAATCCATATTTTAACAAATTTCTTCTATCTTGAATCAAATAGAAAGACAAAGCCAACACAAAAAGAAAGAGTTTATTAAAATGTTGAATTTTATATACGTTAACTCAAAAAAGTCTACACATTTCGTTATAAGTCGAAAATTAATTTCTGAGACTAAATTGTAAACTAGATAAACTCATCTTTAACAGAAAAAGTTTGAGAAATGTATTGTAATTACAATTAATATGTTCTAAGGAAATACGTCTAGTAAAAATTGTATTTCTATGTAAGTTGATTCATGAAAATATGAAGCAAGTCAAATTTCACAATAGAAGAAGGATGAAATACCTTGCATAACTATTCCAAATCCTAACAAATTTCATCTATCTTAAATCAAATAGAAAGACAAAGCCAACACAAATGAAAGAATTCATAAAATTTTGAATTTTATATACGTTAACTCAAAAAAGTCAACAAGTCGGAAATTGATTTCTGAGACTAAATCGTAAACTAGATAAACCCATCTTTAACATAAAAAGTTTGAAAATGTGTTGTAATCACAAATAATATGTTCTAAGGCATTACGTCAAGTAAAAATTGCCTTTCTATGTACGTTGATTCAAGAAAATATGAAGGAAGTCAAATTTCACAATAGAAAAAGGATGAATGACCATGCAGAACTAATCCAAATCCTAACAAATTTCATCTATCTTGACTGAAATAGAAAGACAATGCTTTTTTTTGATAAGTCAAAAATTTGTATTAATAGATAACAAAATTTTCAAGAAATAGTTTACACGAAAAGAGGTTACATAAAAAAGACAAAGCCAATACAAAAAGAAAGAGTTCTTAAATTTTTTGAATTTTATATACGTTAACTAAAAAAATTCTACACACTTCGTTATAAGTCGGAAATGGATTTCTGAGACTAAATCGCAAACTAGATAAACTCATCTTTAACAGAAAAAAGTTTGAAAAATGTATTGTAATCACAAATAATATGTTCTAAAGCATTACGTCTAGTAAAAATTGCATTTCTATGTACGTTGATTCAATAAATATGAAGGAAGGAAAATTTTACAATAGAAGAAGGATGAAAGACCAAGAAGAACTAATCCAAATCCAAACAAATTTCATATAACTTGAATCAAATAGAAAGACAAAGCCAATACAAAAAGAAAGAGTTCATAAAAATGTTGAATTTTATATACCTTAACTCAAAAAAGTCTATACACTTCGTTATAAGTCTGAAATTGATTTCTGAAACCAAATTGTAAACTAGATAAACTCATCTTTAACAGGAAAAGTTTGAAAAATGTATTGTAGTCACAAATAATATGTTCTAAGGCATAACGTCTAGTGTAAACTGCATTTCTATATACGTTGATTCAAGAAAATATGAAGGAAGCCAAATTTCACAATAGAAGATGGATGAAAGACCATGCCTAACTAATCCAAATCCTAACAAATTTCATCTATCTTGAATCGAATAGAAAGACAAAGCCAACACAAATGAAAGAGTTCATAAAATTTTGAATTTTATATACGTTAACTAAAAAAAGTCTACACACTTCGTTATAACTCGGAAATTGATTTCTGAGACTAAATCGTAAACTAGATAAACTCATCTTTAACAGAAAAAGTTTGACAAATGTATTGTAATCACAAATAATATATTCTAAAGCATTACGTCAAGTAAAAAATCCATTTCTATGTACGTTGATTCAAGAAATATGAAGGAAGTCAAATTTCACACTAGAAGAAGGATGAAAGACCATGTAGAACTAATCCAAATCCTAACAAATTTAATCTATCTTGAATCAAATAAAAACACAAAGCCAACACAAAAAGAAAGAGTTCATAAAAATGTTGAATTTTATGTACGTTACCTCAAAAAAGTCTACACATTTCGTTATATGTCTTAAATTGATTTTTTAAACTAAATTGTAAACTAGAAAACTTATATTTAACAGAAAAAGTTTTAAAATGTATTGTAGTCACAAATAATATGTTCTAAGGCATTACGTCTAGTAAAAATTGCATTTCTATGTACATTGATTCAAGAAAATATGAAGGAAGTCAAATTTCACAATAAAAGAAGGATGAAAGACAATGCATAACTATTCCAAATCCTAACAAATTTCATCTATCTTAAATCAAATATAAAGACAAAGCCAACATTAATGAAAGAGTTCATAAAATTTTGAATTTTATATACGTTAACTCAAAAAAGTCAACAAGTCGGAAATTGATTTCCGAGACTAAATCGTAAACTAGATAAACCCATCTTTAACATAAAAAGTTTGAAAATGTATTGTAATCACAAATAATATGTTCTAAGGCATTATATCAAGTAAAAATTGCCTTTCTATGTACGTTGATTCAAGAAAATATGAAGGAAGACAAATTTCACAATAGAAGAAGGATGAATGACCATGCAGAACTAATCCAAATCCTAACAAATTTCATCTATCTTGACTGAAATAGAAAAACAAAGCCAATACAAAAAGAAAGAGTTCATAAAAATTTTGAATTTTATATATGTTAACTAAAAAAATTCTACACACTTCGTTATAAGTCAGAAATTGATTTCTAAGACTAAATCGCAAACTAGATAAACTCATCTTTAACAGAAAAAGTTTGAAAAATGTATTGTAATCACAAATAATATGTTCTAAAGCATTACGTCTAGTAAAAATTTCATTTCTATGTACGTTGATTCAATAAAATATGAAGGAAGGAAATTTCACAATAGAAGAAGGATGAAAGACCAAGAAGAACTAATCCAAATCCAAACAAATTTCATCTACCTTGAATCAAATAGAAAGACAAAGCCAATACAAAAAGAAAGAGTTCATAAAAATGTTGAATTTTATATACCTTAACTCAAAAAAGTCTAAACACTTCATTATAAGTCTGAAATTGATTTCTGAAACTAAATTGTAAACTAGATAAACTCATCTTTAACAGGAAAAGTTTGAAAAATGTATTGTAGTCACAAATAATATGTTCTAAGGCATGACGTCTAGTAAAAATTGCATTTCTATATACGTTGATTCAAGAAAATATGAAGGAAGCCAAATTTCACAATAGAAGATGGATGAAAGACCATGCATAACTAATCCAAATCCTCACAAATTTCATCTATCTTGAATCGAATAGAAAGACAAAGCCAACACAAATGAAAGAGTTCATAAAATTTTGAATTTTATATACTTTTTTTTGCTAAGTCAAGAAAATATAAAACGATAATAAATTACATTTGGAAACTCAATAGAACTTAAAAAAACTGGTCGACCTTCAAAGTGAAAACCAACCCCATCCTCTAATAAACAACCATGCTTTGCCATTGCATCAGCTGCAAAATTTGCCTCTCTAAAAGAACGTTCAAAACGAATTGAACCATATAAACCTTTAACTTCCATCCATCTTTGCCTAGCAAACCAAAGAACGTTATCTTCTTCCAAAGCCTTCAACACACTTGTAGAATCTGATCTAATAACAATGCAAGCATATCCCCACTGAACTGCCCACTCCATACCCACAATAATACCATACAACTCAGCCAAATAATTAGAAGTAACTCCCAAACCAATACACATTGCACCTACCACTTCACAATTTGCATTCGTTGCAACAACACCAGCACCCGCACCCCCACCTAGATTACCTCTTGAGGCGCCATCCGTGCACAAAAGCAATTCATTATCATTAGGAGGAACCAAAAACACTCCTTGGGATCAGTAAACTTCACCTTTCTATGCCGAACCCTAAAAAACTCCAGAATTCTCAAGTCATCCATAGAATTATGCATATAACTCTTCATACGAACTGAATAATCTTGCATCAAACTAAAAACACGTTTTTGAAATAAAGACCAACAAGGGTTCTTCTTTTCATACACTTTTTTGTTCCTAGTGAACCATAATTCTGAACGCACAACCAAATTCACTACCAACCACAAATCCTTAACAATACCACTATGATTTTTTGCCTTTGGTAAGAAGTAATAATATCATAATTAGGTTTAATTTTGAAAATACCTTCAATCCACTCCCAAGCTTGACGCGCAAAATTATAGCTCCAAAGAATATGTTGGAGAGACTCCTCCTCAATCTGACACACACTACATTTAGATGTAAGTTGAATTTTAAATCTGCTACGTACCTTATCAAGAGTAGCACACGCACCACGAATAAACTTCCAGTTCTGAGCCGCCATGAAGGATGCACCACCCTCCTCCATAACAACCCCCGCTTCCCTCAAAATAGGATATTTCTTCCTAATCAATCCCTAGCTGACTTGACAGAAATTTACCTTGTAAATCAGGCATCCAAAAACCCTATCCACTCCCATGAATTTTTGGTAAATCCTGTTGCCCCACACCCCACTTAAAAGGCGTTGGCGAATGAACTCCATGAATCTGCCAATCACCTTGCACAATAATATCCATGAATTTTTGAATTTTATATACGTTAACTAAAAAAGTCTACACACTTCGTTATAAGTCGGAAATGGAGTTCTGAGACTAAATCGCAAACTAGATAAACTCATCTTTAACAGAAAAAGTTTGACAAATGTGTTGTAATCACAAATAATATGTTCTAAAGCATTACGTCAAGTAAAAATTCCATTTCTATGTACGTTGATTCAAGAAATATGAAGGCAGTCAAATTTCACACTAGAAGAAGGATGAAAGACCATGTAGAACTAATCCAATCCTAACAAAATTTAATCTATCTTGAATCAAATAGAAAGACAAAGCAAACAAAAAGAAAGAATTCATAAAAATGTTGAATTTTATGTACGTTACATCAAAAAAGTCTACACACTTCGTTATATGTCTGAAATTGATTTTTTAAACTAAATTGTAAACTAGATAAACTCATATTTAACAGAAAAAGTTTGAAAATGTATTGTAGTCACAAATAATATGTTCTAAGGCATTACGTCTAGTAAAATTGCATTTCTATGTACATTGATTGAAGAAAATATGAAGGAAGTCAAATTTCACAATAGAAGAAGGATGAAAGACCATGCATAACTATTCCAAATCCTAACAAATTTCATCTATCTTAAATCAAATAGAAAGACAAAGCCACACAAATGAAAGAGTTCATAAAATTTTGAATTTTATATACGTTAACTCAAAAAGTCAACAAGTCGGAAATTGATTTCTTAGACTAAATCGTAAACTAGATAAACCCATCTTTAACATAAAAAGTTTGAAAATGTATTGTAATCACAATAATATGTTCTAAGGCATTACGTCAAGTAAAAATTGCCTTTCTATGTACGTTGATTCAAGAAAATATGAAGGAAGTCAATTTCACAATAGAAGAAGGATGAATGACCATGCAGAACTAATCCAAATCTTAACAAATTTCATCTATCTTGACTGAAATAGAAAGACAAAGCCAATACAAAAAGAAAGAGTTCATAAAAATTTTGAATTTTATATAAGTTAACTAAAAATTCTACACACATCGTTTATTCGGAAATTGATTTATGAGACTAAATCGCAAAACTAGATAAACTCATCTTTAACAGAAAAAGTTTGAAAAATCTATTGTAATCACAAATAATATGTTCTAAAGCATTACGTCTAGTAAAAATTGCATTTCTATGTACGTTGATTCAATAAAATATGAAGGAAGGAAAATTTCACAATAGAAGAAGGATGAAAGACCAAGAAGAATATACAAATCCAAACAAATTTCATCTACCTTGAATCAAATAGAAAGACAAAGCCAATACAAAAAGAAAGAGTTCATAAAAATGTTGAATTTTATATACGTTAACTCAAAAAAGTCTACACACTTCGTTATAGTCTGAAATTGATTTCTGAAACTAAATTGTAAACTAGATAAACTCATCTTTAACAGGAAAAGTTTGAAAATGTATTGTAGTCACAAATAATATGTTCTAAGGCATAACGTCTTGTAAAAATTGCATTTCACAATAGAATATGGATGAAAGACCATGCATAACTAATCCAAATCCTCACAAATTTCATCTATCTTGAATCGAATAGAAAGACAAAGCCAACACAAATGAAAGAGTTCATAAAATTTTGAATTTTATATACGTTAACTCAAAAAAGTCAACAAGTCGGAAATTGATTTCTGAGACTAAATCGTAAACTAGATAAACCCATCTTTAACATAAAAGTTTGAAAATGTATTGTAGTCACAAATAATATGTTCTAAGGCATTACGTCAAGTAAAAATTGCATTTCTATGTACGTTGATTCAAGAAAATATGAAGGAAGTCAAATTTCACAATAGAAGAAGGATGAAAGACCATGCATAACTATTCCAAATCCTAACAAATTTCATCTATCTTAAATCAAATAGAAAGACAAAGCCAACACAATGAAAGAGTTCATAAAATTTTGAATTTTATATACGTTAACTCAAAAAAGTCAACAAGTCGGAAATTGATTTCTGAGACTAAATCGTAAACTAGATAAACCCATCTTTAACATAAAAAGTTTGAAAATGTATTGTAATCACAAATAATATGTTATAAGGCATTACGTCAAGTAAAAATTGCCTTTCTATGTACGTTGATTCAAGAAAATATGAAGGAAGTCAAATTTCAAAATAGAAGAAGGATGAATGACCATGCAGAACTAATCCAAATCCTAACAAATTTCATCTATCTTGACTGAAATAGAAAGACAAAGCCAATACTAAAAGAAAGAGTTCATAAAAATTTTGAATTTTATACGTTAACTAAAAAATTCTACACACTTCGTTATAAGTCGGAAATTGATTTCTGAGACAAAATCGCAAACTAGATAAACTCATATTTAACAGAAAAAGTTTGAAAAATGTATTGTAATCACAAATAATATGTTCTAAAGCATTACGTCTAGTAAAATTGCATTTCTATGTACGTTGATTCAATAAAATATGAAGGAAGGAAATTTCACAATAGAAGAAGGATGAAAGACCAAGAAGAACTAATCCAAATCCAAACAAATTTCATCTACCTTGAATCAAATAGAAACACAAAGCCAATACAAAGAAAGAGTTCATAAAAATGTTGAATTTTATATACCTTAACTCAAAAAGTCTACACACTTCGTTATAAGTCTGAAATTGATTTCTGAAACTAAATTGTAAACTAGATAAACTCATCTTTAACAGGAAAAGTTTGAAAAATGTATTGTAGTCACAAATAAAATGTTCTAAGGCATAACGTCTAGTAAAAATTGCATTTCTATGTACGTTGATTCAACAAAATATGAAGGAAGCCAAATTTCACAATAAAAGATGGATGAAAGACCATGCATAACTAATCCAAATCCTCACAAATTTCATCTATCTTGAATCGAACAGAAAGACAAAGCCAACACAAATGAAAGAGTTCATAAAATTTTGAATTTTATATACGTTAACTAAAAAACGTCTACACACTTCGTTATAACTCGGAAGTTGATTTCTGAGACTAAATCGTAAACTAGATAAACTCATCTTTAACAGAAAAAGTTTGACAAATGTGTTGTAATCACAAATAATATGTTCTAAAGCATTACGTCAAGTAAAAATTCCATTTCTATGTACGTTGATTCAAGAAATATGAAGGCAGTCAAATTTCACACTAGAAGAAGGATGAAAGACCATGTAGAACTAATCCAAATCCTAACAAATTTAATCTATCTTGAATCAAATAGAAAGACAAAGCCAACACAAAAAGAAAGAATTCATAAAAATGTTGAATTTTATGTACGTTACATCAAAAAAGTCTACACACTTCGTTATATGTCTGAAATTGATTTTTTAAACTAAATTGTAAACTAGATAAACTCATATTTAACAGAAAAAGTTTGAAAATGTATTGTAGTCACAAATAATATGTTCTAAGGCATTACGTCTAGTAAAAATTGCATTTCTATGTACATTGATTGAAGAAAATATGAAGGAAGTCAAATTTCACAATAGAAGAAGGATGAAAGACCATGCATAACTATTCCAAATCCTAACAAATTTCATCTATCTTAAATCAAATAGAAAGACAAAGCCAACACAAATGAAAGAGTTCATAAAATTTTGAATTTTATATACGTTAACTCAAAAAAGTCAACAAGTCGGAAATTGATTTCTTAGACTAAATCGTAAACTAGATAAACCCATCTTTAACATAAAAAGTTTGAAAATGTATTGTAATCACAAATAATATGTTCTAAGGCATTACGTCAAGTAAAAATTGCCTTTCTATGTACGTTGATTCAAGAAAATATGAAGGAAGTCAAATTTCACAATAGAAGAAGGATGAATGACCATGCAGAACTAATCCAAATCTTAACAAATTTCATCTATCTTGACTGAAATAGAAAGACAAAGCCAATACAAAAAGAAAGAGTTCATAAAAATTTTGAATTTTATATAAGTTAACTAAAAAAATTCTACACACATCGTTATAATTCGGAAATTGATTTATGAGACTAAATCGCAAAACTAGATAAACTCATCTTTAACAGAAAAAGTTTGAAAAATCTATTGTAATCACAAATAATATGTTCTAAAGCATTACGTCTAGTAAAAATTGCATTTCTATGTACGTTGATTCAATAAAATATGAAGGAAGGAAAATTTCACAATAGAAGAAGGATGAAAGACCAAGAAGAAGTAATACAAATCCAAACAAATTTCATCTACCTTGAATCAAATAGAAAGACAAAGCCAATACAAAAAGAAAGAGTACATAAAAATGTTGAATTTTATATACCTTAACTCAAAAAAGTCTACACACTTCGTTATAAGTCTGAAATTGATTTCTGAAACTAAATTGTAAACTAGATAAACTCATCTTTAACATGAAAAGTTTGAAAAATGTATTGTAGTCACAAATAATATGTTCTAAGGCATAACGTCTTGTAAAAATTGCATTTCACAATAGAATATGGATGAAAGACCATGCATAACTAATCCAAATCCTCACAAATTTCATCTATCTTGAATCGAATAGAAAGACAAAGCCAACAAAAATGAAAGAGTTCATAAAATTTTGAATTTTATATACGTTAACTCAAAAAAGTCAACAAGTCGGAAATTGATTTCTGAGACTAAATCGTAAACTAGATAAACCCATCTTTAACATAAAAAGTTTGAAAATGTATTGTAGTCACAAATAATATGTTCTAAGGCATTACGTCAAGTAAAAATTGCATTTCTATGTACGTTGATTCAAGAAAATATGAAGGAAGTCAAATTTCACAATAGAAGAAGGATGAAAGACCATGCATAACTATTCCAAATCCTAACAAATTTCATCTATCTTAAATCAAATAGAAAGACAAAGCCAACACAAATGAAAGAGTTCATAAAATTTTGAATTTTATATACGTTAACTCAAAAAAGTCAACAAGTCGGAAATTGATTTCTGAGACTAAATCGTAAACTAGATAAACCCATCTTTAACATAAAAAGTTTGAAAATGTATTGTAATCACAAATAATATGTTATAAGGCATTACGTCAAGTAAAAATTGCCTTTCTATGTACGTTAATTCAAGAAAATATGAAGGAAGTCAAATTTCAAAATAGAAGAAGGATGAATGACCATGCAGAACTAATCCAAATCCTAACAAATTTCATCTATCTTGACTGAAATAGAAAGACAAAGCCAATACTAAAAGAAAGAGTTCATAAAAATTTTGAATTTTATATACGTTAACTAAAAAAATTCTACACACTTCGTTATAAGTCGGAAATTGATTTCTGAGACAAAATCGCAAACTAGATAAACTCATATTTAACAGAAAAAGTTTGAAAAATGTATTGTAATCACAAATAATATGTTCTAAAGCATTACGTCTAGTAAAATTTGCATTTCTATGTACGTTGATTCAATAAAATATGAAGGAAGGAAAATTTCACAATAGAAGAAGGATGAAAGACCAAGAAGAACTAATCCAAATCCAAACAAATTTCATCTACCTTGAATCAAATAGAAACACAAATCCAATACAAAAAGAAAGAGTTCATAAAAATGTTGAATTTTATATACCTTAACTCAAAAAAGTCTACACACTTCGTTATAAGTCTGAAATTGATTTCTGAAACTAAATTGTAAACTAGATAAACTCATCTTTAACAGGAAAAGTTTAAAAAATGTATTGTAGTCACAAATAAAATGTTCTAAGGCATAACGTCTAGTAAAAATTGCATTTCTATGTACGTTGATTCAACAAAATATGAAGGAAGCCAAATTTCACAATAAAAGATGGATGAAAGACCATGCATAACTAATCCAAATCCTCACAAATTTCATCTATCTTGAATCGAACAGAAAGACAAAGCCAACACAAATGAAAGAGTTCATAAAATTTTGAATTTTATATACGTTAACTAAAAAACGTCTACACACTTCGTTATAACTCGGAAGTTGATTTCTGAGACTAAATCGTAAACTAGATAAACTCATCTTTAACAGAAAAAGTTTGACAAATGTGTTGTATTCACAAATAATATGTTCTAAAGCATTACGTCAAGTAAAAATTCCATTTCTATGTACGTTGATTCAAGAAATATGAAGGCAGTCAAATTTCACACTAGAAGAAGGATGAAAGACCATGTAGAACTAATCCAAATCCTAACAAATTTAATCTATCTTGAATCAAATAGAAAGACAAAGCCAACACAAAAAGAAAGAATTCATAAAAATGTTGAATTTTATGTACGTTACATCAAAAAAGTCTACACACTTCGTTATATGTCTGAAATTGATTTTTTAATCTAAATTGTAAACTAGATAAACTCATATTTAACAGAAAAAGTTTGAAAATGTATTGTAGTCACAAATAATATGTTCTAAGGCATTACGTCTAGTAAAAATTGCATTTCTATGTACATTGATTGAAGAAAATATGAAGGAAGTCAAATTTCACAATAGAAGAAGGATGAAAGACCATGCATAACTATTCCAAATCCTAACAAATTTCATCTATCTTAAATCAAATAGAAAGACAAAGCCAACACAAATGAAAGAGTTCATAAAATTTTGAATTTTATATACGTTAACTCAAAAAAGTCAACAAGTCGGAAATTGATTTCTTAGACTAAATCGTAAACTAGATAAACCCATCTTTAACATAAAAAGTTTGAAAATGTATTGTAATCACAAATAATATGTTCTAAGGCATTATGTCAAGTAAAAATTGCCTTTCTATGTACGTTGATTCAAGAAAATATGAAGGAAATCAAATTTCACAATAGAAGAAGGATGAATGACCATGCAGAACTAATCCAAATCTTAACAAATTTCATCTATCTTGACTGAAGTAGAAAGACAAAGCCAATACAAAAAGAAAGAGTTCATAAAAATTTTGAATTTTATATAAGTTAACTAAAAAAATTCTACACACATCGTTATAATTCGGAAATTGATTTATGAGACTAAATCGCAAAACTAGATAAACTCATCTTTAACAGAAAAAGTTTGAAAAATCTATTGTAATCACAAATAATATGTTCTAAAGCATTACGTCTAGTAAAAATTGCATTTCTATGTACGTTGATTCAATAAAATATGAAGGAAGGAAAATTTCACAATAGAAGAAGGATGAAAGACCAAGAAGAAGTAATACAAATCCAAACAAATTTCATCTACCTTGAAACAAATAGAAAGACAAAGCCAATACAAAAAGAAAGAGTTCATAAAAATGTTGAATTTTATATACGTTAACTCAAAAAAGTCTACACACTTCGTTATAAGTCTGAAATTGATTTCTGAAACTAAATTGTAAACTAGATAAACTCATCTTTAACAGGAAAAGTTTGAAAAATGTATTGTAGTCACAAATAATATGTTCTATGGCATAACGTCTTGTAAAAATTGCATTTCACAATAGAATATGGATGAAAGACCATGCATAACTAATCCAAATCCTCACAAATTTCATCTATCTTGAATCGAATAGAAAGACAAAGCCAACACAAATGAAAGAGTTCATAAAATTTTGAATTTTATATACGTTAACTCAAAAAAGTCAACAAGTCGGAAATTGATTTCTAGGACTAAATCGTAAACTAGATAAACCCATATTTAACATAAAAAGTTTGAAAATGTATTGTAATCACAAATAATATGTTCTAAGGCATTACGTCAAGTAAAAATTGCATTTCTATGTACGTTGATTCAAGAAAATAAGGAAGTCAAATTTCACAATAGAAGAAGGATGAAAGACCATGCATAACTATTCCAAATCCTAACAAATTTCATCTATCTTAAATCAAATAGAAAGACAAAGCCAACACAAATGAAAGAGTTCATAAAATTTTGAATTTTATATACGTTAACTCAAAAAAGTCAACAAGTCGGAAATTGATTTCTGAGACTAAATCGTAAACTAGATAAACCCATCTTTAACATAAAAAGTTTGAAAATGTATTGTAATCACAAATAATATGTTATAAGGCATTACGTCAAGTAAAAATTGCCTTTCTATGTACGTTGATTCAAGAAAATATGAAGGAAGTCAAATTTCAAAATAGAAGAAGGATGAATGACCATGCAGAACTAATCCAAATCCTAACAAATTTCATCTATCTTGACTGAAATAGAAAGACAAAGCCAATACAAAAGAAAGAGTTCATAAAAATTTTGAATTTTATATACGTTAACTAAAAAAATTCTACACACTTCGTTATAAGTCGGAAATTGATTTCTGAGACAAAATCGCAAACTAGATAAACTCATATTTAACAGAAAAAGTTTGAAAAATGTATTGTAATCACAAATAATATGTTCTAAAGCATTACGTCTAGTAAAATTTGCATTTCTATGTACGTTGATTCAATAAAATATGAAGGAAGGAAAATTTCACAATAGAAGAAGGATGAAAGACCAAGAAGAACTAATCCAAATCCAAACAAATTTCATCTACCTTGAATCAAATAGAAACACAAAGCCAATACAAAAGAAAGAGTTCATAAAAATGTTGAATTTTATATACCTTAACTCAAAAAAGTCTACACACTTCGTTATAAGTCTGAAATTGATTTCTGAAACTAAATTGTAAACTAGATAAACTCATCTTTAACAGGAAAAGTTTGAAAAATGTATTGTAGTCACAAATAAATGTTCTAAGGCATAACGTCTAGTAAAAATTGCATTTCTATGTACGTTGATTCAACAAAATATGAAGGAAGCCAAATTTCACAATAAAGATGGATGAAAGACCATGCATAACTAATCCAAATCCTCACAAATTTCATCTATCTTGAATCGAACAGAAAGACAAAGCCAACACAAATGAAAGAGTTCATAAAATTTTGAATTTTATATACGTTAACTAAAAAAGTCTACACACTTCGTTATAACTCGGAAGTTGATTTCTGAGACTAAATCGTAAACTAGATAAACTCATCTTTAACAGAAAAAGTTTGACAAATGTTTGTAATCACAAATAAATGTTCTAAAGCATTACGTCAAGTAAAAATTCCATTTCTATGTACGTTGATTCAAGAAATATGAAGGCAGTCAAATTTCACACTAGAAGAAGGATGAAAGACCATGTAGAACTAATCCAAATCCTAACAAATTTAATCTATCTTGAATCAAATAGAAAGACAAGCCAACACAAAAAGAAAAAGAATTCATAAAAATGTTGAATTTTATGTACGTTACATCAAAAAAGTCTACACACTTCGTTATATGTCTGAAATTGATTTTTTAACTAAATTGTAAACTAGATAAACTCATATTTAACAGAAAAAGTTTGAAAATGTATTGTAGTCACAAATAATATGTTCTAAGGCATTACGTCTAGTAAAAATTGCATTTCTATGTACATTGATTGAAGAAAATATGAAGGAAGTCAAATTTACAATAGAAGAAGGATGAAAGACCATGCATAACTATTCCAAATCCTAACAAATTTCATCTATCTTAAATCAAATAGAAAGACAAAGCCAACACAAATGAAAGAGTTCATAAAATTTTGAATTTTATATACGTTAACTCAAAAAAGTCAACAAGTCGGAAATTGATTTCTTAGACTAAATCGTAAACTAGATAAACCATCTTTAACATAAAAAGTTTGAAAATGTATTGTAATCACAAATAATATGTTCTAAGGCATTACGTCAAGTAAAAATTGCCTTTCTATGTACGTTGATTCAAGAAAATATGAAGGAATCAAATTTCACAATAGAAGAAGGATGAATGACCATGCAGAACTAATCCAAATCTTAACAAATTTCATCTATCTTGATGAATAGAAAGACAAAGCCAATACAAAAAGAAAGAGTTCATAAAATTTTGAATTTTATATAGTTAACTAAAAAATTCTACACACATCGTTATAATTCGGAAATTGATTTATGAGACTAAATCGCAAAACTAGATAAACTCATCTTTAACAGAAAAAGTTTGAAAAATCTATTGTAATCACAAATAATATGTTCTAAAGCATTACGTCTAGTAAAAATTGCATTTCTATGTACGTTGATTCAATAAAATATGAAGGAAGGAAAATTTCACAATAGAAGAAGGATGAAAGACCAAGAAGAATAATACAAATCCAAACAAATTTCATCTACCTTGAATCAAATAGAAAGACAAAGCCAATACAAAAAGAAAGAGTTCATAAAAATGTTGAATTTTATATACGTTAACTCAAAAAAGTCTACACACTTCGTTAAAGTCTGAAATTGATTTCTGAAACTAAATTGTAAACTAGATAAACTCATCTTTAACAGGAAAAGTTTGAAAAATGTATTGTAGTCACAAATAATATGTTCTAAGGCATAACGTCTTGTAAAAATTGCATTTCACAATAGAATATGGATGAAAGACCATGCATAACTAATCCAAATCCTCACAAATTTCATCTATCTTGAATCGAATAGAAAGACAAAGCCAACACAATGAAAGAGTTCAAAATTTTGAATTTTATATACGTTAACTCAAAAAAGTCAACAAGTCGGAAATTGATTTCTGAGACTAAATCGTAAACTAGATAAACCCATCTTTAACATAAAAAGTTTGAAAATGTATTGTAATCACAAATAATATGTTCTAAGGCATTACGTCAAGTAAAAATTGCATTTCTATGTACGTTGATTCAAGAAAATATGAAGGAAGTCAAATTTCACAATAGAAGAAGGATGAAAGACCATGCATAACTATTCCAAATCCTAACAAATTTCATCTATCTTAAATCAAATAGAAAGACAAAGCCAACACAAATGAAAGAGTTCATAAAATTTTGAATTTTATATACGTTAACTCAAAAAAGTCAACAAGTCGGAAATTGATTTCTGAGACTAAATCGTAAACTAGATAAACCCATCTTTAACATAAAAAGTTTGAAAATGTATTGTAATCACAAATAATATGTTATAAGGCATTACGTCAAGTAAAAATTGCCTTTCTATGTACGTTGATTCAAGAAAATATGAAGGAAGTCAAATTTCAAAATAGAAGAAGGATGAATGACCATGCAGAACTAATCCAAATCCTAACAAATTTCATCTATCTTGACTGAAATAGAAAGACAAAGCCAATACTAAAAGAAAGAGTTCATAAAAATTTTGAATTTTATATACGTTAACTAAAAAAATTCTACACACTTCGTTATAAGTCGGAAATTGATTTCTGAGACAAAATCGCAAACTAGATAAACTCATTTAACAGAAAAAGTTTGAAAAATGTATTGTAATCACAAATAATATGTTCTAAAGCATTACGTCTAGTAAAATTGCATTTCTATGTACGTTGATTCAATAAAATATGAAGGAAGGAAAATTTCACAATAGAAGAAGGATGAAAGACCAAGAAGAACTAATCCAAATCCAAACAAATTTCATCTACCTTGAATCAAATAGAAACAAAGCCAATACAAAAAGAAAGAGTTCATAAAAATGTTGAATTTTATATACCTTAACTCAAAAAAGTCTACACACTTCGTTATAAGTCTGAAATTGATTTCTGAAACTAAATTGTAAACTAGATAAACTCATCTTTAACAAAAAGTTTGAAAAATGTATTGTAGTCACAAATAAATGTTCTAAGGCATAACGTCTAGTAAAAATTGCATTTCTATGTACGTTGATTCAAAAATATGAAGGAAGCCAAATTTCACAATAAAGATGGATGAAAGACCATGCATAACTAATCCAAATCCTCACAAATTTCATCTATCTTGAATCGAACAGAAAGACAAAGCCAACACAAATGAAAGAGTTCATAAAATTTTGAATTTTATATACGTTAACTAAAAAAGTCTACACACTTCGTTATAACTCGGAATTGATTTCTGAGACTAAATCGTAAACTAGATAAACTCATCTTTAACAGAAAAAGTTTGACAAATGTGTTGTAATCACAAATAATATGTTCTAAAGCATTACGTCAAGTAAAAATTCCATTTCTATGTACGTTGATTCAAGAAATATGAAGGCAGTCAAATTTCACACTAGAAGAAGGATGAAAGACCATGTAGAACTAATCCAAATCCTAACAAATTTAATCTATCTTGAATCAAATAGAAAGACAAAGCCAACACAAAAAGAAAGATTCATAAAAATGTTGAATTTTATGTACGTTACATCAAAAAAGTCTACACACTTCGTTATAGTCTGAAATTGATTTTTAACTAAATTGTAAACTAGATAAACTCATATTTAACAGAAAAAGTTTGAAAATGTATTGTAGTCACAAATAATATGTTCTAAGGCATTACGTCTAGTAAAAATTGCATTTCTATGTACATTGATTGAAGAAAATATGAAGGAAGTCAAATTTCACAATAGAGAAGAAATGAAAGACCATGCATAACTATTCCAAATCCTAACAAATTTCATCTATCTTAAATCAAATAGAAAGACAAAGCCAACACAAATGAAAGAGTTCATAAAATTTTGAATTTTATATACGTTAACTCAAAAAAGTCAACAAGTCGGAAATTGATTTCTAGACTAAATCGTAAACTAGATAAACCCATCTTTAACATAAAAAGTTTGAAAATGTATTGTAATCACAAATAATATGTTCTAAGGCATTACGTCAAGTAAAAATTGCCTTTCTATGTACGTTGATTCAAGAAAATATGAAGGAAGTCAAATTTCACAATAGAAGAAGGATGAATGACCATGCAGAACTAATCCAAATCTTAACAAATTTCATCTATCTTGACTGAAGTAGAAAGACAAAGCCAATACAAAAAGAAAGAGTTCATAAAAATTTTGAATTTTATATAAGTTAACTAAAAAATTCTACACACATCGTTATAATTCGGAAATTGATTATGAGACTAAATCGCAAAACTAGATAAACTCATCTTTAACAGAAAAAGTTTGAAAATCTATTGTAATCACAAATAATATGTTCTAAAGCATTACGTCTAGTAAAAATTGCATTTCTATGTACGTTGATTCAATAAAATATGAAGGAGGAAAATTTCACAATAGAAGAAGGATGAAAGACCAAGAAGAAGTAATACAAATCCAAACAAATTTCATCTACCTTGAAACAAATAAAGACAAAGCCAATACAAAAAAAAGAGTTCATAAAAATGTTGAATTTATATACGTTAACTCAAAAAAGTCTACACACTTCGTTATAAGTCTGAAATTGATTTCTGAAACTAAATTGTAAACTAGATAAACTCATCTTTAACAGGAAAAGTTTGAAAAATGTATTGTAGTCACAAATAATATGTTCTAAGGCATAACGTCTTGTAAAAATTGCATTTCACAATAGAATATGGATGAAAGACCATGCATAACTAATCCAAATCCTCACAAATTTCATCTATCTTGAATCGAATAGAAAGACAAAGCCAACACAAATGAAAGAGTTCATAAAATTTTGAATTTTATATACGTTAACTCAAAAAAGTCAACAAGTCGGAAATTGATTTCTGAGACTAAATCGTAAACTAGATAAACCCATCTTTAACATAAAAAGTTTGAAAATGTATTGTAATCACAAATAATATGTTCTAAGGCATTACGTCAAGTAAAAATTGCATTTCTATGTACGTTGATTCAAGAAAATATGAAGGAAGTCAAATTTCACAATAGAAGAAGGATGAAAGACCATGCATAACTATTCCAAATCCTAACAAATTTCATCTATCTTAAATCAAATAGAAAGACAAAGCCAACACAAATGAAAGAGTTCATAAAATTTTGAATTTTATATACGTTAACTCAAAAAAGTCAACAAGTCGGAAATTGATTTCTGAGACTAAATCGTAAACTAGATAAACCCATCTTTAACATAAAAAGTTTGAAAATGTATTGTAATCACAAATAATATGTTATAAGGCATTACGTCAAGTAAAAATTGCCTTTCTATGTACGTTGATTCAAGAAAATATGAAGGAAGTCAAATTTCAAAATAGAAGAAGGATGAATGACCATGCAGAACTAATCCAAATCCTAACAAATTTCATCTATCTTGACTGAAATAGAAAGACAAAGCCAATACTAAAAGAAAGAGTTCATAAAAATTTTGAATTTTATATACGTTAACTAAAAAAATTCTACACACTTCGTTATAAGTCGGAAATTGATTTCTGAGACAAAATCGCAAACTAGATAAACTCATATTTAACAGAAAAAGTTTGAAAAATGTATTGTAATCACAAATAATATGTTCTAAAGCATTACGTCTAGTAAAATTTGCATTTCTATGTACGTTGATTCAATAAAATATGAAGGAAGGAAAATTTCACAATAGAAGAAGGATGAAAGACCAAGAAGAACTAATCCAAATCCAAACAAATTTCATCTACCTTGAATCAAATAGAAACACAAAGCCAATACAAAAAGAAAGAGTTCATAAAAATGTTGAATTTTATATACCTTAACTCAAAAAAGTCTACACACTTCGTTATAAGTCTGAAATTGATTTCTGAAACTAAATTGTAAACTAGATAAACTCATCTTTAACAGGAAAAGTTTGAAAAATGTATTGTAGTCACAAATAAATGTTCTAAGGCATAACGTCTAGTAAAAATTGCATTTCTATGTACGTTGATTCAACAAAATATGAAGGAAGCCAAATTTCACAATAAAAGATGGATGAAAGACCATGCATAACTAATCCAAATCCTCACAAATTTCATCTATCTTGAATCGAACAGAAAGACAAAGCCAACACAAATGAAAGAGTTCATAAAATTTTGAATTTTATATACGTTAACTAAAAAACGTCTACACACTTCGTTATAACTCGGAAGTTGATTTCTGAGACTAAATCGTAAACTAGATAAACTCATCTTTAACAGAAAAAGTTTGACAAATGTGTTGTAATCACAAATAATATGTTCTAAAGCATTACGTCAAGTAAAAATTCCATTTCTATGTACGTTGATTCAAGAAATATGAAGGCAGTCAAATTTCACACTAGAAGAAGGATGAAAGACCATGTAGAACTAATCCAAATCCTAACAAATTTAATCTATCTTGAATCAAATAGAAAGACAAAGCCAACACAAAAAGAAAGAATTCATAAAAATGTTGAATTTTATGTACGTTACATCAAAAAAGTCTACACACTTCGTTATATGTCTGAAATTGATTTTTTAACTAAATTGTAAACTAGATAAACTCATATTTAACAGAAAAAGTTTGAAAATGTATTGTAGTCACAAATAATATGTTCTAAGGCATTACGTCTAGTAAAAATTGCATTTCTATGTACATTGATTGAAGAAAATATGAAGGAAGTCAAATTTCACAATAGAAGAAGGATGAAAGACCATGCATAACTATTCCAAATCCTAACAAATTTCATCTATCTTAAATCAAATAGAAAGACAAAGCCAACACAAATGAAAGAGTTCATAAATTTTGAATTTTTATACGTTAACTCAAAAAATCAACAAGTCGGAAATTGATTTCTTAGACTAAATCGTAAACTAGATAAACCCCATCTTTAACATAAAAAGTTTGAAAATGTATTGTAATCACAAATACTATGTTCTAAGGCCATTACGTCAAGTAAAAATTGCCTTTTATGTACGTTGATCAAGAAAATATGAAGGAAGTCAAAATTTCACATAATAGAAGAAGGATGAATGACCATGCAGAACTAATCCAAATCTTAACAAATTTCATCTATCTTGACTGAAATAGAAAGACAAAGCCAATACAAAAAAGAAAGAGTTCATAAAAATTTGAATTTTATATAAGTAACTAAAAAAATTCTACACACATCGTTATCATTCGGAAATTGATTTATGAGACTAAATCGCAAAACTAGATAAACTCATCTTTAACAGAAAAGTTTGAACAAATCTATTGTAATCAAAAAATATGTTCTAAAGCATTACGTCTAGTAAAAATTGCATTTCTATGTACGTTGATTCAATAAAATATGAAGGAATGAAAATTCACAATAGAGAAGGATGAAAGACAAGAAGAAGAGTTAATAAAAATCCAAACAATTTCCATCTACCTTGAAACATAAAAGACAAAGCCAATACAAAAAGAAAGAGTTCATAAAAATGTTTGAATTTTATATCCGGTTAACTCAAAAAGTCTACACACTTCGTTATAAGTCTGAAATTGATTCTGAAACTAAATGTAAACTAGATAAACTCATCTTTAACAGGAAAGTTTGAAAATGTATTGTAGTCACAAATAAATGTTCTAAGGCATAACGTTAGTAAAAAATGCATTTCACAATAGAATATGGATGAAAGACCATGCATAACTAATCCAAATCTCACAACTTTCATCTATCTGAATCGAATAGAAAGGACAAAGACAACACAAATGAAAGAGTTCATAAAATTTGAATTTTATATACGTTAACTCAAAAAAGTCAAACAAGTCGGAAATGATTTCTGAGACTAAATCGTAAACTAGATAAACCCATCTTAACATAAAAGTTTGAAAATGTATTGTAATCACAAATAATATGTTATAAGGCATCACGTCAAGTAAAAAATTGCCTTTCTATGTACGTTGATTCAAGAAAATATGAAGGAAGTCAAATTTCAAAATAGAAGAAGGATGAATAATGACCATGCAGAACTAATCCAAATCCTAACAAATTTCATCTATCTTGACTGAAATAGAAAGACAAAGCCAATACTAAAAGAAAGAGTTCATAAAATTTTTGGATTTATATACGTTAACTAAAAAAATTCTACACACTTCGTATAAGTCGGAAATTGATTTCTGAGAAAAATCGCAAACTAGATAAACTCATATTTACAGAAAAGTTTGAAAAATGTATTGTAATCACAAATAATATGTTCTAAAGCATTATGTCTAGTAAAATTTGCATTTCTATGTACGTTGATTCAATAAATATGAAGGAAGGAAAATTTCACAATAGAAGAAGGATGAAAGACCAAGAAGAACTAATCCAAATCCAAACAAATTTCATCTACCTTGAATCAAATAGAAACACAAAGCCAATACAAAAAGAAAGAGTTCATAAAAATGTTGAATTTTATATACCTTAACTCAAAAAAAGTCTACACACTCGTTATAAGTCTGAATTGATTTCTGAAACTAAATTGTAAACTAGATAACTCATCTTTAACAGGAAAAGTTTGAAAAATGTATTGTAGTCACAAATAAAATGTTCTAAGGCATAACGTCTAGTAAAATTGCATTTCTATGTACGTTGATTCAACAAAATATGAAGGAAGCCAAATTTCACAATAAAGATGGATGAAAGACCATGCATAACAATCCAAATCTCACAAATTTCATCTATTTGAATCGAACAGAAAGACAAAGCCAACACAAATGAAAGAGTTCATAAAATTTGAATTTTATATACGTTAACTAAAAAACGTCTACACACTTCGTTATAACTCGGAAGTTGATTTCTGAGACTAAATCGTAAACTAGATAAACTCATCTTTAACAGAAAAAGTTTGACAATGTGTTTGTAATCACAAATAATATCTCTAAAGCATTACGTCAAGTAAAAATTCATTTCTATGTACGTTGATTCAAGAAATATGATGAGTCAAATTTCACACTAGAAGAGGATGAAAGACCATGTAGAACTAATCCAAATCCTAACAAATTTAATCTATCTTGAATCAAATAGAAAGACAAAGCCACACAAAAAGAAAGAATTCATAAAAATGTTGAATTTTATGTACGTTACATCAAAAAAGTCTACACACTTCGTTATATGTCTGAAATTGATTTTTTAAACTAAATTGTAAACTAGATAAACTCATATTTAACAAAAAAAGTTGAAATGTATTGTAGTCACAAATAATATGTTCTAAGGCATTACGTCTAGTAAAAATTGCATTTCTATATACATTGATTGAAGAAAATATGAAGGAAGTTCTAAGGCATTACGTCTAGTAAAATTGCATTTCTATGTACATTGATTCAAGAAAATATGAAGGAAGTAAAATTTCACAATAGAAGAAGGATGAAAGACCATGCAGAAGTAATCCAATCCTAACAAATTTCTCTATCTTGAATCAAATAGTAAGACAAAGCCAACAAAAAGAAAAGAGTTCATAAAGATTTAATTTATATACGTTAACTCAAAAAAATCTACACACTTCGTTATAAGTCGGAAATTGATTTCTGAGACTAAATCGTAAACTAGATAAACTCTCTAACATTAAAGTTTGACAATGTATTGTAATCACAAATAATATTTTCTAAAGCATACGTCAAGTAAAAAATTCCATTTCTATGTACGTTGATTCAAAAAATATGAAGGAAGTCAAATTTCACACTAGAAGAAGAATGAAAGACCATGTAGAACTAATCAAATCCTAACAAATTTAATCTATCTTGAATCAAATAGAAAGACAAAGCCAACATAAAAAGAAAGAGTTCATAATTGTTGAATTTTAAGTACGTTACCTCAAAAAAGTCTACACACTTCGTTAAATGTCTGAAATTGATTTTTTAAACTAAATGTAAACTAGATAAACTCATATTTAACAGAAAAGTTTGAAATGTATTGTAGTCACAAATAATATGTTCTAAGGCATTACGTCTAGTAAAAATTGCATTTCTATGTACGTTGATTCAAGAAATATGAATGAAGCCAAATTTCACAATATAAGATGGATGAAAGACCATGCAGAACTAATCCAAATCTTAACAAATTTCATCTATCTTGAATCGAATAGAAAGACAAAGCCAACACAAACGAAAGAGTTCATAAAATTTTGAATTTTATATATGTTAACTAAAAAAGTCTACACACTTCGTTATAACTCGGAAATTGTTCTGAGACTAAATCGTAAAATAGATATAATCATCTTTAACAGAAAAAGTTTGACAAATGTATTGTAATCACAAATAATATGTTCTAAAGCATTAAGTCAACTAAAAAATTCCATTTCTATGTACGTTGATTCAAGAAATATGAAGGAAGTCAAATTTCACACTAGAAGAAGGATGAAAGACCATGTAGAACTAATCCAAATCCTAACAAATTTAATCAATCTTGAATCAAATATAAAGACAAAGCCAACACAAAAAGAAAGAGTTCATAAAAATGTTGATTTTATGTACGTTACCTCAAAAAAAAGTCTACACACTTCGTTAAATGTCTAAAATTGATTTTTAAACTAAATCGTAAAATAGATAAACTCATCTTTAAAAAAAGTTGAAAATGAAATGTATTGTAGTCACAAATAATATGTTCTAAGGCATTACGTCTAGTAAAAATTGCATTTCTATGTACGTTGATTCAAGAAAATATGAAGGAAGTCAAATTTCACAATAGAAGAAGGATGAAAGACCATGCATAACTATTCCATATCCTAAAAATTTCATCTATCTTAAATCAAATAGAAAGACAAAGCCAACACAAATGAAAGAGTTCATAAAATTTTGAATTTTTATACGTTAACTCAAAAAAGTCAACAAGTCGGAAATTGATTTCTGAGACTAAATCGTAAACTAAATAAAAATTTGAAAATGTATTGTAATCACAAATAATATGTTCTAAGGCATTACGTCAAGTAAAAATTTCCTTTCTACGTACGTTGATTTAAGAAATATGAAGGAAGTCAAATTTCACAATAGAAGAAGGATGAATGACCATGCAGAACTAATCCAAATCCTAACAAATTTCATATCTCGACTGAAATAGAAAGACAAAGCCAATACAAAAAAAAGAGTTCATAAAAATTTGAATTTTATATACGTTAACTAAAAAAATTCTACACACTTCGTTATAAGTTGTAAATTGATTTCTGAGACTAAATCGCAAACTAGATAAACTCATCTATAACATAAAAAGTTTGAAAAATGTATTGTAATCACAAATAATATGTTCTAAAGCATTACGTCTAGTAAAATTTCATTTCTATGTACGTTGATTCAATAAAATATGAAGGAAGGAAAATTTCACAATGAAGAAGGATGAAAGACCAAGAAGAACTAATCCAAATCCAAACAAATTTCATCTACTTGAATCAAATAGAAAGACAAAGCCAATACAAAAAGAAAGAGTTCATAAAATTTTGAATTTTATATACGTTAACTAAAAAAGTCTACACAGTTCGTTATAAGTCGGAAATTGATTTCTGAGACTAAATCGTAAACTAGATAAACTCATCTTTAACAGAAAAAGTTTGAAAATGTATTGTAGTCACAAATAATATGTTCTAAGGCATTACGTCTAGTAAAATTGCATTTCTATGTACGTTGATTCAAGAAATATGAAGGAAGCCAAATTTCATAATAGAAGATGGATGAAAGACCATGCAAAACTAATCCAAATCTTAACAAATTTCATCTATCTTGAATCGAATAGAAAGACAAAGCCAACACAAACGAAAGAGTTCATAAAATTTTGAATTTTATATATGTTAACTAAAAAAAAGTCTACACACTTCGTTATAACTCGGAAATTGATTTCTGAGACTAAATCGTAAACTAGATAAAACTCATCTTTAACAGAAAAAGTTTGACAAATGTATTGTAATCACAAATAATATGTTTCTAAAGCATTACGTCAATTAAAAATTCCATTTCTATGTACGTTGATTCAAGAAATATGAAGGAAGTCAATTTTTACACTAGAAGAAGGATGAAAGACCATGTAGAACTAATCCAAATCCTAACAAATTTAATCTATCTTGAATCAAATAGAAAGACAAAGCCAACACAAAAAGAAAGAGTTCATAAAAATGTTGAATTTTATGTACGTTACCTCAAAAAAGTCTACACACTTCGTTAAATGTCTAAAATTGATTTTTTAAACTAATTGTAAACTAGATAAACTCATATTTAATAGAAAAAGTTTGAAAATGTATTGTAGTCACAAATAATATGTTCTAAGGCATTACGTCTATAAAAATTGCATTTCTATGTACGTTGATTCAAGAAAATATGAAGGAAGCCAAATTTCACAATATAAGAGGATTAAAGACCATGCAGAACTATCCAAATCTAAAAATTTCATCTATCTTGAATCGAATAGAAAGACAAAGCCAACACAAACGAAAGAGTTCATAAAATTTTGAATTTTATATGTTAACTAAAAAAGTCTACACACTTCGTTATAACTCGGAAATTGATTTCTGAGACTAAATCGTAAAATAGATAAACTCATCTTTAACAGAAAAAGTTTGACAAATGTATTGTAATCACAAATAAATTTCTAAAGCATTATCAACTAAAAATTCATTTCTATGTACGTTGATTCAAGAAATATGAAGGAAGTCAAATTTCACACTAGAAGAAGGATGAAAGACCATGTAGAACTAATCCAAATCCTAACAAATTTAATCATCTTGAATCAAATATAAAGACAAAGCCAACACAAAAGAAAGAGTTCATAAAAATGTTGAATTTTATGTACGTTACTCAAAAAAGTCTACACACTTCGTTAAATGTCTAAATTGATTTTTAAACTAAATCGTAAACTAGATAAACTCATCTTTAACAAAAAGTTTGAAAATGTATTGTAGTCACAAATAATATGTTCTAAGGCATTACGTCTAGTAAAAATTGCATTTCTATGTACGTTGATTCAAGAAAATATGAAGGAAGTCAAATTTCACAATAGAAGAAGGATGAAAGACCATGCATAACTATCCAAATCCTAACAAATTTCATCTATCTTAAATCAAATAGAAAGACAAAGCCAACACAAAAGAAAGAGTTCATAAAATTTTGAATTTTATATACGTTAACTCAAAAAGTCAACAAGTCGGAATTGATTTCTGAGACTAAATCGTAAACTAAATAAAAAGTTTGAAAATGTATTGTAATCACAAATAATATGTTCTAAGCATTACGTCAAGTAAAATTGCATTTCTATGTACGTTGATTAAGAAAATATGAAGGAAGTCAAATTTCACAATAGAAGAAGGATGAAAGACCATGCAGAACTAATCCAAATCCTAACAATTTCATATATCTCGACAAATAGAAAGACAAAGCCAATACAAAAAAAGAGTTCATAAAAATTTGAATTTTATATACGTTAACTAAAAAATTCTACACACTTCGTTATAAGTTGAAATTGATTTCTGAGACTAAATCGTAAACTAGATAAACTCATCTTTAACAAAAAAGTTTGAAAAATGTATTGTAATCACAAATAATATGTTCTAAAGCATTACGTCTAGTAAAAATTCATTTCTATGTACGTTGATTCAAAAATATGAAGGAAGGAAATTTCACAATAGAAGAAGGATGAAAGACCATGAAGAACTAATCCAAATCCAACAAATTTCATCTACTTGAATCAAATAGAAGACAAGCCACAAAAAGAAAGAGTTCATAAAAATTTGAATTTTATATACGTTAACTAAAAAAGTCTACACAGTTCGTTATAAGTCGGAAATTGATTTCTGAGACTAAATCGTAAACTAGATAAACTCATCTTTAACAGAAAAAGTTTGAAAATGTATTGTAGTCACAAATATATGTTCTAAGGCATTACGTTAGTAAAAATTGCATTTCTATGTACGTTGATTCAAGAAAATATGAAGGAAGCCAAATTTCACAATAGAAGATGGATGAAAGACCATGCAAACTAATCCAAATCCTAACAAATTTCATCTATCTTGAATCGAATAGAAAGACAAAGCCAACACAAACGAAAGAGTTCATAAAATTTTGAATTTTATATATGTTAACTAAAAAAGTCTACACACTTCGTTATAACTCGGAAATTGATTTCTGAGACTAAATCGTAAACTAGATAAACTCATCTTTAACAGAAAAAGTTTGACAAATGTATTGTAATCACAATAATATGTTCTAAGCATTACGTCAATAAAAATTCCATTTCTATGTACGTTGATTCAAGAATATGAAGGAAGTCAAATTTTACACTAGAAGAAGGATGAAAGACCATGTAGAACTAATCCAAATCCTAACAAATTTAATCTATCTTGAATCAAATAGAAAGACAAAGCCAACACAAAAAGAAAGAGTTCATAAAAATGTTGAATTTTATGTACGTTACCTCAAAAAAGTCTACACACTTCGTTAAATGTCTAAATTGATTTTTAAACTAAATTGTAAACTAGATAAACTCATATTTAATAGAAAAAGTTTGAAAATGTATTGTAGTCACAAATAATATGTTCTAAGGCATTACGTCTAGTAAAAATTGCATTTCTATGTACGTTGATTCAAGAAAATATGAAGGAAGTCAAATTTCACAATAGAAGAAGGATGAAAGACCATGCATAACTATTCCAAATCCTAAAAAATTTCATCTATCTTAATCAAATAGAAAGACAAAGCCAACACAAATGAAAGAGTTCATAAAATTTTGAATTTTATATACGTTAACTCAAAAAAGTCAACAAGTCGGAAATTGATTTCTGAGACTAAATCGTAAAACTAACATAAAAAGTTTGAAAATGTATTGTAATCACAAATAATATGTTCTAAGGCATTACGTCAAGTAAAAATTGCTTTCTATGTACGTTGATTCAAGAAAATATGAAGGAAGTCAAATTTCACAATAGAAGAAGGATGAAGACCATGCAGAACTAATCCAAATCCTAACAAATTTCATCTATCTTGACTGAAATAGAAAGACAAAGCCAAACAAAAAAAGAGTTCATAAAATTTTGAATTTTATATACGTTAACTAAAAAATTCTACACACTTCGTTATAAGTGAAATTGATTTCTGAGACTAAATCGCAAACTAGATAAACTCATCTTAACAGAAAAAGTTTGAAAATGTATTGTAATCACAAATAATATGTTCTAAAGCATTACGTCTAGTAAAAATTGCATTTCTATGTACGTTGATTCAAAAATATGAAGGAAGGAAAATTTCACAATAGAAGAAGGATGAAAGACCAGAAGAACTAATCCAAATCCAAACAAATTTCATCTATCTTGAATCAAATAGAAAGACAAAGCCAATACAAAAAGAAAGAGTTCATAAAAATTTGAATTTTATACGTTAACTCAAAAAAGTCTACACATTCGTTATAAGTCTGAAATTGATTTCTGACTAAATGTAAACTAGATAAACTCATCTTTAACAGAAAAGTTTGAAAATGTATTGTAGTCACAAATAATATGTTCTAAGGCATTACGTCTAGTAAAAATTGCATTTCTATGTACGTTGATTCAAGAAAATATGAAGGAAGCCAAATTTCACAATAGAAGATGGATGAAAGACCATGCAAACTAATCCAAATCTTAACAAATTTCATCTATCTTGAATCGAATAGAAAGACAAAGCCAACACAAACGAAAGAGTTCATAAAATTTTGAATTTTATATATGTTAACTAAAAAAAGTCTACACACTTCGTTATAACTCGGAAATTGATTTCTGAGACTAAATCGTAAACTAGATAAACTCATCTTTAACAGAAAAAGTTTGACAAATGTATTGTAACCACAAATAATATGTTCTAAAGCATTACGTCAACTAAAAATTCCATTTCTATGTACGTTGATTCAAGAAATATGAAGGAAGCCAAATTTCACACTAGAAGAAGGATGAAAGACCATGTAGAACTAATCCAAATCCTAACAAATTTAATCTATCTTGAATCAAATAGAAAGACAAAGCCAACACAAAAAGAAAGAGTTCATAAAAATGTTGAATTTTATGTACGTTACCTCAAAAAAAGTCTACACACTTCGTTAAATGTCTAAAATTGATTTTTTAAACTAAATTGTAAACTAGATAAAC
Organism: Papaver somniferum; assembly: GCF_003573695.1. Lineage (NCBI taxonomy): Eukaryota > Viridiplantae > Streptophyta > Magnoliopsida > Ranunculales > Papaveraceae > Papaver > Papaver somniferum. The sequence goes on from NC_039366.1 coordinate 43,610,999, forward strand.
TCATATTTAATAGAAAAAGTTTGAAAATGTATTGTAGTCACAAATAATATGTTCTAAGGCATTACGTCTAGTAAAAATTGCATTTCTATGTACGTTGATTCAAGAAAATATGAAGGAAGTCAAATTTCACAATAGAAGAAGGATAAAAGACCATGCATAACTATTCCAAATCCTAAAAAATTTCATCTATCTTAAATCAAATAGAAAGACAAAGCCAACACAAATGAAAGAGTTCATAAAATTTTGAATTTTATATACGCTAACTCAAAAAAGTCAACAAGTAGGAAATTGATTTCTGAGACTAAATCGTAAACTAAATAAAAAGTTTGAAAATGTATTGTAATCACAAATAATATGTTCTTAGGCATTACGTCAAGTAAAAATTGCCTTTCTATGTACGTTGATTTAAGAAAATATAAAGGAAGTCAAATTTCACAATAGAAGAAGGATGAATGACCATGCAGAACTAATCCAAATCCTAACAAATTTCATCTATCTCGACTGAAATAGAAAGACAAAGCCAATACAAAAAAAAGAGTTCATAAAATTTTTGAATTTTATATACGTTAACTAGAAAAATTCTACACACTTCGTTATAAGTCGGAAATTGATTTCTGAGACTAAATCGCAAACTAGATAAACTCATCTTTAACCGAAAAAGTTTGAAAAATGTATTGTAATCACAAATAATATGTTCTAAAGCATTACGTCTAGTAAAAATTTCATTTCTATGTACGTTGATTCAATAAAATATGAAGGAAGGAAAATTTCACAATAGAAGAAGGATGAAAGACCAAGAAGAACTAATCCAAATCCAAACAAATTTCATCTACCTTGAATCAAATAGAAAAACAAAGCCAATACAAAAAGAAAGAGTTCATAAAAATGTTGAATTTTATATACCTTAACTCAAAAATGTCTACACACTTCGTTATAAGTCTGAAATTGATTTCTGAAACAAAATTGTAAACTAGATAAACTCATCTTTAACAGGAAAAGTTTGAAAAATGTATTGTAGTCACAAATAATATGTTCTAAGGCATAACGTCTAGTAAAAATTGCATTTCTATATACGTTGATTCAAGAAAATATGAAGCAAGCCAAATTTCACAATAGAATATGGATGAAAGACCATGCATAAATAATCCAAATCCTAACAAATTTCATCTATCTTGAATCGAATAGAAAGACAAAGCCAACACAAACGAAAGAGTTCATAAAATTTTGAATTTTATATACGTTAACTAAAAAAAGTCTACACACTTCGTTATAACTCGGAAATTGATTTTTGAGACTAAATCGTAAACTAGATAAACTCATCTTTAACATTAAAAGTTTGACAAATGTATTGTAATCACAAATAATATTTTCTAAAGCATTACGTCAAGTAAAAATTCCATTTCTATGTACGTTGATTCAAAAAATATGAAGGAAGTCAAATTTCACACTAGAAGAAGAATGAAAGACCATGTAGAACTAATCCAAATCCTAACAAATTTAATCTATCTTGAATCAAATAGAAAGACAAAGCCAACATAAAAAGAAAGAGTTCATAATAATGTTGAATTTTAAGTACGTTACCTCAAAAAAGTCTACACACTTCGTTAAATGTCTGAAATTGATTTTTTAAACTAAATTGTAAACTAGATAAACTCATATTTAACAGAAAAGTTTGAAAATGTATTGTAGTCACAAATAATATGTTCTAAGGCATTACGTCTAGTAAAAATTGCATTTCTATGTACGTTGATTCAAGAAAATATGAAGGAAGTCAAATTTCACAATAGAAAAAGGATGAAAGACCATGCGTAACTATTCCAATTCCTAACAAATTTCATCTATCTTAAATCAAATAGAAAGACAAAGCCAACACAAAAAGATAAGGTTCATAAAAATTTTGAATTTTACATACATTAACTCCAAAAAGTCTACACACTTCGTTATAAGTCGGAAATTGATTTTTGAGACTAAATTGTAAACTAGATAAACTCATCTTTAACATAAAAAGTTTGAAAAATGTATTGTAATTCCAATTACTATGTTCTAAGGCAATACCTCTAGTAAAAATTGCATTTCTATGTACGTTGATTCAAAAAAATATGCAGGAAGTCAAATTTCAGACTAGAAGAAGGATGAAAGACCATGTAGAACTAATCCAAATCCTAACAAATTTCTTCTATCTTGAATCAAATAGAAAGACAAAGCCAACACAAAAAGAAAGAGTTCATAAAAATGTTGAATTTTATACACGCTAACTAAAAAAAGTCTACACACTTCGTTATAACTCGGAAATTGATTTCTGAGACTAAATCGTAAAATAGATAAACTCATCTTTAACATAAAAAGTTTGAAAAATGTATTGTAGTCACAAATAATATGTTCTAAGGCATTACGTCTAGTAAAAATTGCATTTCTATGTACATTGATTCAAGAAAATATGAAGGAAGTAAAATTTCATAATAGAAGAAGGATGAAAGACCATGCAGAAGTAATCCAAATCCTAATAAATTTCATCTATCTTGAATCAAATAGTAAGACAAAGCCAACACAAAAAGAAAGAGTTCATAAAGATTTTAAATTTTATATACGTTAACTCAAAAAATCTACACACTTCGTTATAAGTCGGAAATTGATTCTGAGACTAAATCGTAAACTAGATAAACTCATCTTTAACAGAAAAAGTTTGAAAAATGTATTGTAATCACAAATAATATGTTCTAAAGCATTACGTCAAGTACAAATTGCATATCTATGTACGTTGATTCAAGAAAATATGAAGGAAGGCAAATTTCACAATGGAAGAAGGATGAAAGACCAAGAAGAACTAATCCAAATCCTAACAAATTTCTTCTATCTTGAATCAAATAGAAAAGACAGAGCCAACACAAAAAGAAAGAGTTCAAATAAATGTTGAATTTTATACACGTTAACTCAAAAAAGGATACACACTTCGTTATAAGTCTGAAATTGATTTCTGAAACTAAATTGTGAACTAGATAAACTCATCTTTAACAGAAAAAGTTTGAAGAACATATTGTAATTGCAATTACTATGTTCTAAGGCAATACCTCTTGTAAAAATTGCATTTCTATGTACGTTGATTCAATAAAATATGAAGGAAGTCAAATTTCAGACTAGAAGAAGGATGAAAAACCATCCAGAACTAATCTAAATTCTAACAAATTTCATCTATTTAAATCAAATTGAAAGACAAATCCAATACAAAAATAAAGAGTTCATAAAAATGTTGAATTTTTTTTAAGTTAACTTAAAAAAGTCTACACACTTCGTTATAAGTCGGAAGTTGATTTCTGAGACAAAATTGTAAACTAGATAAACACATCTTTAACAGAAAAAGTTTGAAAAATGTATTGTAATTACAATTAATTTATTCTAAGGGAATAGCTCTTGTAAAAATTGCATTTCAATGTACGTTGATTCAAGAAATATGAAGGAAGTCAAATTTCATACTAGAAGAAGGATGAAAGACCATGTAGAACTAATCCAAATCTTAACAAATTTAATCTATCTTGAATCAAATAGAAAGACAAAGCCAACACAAAAAGAAAGAGTTCATAAAAATGTTGAATTTTATGTACGTTAACTCAAAAAAGTCCACACACTTCGTTATATATCTGAAATTGATTTCTGAAACTAAATTGTAAACTAGATAAACTCATCTTCAACAGAAAAAGTTTGAAAATGTATTGTAGTCACAAATAATATGATCTAAGGCATTACGTCTAGTAAAAATTGCATTTCTATGTACGTTGATTCAGGAAAATATGAAGGAAGTCAAATTTCACAATAGAAGAAGGATGAAAGACCATGCATAACTATTCTGAATCCTAACAAATTTCATCTATTTTTAATAAAATATAAAGACAAAGCCAACACAAATGAAAGAGTTCATAAAGTTTTGAATTTTATATACGTTAACTCAAAAAAAGTCTACAAGTCGGAAATTGATTTCTGAGACTAAATCGTAAACTAGATAAACCCGTCTTTAACATAAAAAGTTTGAAAATGTATTGTAATCACAAATAATATGTTCTAAGGCATTACGTCTAGTAAAAATTGCATTTCTATGTACGTTGATTCAAGAAAATATGAAGCAAGTCAAATTTCACAATAGAAGAAGGATGAAAGACCATGCAGAACTAATCCAAATCCTAACAAATTTCATCTATCTTGAATCAAATAGAAAGACAAAGCCAACTTAAAAAGAAAGAGTTCATAAAAATGTTTAATTTTATATATGTTAACTCAAAAAAGTCTACACATTTCGTTATAAGTCGAAAATTGATTTCTGAGACTAAATTGTAAACTAGATAAACTCATCTTTAACAAAAAAAGTTTGAAAATGTATTATAATTACAATTAATATGTTCGTAGGCAATACGTCTAGTAAAAATTGCATTTCTATGTACGTTGATTCAAGAAAATATGAAGGGAAGTCAAATTTCACAATAGAAGAAGGATGAAAGACCATGCAGAACTAATCCAAATCCTAACAAATTTCATCTATCTTGAATCAAATAGAAAGACAAAGCCAACACAAAAAGAAAGAGTTCATAAAAATGTTGAATTTTATATACGTTAACTCAAAAAAGTTGACACATTTCGTTATAAGTCGGAAATTGATTTCTGAGACTAAATTTTAAACTTGATAAACTCATCTTTAACAGAAAAATTTCACAATAGAAGAAGGATGAAAGACCTTTTTTTTTGCTAGGTCAAAATGGTTTATTAAAGCAAAAAAACGTAATTACAAGAAGTACAAAATGGGAGTATCTAGACCTCCCCACCCCCATAAACCAAAGGGGAGAAAAAAAAACTCTAAAAACTCATAAAATAAGCTCCTAAACATTAAAAATTAGCATAGAGAAGAGAACTAGGAAATTAAAATCGTTTTCGTCTAATCCAAAGGGGATGAAAGACCATGCAGAACTAATCCAAATCCTAACAAATTTATCTATCTTGAATCAAATAGTAAGACAAAGCCAACACAAAAAGAAAGAGTTCATAAAAATTTTAAATTTTATATACGTTAACTCAAAAAATCTACGCACTTCGTTATAAGTCGGAAATTGATTTCTGAGTTTCAAGTTTTACATTTTTGGATTATCATAATCAATACGTTGATTCATGATGATTCATTCTTCAGTTAATATTCCTAGTAGCTCAAATCAGAAGCATGCTAGAACAGTTTCTTTTGCTGAAAAGTTAGGGAACGTAAAACCCTAAACCCAACTTCAGTTGATATTTCCTTGTTACCAAACCCTATTCTTGTTGAAGGTGAGCCAGCTCTTGTCATTCCTAATGATTATTATCAGGAAGGGTGCAAGCCATTTCAATATATCTTCATAGCTAGGCTGGATGCTACAGGTTTAAAGTTTGTTGAGGTTCAAAAAATCCTTGAAAATCAATGGAAACTTAAGAATAGCTGTAAGTTTATACCTATGAGCAAAGGATTCTTTGTTATTATGTTATCTTCAGATTTGGACAAGGAGAAGATACGTGCTGAAAAGTTGTTTATCAATCAACAAATTCTGAGGTTGATTGATTGGTACCCCGGTTTTAATCCTGATAAACAAAGAACGTCCCATGCAGCTGTTTGGGTACGTTTTCTTGGTCTCCCTATTGAGATATGGACTGAGAGATCATTACTCTCTATTGGGAAAATCCTTGGAACACCCATTGTGGTGGATCAAAGAAACCTAAATCTGGAATATGGTCACTTCGCGGCTGTTTTGGTAGATATAGACTTTGCAAAGCATATTCCTGAGCGCATCTCTATCACTGCTGGAGGTAAAAAAATTTGGCAATATGTTGATATACCAAATTCACCTAAATTCTGTTTATCTTGCAATATTATTGGGCATGTTGATGGTGAATGCAAAAGGAAGAACAGCATGAAGACTGCTGGTAAGGAAAAACAGATTGTTCATAAACCTGCAATCCAAGTTTGGCAACCAAAATTAGCTAATGCGGAGGGGGAGAAGTCTTTGAATAAGGGTAATATGCAGGATAATATGATTGGTGTACGTTCACAATCTGCTCATGCAGACCATGCAATAGTTACGCAAGGGGCAACAAATACTCAATTTCAGTCCGACCAAAACTCTAAAGAGTCTGTGTCTGAGTTGGAAACCCAGACAAGAGTTGTGAACAAATCAAACTCCCTGGCTGAATCTGGAATACAATCCGTGAGCAAACCAAATCCTATTGAAACTGTTGGGTCTCGTGAAACTGAAGATAATGTACGTACAACTTCTATCCATGCAGGCCATGCTGAAGCTCTTGAGTCTGGGTCCGTGTTAAAAAACACCCCTAATGACGTTATTGATGAAGCAAATCAGTTAGAAAAGGAGCTTGCTCAATATTCTGTTGAGTTGCGTGAGGCTCAGATGAGATTTATTCATTGTAAAAATAGTATTGCAGCTAAGAAAGATAGAGCTTTACGAAAAAATCATGAAGACATGGCTGCACAGAGTTTTTCTAAAGAAGAATGGACTGAAGTGAAAGGAAAGAAACCCCCTAACAAAGGTACTTTCTCTTTTACTCCTTTTGAGAATGATTATACTCCTTTTGTGGATGAGTTGATGCAAACTGAAGTTGCGGTTAAAAACAAATTTGGTGTTCTAGCATCTGAGTTAGGCCTTGATAAGGTTATTATTGAGGAGGAGGAACAAGTGGAATCTAGTGACTCAGATGTTAGTATGGGCTCTAAAAGTTGGGGTGAGGTTGATGCTGACATTTTAGAAAGGAAAAAAGCTAGGAAAGTTGCCAAACAGGCTGCTATTATTATAGCAAAGCGTTCTTTACAATCTGATTCAAGTTTGGAATCTTCTCCCAGCAAGTCTATTGAGGAATCTCCAACCCGTGACATTCAAGCGGGGTTGGTTGATACTGTTTTTGATAAGAATAATATTTTGTCTAAGGAAGAATTATCAAAGGAAAAATCTCCTAGTAAGTTGTCTCCTATTAAGCTTGTCCCTGGTAACTTTGCATCTGAGGATGAAGACAGAGAGTTTTATGAGGATGAAGATGAGGATGTCTTGGGTAATTATGCTTTTGATACGGATATTATGGATGGAATTTTTTCAAAGAGCAAATCGTATAGAGTTGGTAGCAGCATAAGTAAATTGAAAGGAGTTGGCTATAGATATATGTAGCTTCTTTATTTTTCTTTTTTGTGGTTATTGCTTTTGTTATTTCTTAATCGTTATTTAGTCCCCTTTGGTTTATGGGGGTAGGGAGAATTGTGCTCCAATTTTGTAATTCTTGTAATTACGTTTTTTTGCTTAATAAACCTTTTTTGACCTAGCAAAAAAAAAGGAAATTGATTTCTGAGACTAAATCGTAAATATATAAACTCATCTTTAACAGAAAAAGTTTGACAAATGTATTGTAATCACAAAAAATATGTTCTAAAGCATTACGTCAAGTACAAATTGCATTTCTATGTACGTTGATTAAAGAAAATATGAAGGAAGGCAAATTTCACAATAGAAGAAGGATGAAAGCCCAAGAAGAACTAATCCAAATCCTAACAATTTTCATCTATCTTGAATCAAATAGAAAAGACAGAGCCAACACAAAAAGAAAGAGTTCAAAAAAATGTTGAATTTTATATACGTTAACTCAAAAAAGGATACACACTTCGTTATAAGTCTGAAATTGATTTCTGAAACTAAATTGTAAACTAGATAAACTCATCTTTAACAGAAAAAGTTTGAAAAATGTATTGTAATTGCAATTACTATGTTCTAAGGCAATACCTCTAGTAAAAATTGCATTTCTATGTACGTTGATTCAAGAAAATATGAATGAAGTCAAATTTCAGACTAGAAGAAGGATGAAAGACCATGTAGAACTAATCCAAATCCTAACAAATTTCTTCTATCTTGAATCAAATAGAAAGACAAAGCCAACACAAAAAGAAAGAGTTCAAAAAAAGGTTGAATTTTATATACGTTAACTTAAAAAAGGCTACACACTTCGTTATAAGTCTGAAATTGATTTCTGAAACTAAATTGTAAACTAGATAAACTCATCTTTAACAGAAAAAGTTTGAAAAATGTATTGTAATTACAATTAATATATTCTAAGGCAATAGCTCTAGTAAAAATTTCATTTCTATGTACGTTGATTCAAGAAATATGAAGGAAGTCAAATTTCATACTAGAAGAAGGATGAAAGACCATGTAGAACTAATCCAAATCTTAACAAATTTAATCTATCTTGAATCAAATACTTTCTTTTTTGCTAGGTCAAAAAGGTTTATTAAGATAAACTCCCCACCCCCATAAACCAAAGGGGTGAAAAACAACAAAATAACTAACAAAAAATAAGCAACAAAGCCCAAAAAAAATAACAAGAAAAACTAACAAAGGAAAACATTAAGAGTTTCCACCCCCTCCTTTGTTCTTATTATTCTTCTTTGGAGTTTGCATTCTTTTTAATTGGTCTTGTATTTCCTTGCAATACTCCTTGCGAAAAGATAAATCTTTCACAAACTGTTGTTGAATATCAAATTTCGTTATTGTAAGAAGAACTTCATGCTCCTCTTTAGATAAATGCACCTCTCTATTAGTACTCAAAACTTTATGCAGTTGCAGCCTAGCATTGTGCTCAGCAATATTCGAACTACCTTTAAATTTTTCCTTGGCACGTACCACCTGCTGCTCCCTCAAAATATCTTCATGTTTTCCCTTTTTAAAAACCTGGTCCGTAGAGTTCCCAGACTTATTCTCCCCCAAAACACCGTCAGAGTAAACTACATCATTCCCAATATGACAAGACGTGGCCTCAATTCATTTTTCCGTATTCAAATTGGATTCACCATCCAACTCCAAGTCACGACTACTATTCTCCAAATCCAAATTGAATTTTAAAGCCTCTGTATTTAAACAAGAATCTGTAGCCTCCTTATTACTTCCAGAACAAGAGTCCGAGCAAGCTTCAAATTCCTTGGATTTCTCTAAATTCCCATCACGTTCCGTTACCAAGATTGGTATTCTTTCCGTGTCTTGACTGAAGTCCGATTGATTGCGCTTTGATAGAACGCTTTTAGCCTTCTTAGACAGTTTTTTTGCTTCCCTTCTAGCACGAATAACATCACCTACTTCCGCCCAATCCTTAGAACCAATACTCCCTTCAGAAAAATCAGTCTCCTCCTCAAGTTCATTTTCCACGGCATTCTCCATCTCCTCACTATTATTCTCATTAGTAAGTCCAACTTCTCTGGTAAGAACATCAAAACTATTACGATGAACAACCAACTCAGAACTGAATAAATCCTCCGCAACCGGAGTAAATTTTAAAGGTGAACCCTTATTCTTATCCCCTACTTGCTGCCAGTCATTTGCATCTTGAAATTGCTGAGTATTACCATGATTTGACGCATCTTTCTGAACGTCATCAGAAGTAACATTAGCTGCACTTTTCTGACGTTGTCTCCATTCCAAAGATTGGTTGGTAGCTTGCGAATTCTTCTTAGCAGCTGCACGAGCAGTAGTTCCCTTCTCCCCACCAGTCTTTGTTGGAGCATCATTAACCTTATTACCAGCACCTTCTTGCACAACCAAAGGGCTGTTACCTGATTGACTCTTTTTAGCATCATTATTATTATTGATTATAGCCTTCCCAAACAGCTAGCGTGCCTTTTTACAATCAGCATAGGCATGTCCTATGATATTGCAATGTTTACAATATGCAGGCTTCTTAGGAATATCCACTGATTGTGAAAATTTCCTCCCACCAGATGAGAGAATGATCTCCTCAGCAACGTTTTCAGCAAAATTAATATCAATCAAAATAGATGCAAAATAACCATAATCATGATTTAAAGTTTTTGAATCCACCACAATAGGTGTACCAAGAGTTTTACCTAAGGATAAGACCTTAGGTCCATAATTCCATGGGAAGACCTGGAAACTTTACCCACACAACAGCATGAGAAGTTCTTTGTTTTGAAGGATCAAAACTTGGGAACCACTCTTGCAACTTCAATGCTTGATTTTCAACAATCCATGACTCCTTATGGTTCACTTTTTGCTGATCCTCTTTGGAAGATAACTTTATAATGAAAAAACCTTTACTCATAGGCACGAACTTCACTTTATCTTCACCCAGCTTCCATTGTTCTACAAGTGACTTTTTAACAGCGCCAAAATTCAGATCCTTAAAAACAAGCCTCCCAATGAGACTATACTGCCATATAGCACATCCCTTTTGAAAGAAATTGTCTGGAATCACCAAGGATGGTTTTCCGTCTTCCATAGTAGGGTTAGGAAGCGTACCCAAATCAATGGAAGTGGTATTTAGTTGTTTCTTACCAACAACCATTTCTGCTAAAGATATAATCTTCATATTACCGGGATCCGAAGATTTCCCCATCTTGAAACACCCAAAGGGTGAACAAGATTAGAGAAAACGTGATTATTTTTTTTTTAAAACCCTAAAATCGCCAGAGCTTTTTTAGGAGAGAGAAAAAATTTGAATCAAATAGAAAGACAAAGCCAACACAAAAAGAAAGAGTTCATAAAAATGTTGAATTTTATGTACGTTAACTCAAAAAAGTCCACACACTTCGTTATATGTCTGAAATTGATTTCTGAAACTCAATTGTTAACAAGATAAACTCATCTTTAACAGAAAAAGTTTGAAAATGTATTGTAGTCACAAATAATATGTTCTAAGGCATTACGTCTAGTAAAAATTGCATTTCTATGTACGTTGATTCAAGAAATATGAAGGAAGTCAAATTTCATACTAGAAGAAGGATGAAAGACCATGTAGAACTAATCCAAATCTTAACAAATTTAATCTATCTTGAATCAAATAGAAAGACAAATCCAACACAATGAAAGAGTCCATAAAATTTTGAATTTTATATACGTTAACTCAGAAAATGTCTACAAGTCGGAAATTGATTTCTGAAACTAAATCGTAAACTAGATAAACCCGTCTTTAACATAAAAAGTTTGAAAATGTATTGCAATCACAAATAATATGTTCTAAGGAATTACGTCTAGTAAAAATTGCATTTCTATGTACGTTGATTCAAGAAAATATGAAGGAAGTCAAATTTCACAATAGAAGAAGGATGAAAGACAATTAACCCAAATCCTAACAAATTTCATCTATGTGTATCAAACTGAAAGACAAATCCAATACAAAAATAAAGAGTTCATAAAAATGTTGAATTTTTTATACGTTAACTCAAAAAAGTCTAAACACTTCGTTATAAGTCGGAAGTTGATTTCTGAGACTAAATTGTAAACTAGATAAACTCATCTTTAACACAAAAAGTTTGAAAATTGTATTGTAGTCACAAATAATATGTTCTAAGGCATTACGTCTAGTAAAAATCTCATTTTATGTACGTTGATTCAAGAAAATATGAAGGAAGTAAAATTTCACAATAGAAGAAGGATGAAAGACCATGCACAACTAATCCAAATCCTAACAAATTTCATCTATCTTGAATCAAATAGTAAGACAAAGCCAACACAAAAAGAAAGAGTTCATAAAAAATTTAAATTTTATATGCGTTAACTCAAAAAATCTACACACTTCGTTATAAGTCGGAAATTGATTTCTGAGACTAAATCGTAAAATAGATAAACTCATCTTTAACAGAAAAAGTTTGAAAAATGTATTGTAATCACAAATAATATGTTCTAAAGCCTTACGTCAAGTACAAATTGCATTTCTATGTACGTTGATTCAAGAAAATATGAAGGAAGGAAAATTTCACAATAGAAGAAGGATGAAAGACCAAGAAGAACTAATCCAAATCCTAACAATTTTCATCTATCTTGAATCAAATAGAAAAGACAGAGCCAACACAAAAAGAAAGTGTTCAAAAAATGTTGAATTTTATATACGTTAACTCAAAAAAGGATACACACTTCGTTATAAGTCTGAAATTGATTTCTGAGACTAAATTGTAAACTAGATAAACTCATCTTTAACACAAAAAGTTTGAAAAATGTATTGTAGTCACAAATAATATGTTCTAAGGCATTACGTCTAGTAAAAATCTCATTTCTATGTACGTTGATTCAAGAAAATATGAAGGAAGTAAAATTTCACAATAGAAGAAGGATGAAAGACCATGCACAACTAATCCAAATCCTAACAAATTTCATCTATTTCGAATCAAATAGTAAGACAAAGCCAACACAAAAAGAAAGAGTTCATAAAAATTTTAAATTTTATATACGTTAACTCAAAAAATCTACACACTTCGTTATAAGTCGGAAATTGATTTCTGAGACTAAGTCGTAAAATAGATAAACTCATCTTTAACAGAAAAAGTTTGAAAAATGTATTGTAATCACAAATAATATGTTCTAAAGGCTTACGTCAAGTACAAATTGCATTTCTATGTACGTTTATTCAAGAAAATATGAAGGAAGGCAAATTTCACAATAGAAGAAGGATGAAAGACCATGTAGAACTAATCCAAATCCTAACAAATTTCTTCTATCTTGAATCAAATAGAAAGACAAAGCCAACACAAAAAGAAAGAGTTCATAAAAATGTTGAATTTTATATACCTTAACTCAAAAAAGTCTACATCTTCGTTATAAGTCTGAAATTGATTTCTGAAACTAAATTGTAGACTAGATAAACTCATCTTTAACAGGAAAAGTTTGAAAAATGTATTGTAGTCACAAATAATATGTTCTAAGGCATAACGTCTAGTAAAAATTGCATTTCTATATACGTTGATTCAAGAAAATATGAAGGAAGCCAAATTTCACAATAGAAGATGGATGAAAGACCATGCATAACTAATACAAATCCTAACAAATTTCATATATCTTGAATTGAATAGAAAGACAAAGCCAACACAAATAAAAGAGTTCATAAAATTTTGAATTTTATATACGTTAACTAAAAAAAGTCTACACACTTCGTTATAACTCGGAAATTGATTTCTGAGACTAAATCGTAAACTAGATAAACTCATCTTTAACAGAAAAAGTTTGACAAATGTATTGTAATCACAAATAATATGTTCTAAAGCATTACGTCTAGTAAAAATTTCATTTCTATGTACGTTGATTCAAGAAAATATGAAGGAAGTAAAATTTCACAATAGAAGAAGGATGAAAGACAATGCAGAACTAATCCAAATCCTAACAAATTTCATCTATCTTGAATCAAATAGTAATACAAAGCCAACACAAAAAGAAAGAGTTCATAAAATTTTTAAATTTTATATATGTTAACTCAAAAAATCTACACACTTTGTTATAAGTCGGAAATTGATTTCTGAGACTAAATCGTAAACTAGATAAACTCATCTTCAACAGAAAAAGTTTGAAAAATGTATTGTAATCACAAATAATATGTTCTATAGCTCTACGTCAAGTAAAAATTGCATATCTATGTACTTTGATTCAAGAAAATATGAGGGAAGGAAAATTTCACAATAGAAGAAGGATGAAAGACCAAGAAGAACTAATCCAAATCCTAACAAATTTCATCTATCTTGAATCAAATAGAAAAGACAGAGCCAACACAAAAAGAAAGAGGTCAAATAAATGTTGAATTTTATATACGTTAACTCAAAAAAGGATACACACTTCGTTATAAGTCTGAAATTGATTTCTGAAACTAAATTGTTAACTAGATAAACTCATCTTTAACAGAAAAAGTTTGAAAAATGTATTGTAGTCACAAATAATATGTTCTAAGGCATTACGTCTAGTAAAAATCTCATTTCTATGTACGTTGATTCAAGAAAATATGAAGGAAGTAAAATTTCACAATAGAAGAAGGATGATAGACCATGCACAACTAATCCAAATCCTAACAAATTTCATCTATTTCGAATCAAATAGTAAGAAAAAGCCAACACAAAAAGAAAGAGTTCATAAAAATTTTAAATTTTATATACGTTAACTCAAAAAATCTACACACTTCGGTATAAGTCGGAAATTGATTTCTGAGACTAAATCGTAAAATAGATAAACTCATCTTTAACAGAAAAAGTTTGAAAAATGTATTGTAATCACAAATAATATGTTCTAAAGCCTTACGTCAAGTACAAATTGCATTTCTATGTACGTTTATTCAAGAAAATATGAAGGAAGGCAAATTTCACAATAGAAGAAGGATGAAAGACCATGTAGAACTAATCCAAATCCTAACAAATTTCTTCTATCTTGAATCAATAGAAAGACAAAGCCAACACAAAAAGAAAGAGTTCATAAAAATGTTGAATTTTATATACCTTAACTCAAAAAAGTCTACATCTTCGTTATAAGTCTGAAATTGATTTCTGAAACTAAATTGTAAACTAGATAAACTCATCTTTAACAGGAAAAGTTTGAAAAATGTATTGTAGTCACAAATAATATGTTCTAAGGCATAACGTCTAGTAAAAATTGCATTTCTATATACGTTGATTCAAGAAAATATGAAGGAAGCCAAATTTCACAATAGAAGATGGATGAAAGACCATGCATAACTAATACAAATCCTAACAAATTTCATATATCTTGAATTGAATAGAAAGACAAAGCCAACACAAATAAAAGAGTTCATAAAATTTTGAATTTTATATACGTTAACTAAAAAAAGTCTACACACTTCGTTATAACTCGGAAATTGATTTCTGAGACTAAATCGTAAACTAGATAAACTCATCTTTAACAGAAAAAGTTTGACAAATGTATTGTAATCACAAATAATATGTTCTAAAGCATTACGTCTAGTAAAAATTTCATTTCTATGTACGTTGATTCAAGAAAATATGAAGGAAGTAAAATTTCACAATAGAAGAAGGATGAAAGACAATGCAGAACTAATCCAAATCCTAACAAATTTCATCTATCTTGAATCAAATAGTAATACAAAGCCAACACAAAAAGAAAGAGTTCATAAAATTTTTAAATTTTATATATGTTAACTCAAAAAATCTACACACTTTGTTATAAGTCGGAAATTGATTTCTGAGACTAAATCGTAAACTAGATAAACTCATCTTCAACAGAAAAAGTTTGAAAAATGTATTGTAATCACAAATAATATGTTCTATAGCTCTACGTCAAGTAAAAATTGCATATCTATGTACTTTGATTCAAGAAAATATGAGGGAAGGAAAATTTCACAATAGAAGAAGGATGAAAGACCAAGAAGAACTAATCCAAATCCTAACAAATTTCATCTATCTTGAATCAAATAGAAAAGACAGAGCCAACACAAAAAGAAAGAGGTCAAATAAATGTTGAATTTTATATACGTTAACTCAAAAAAGGATACACACTTCGTTATAAGTCTGAAATTGATTTCTGAAACTAAATTGTTAACTAGATAAACTCATCTTTAACAGAAAAAGTTTGAAAAACCTATTCTAATTGCAATTACTATGTTCTAAGGCAATACCTCTAGTAAAAATTGCATTTCTATGTACGTTGATTCAAGAAAATATGAAGGAAGTCAAATTTCACAATAGAAGAAGGATGAAAGACCATGCATAACTATTCCAAATCCTAACAAATCTATCTTAAATCAAATAGAAAGACAAAGCCAACACAAATGAAAGAGTTCATAAAATTTTGAATTTTATATACGTTAACTCAAAAAAGTCAACAAGTCGGAAATTGATTTCTGAGACTAAATCGTAAACTAGATAAACCATCTTTAACATAAAAAGTTTGAAAATGTATTGTAATCACAAATAATATGTTCTAAGGAATTACGTCAAGTAAAAATTCCCTTTTTATGTACGTTGATTCAAGAAAATATGAAGGAAGTCAAATTTCACAATAGAAGAAGGATGAATGACCATGCAGAACTAATCCAAATCCTAACAAATTTCATCTATCTTGACTGAAATAGAAAGACAAAGCCAATACAATAAGAAAGAATTCATAAAATTTTTGAATTTTATATAAGTTAACTAAAAAAATTCTACACACTTCGTTATAAGTCGGAAATTGATTTCTAAGACTAAACCGCAAACTAGATAAACTCATCTTTAACAGAAAAAGTTTGAAAAATGTATTGTAATCACAAATAATATGTTCTAAAGCATTACGTCTAGTAAAAATAGCATTTCTATGTACGTTGATTCAATAAAATATGAAGGAAGGAAAATTTCACAATAGAAGAAGGATGAACGACCAAGAAGAACTAATCCAAATCCAAACAAATTTCATCTACCTTGAACCAAATAGAAAGACAAAGCCAATACAAAAAGAAAGAGTTCATAAAAATGTTGAATTTTATATACCTTAAACTAGATAAGTCTACATCTTCGTTATAAGTCTGTAATTGATTTCAGAAACTAAATTGTAAACTAGATAAACTCATCTTTAATAGGAAAAGTTTGAAAAATGTATTGTAGTCACAAATAATATGTTCTAAGGCATAACGTCTAGTAAAAATTGCATTTCTATATACGTTGGTTCAAGAAAATATGAAGGAAGCCAAATTTCACAATAGAAGATGGATGAAAGACCATGCATAACTAATCCAAATCCTAACAAATTTCATCTATCTTGAATCGAATAGAAAGACAAAGCCAACACAAATGAAAGAGTTCATAAAATTTTGAATTTTATATACGTTAACTAAAAAAAGTCTACACACTTCCTTATAACTCGGAAATTGATTTCTGAGACTAATTCGTAAATTAGATAAACTCATCTTTAACAGAAAAAGTTTGACAAATATATTGTAATCACAAATAATATGTCCTAAAGCATTACGTCAAGTAAAAATTCCATTTCTATGTGCGTTGATTCAAGAAATATGAAGGAAGTCAAATTTCACACTAGAAGAAGGATGAAAGACCATGTAGAACTAATCCAAATCCTAACAAATTTAATCTATCTTGAAGCAAATAGAAAGACAAATCCAACACAAAAAGAAAGAGTTCATAAAAATGTGGAATTTTATGTACGTTACCTCAAAAAAGTCTACACACTTCGTTATATGTCTGAAATTGATTTTTGAAACTAAATTGCAAACTAGATAAACTCATCTTTAACAGAAAAAGTTTGAAAAATGTATTGTAATCACAAATAATATGTTCTAAAGCATTACGTCTAGTAAAAATTGCATTTCTATGTACGTTGATTCAAGAAAATATGATGGAAGTCAATTCAACAATAGAAGAAAGATGAAAGACCAAGAAGAACTAATCCAAATCCTAACAAATTTCATCTATCTTGAATCAAATAGAAAGACAAAGCCAACACAAAAAGATAAGGTTCATAAAATTTTTGAATTTTACATACATTAACTCCAAAAATTCTACACACTTCGTTATAAGTCGGAAATTGATTTATGAGACTAAATTGTAAACTAGATAAACTCATCTTTAACAGAAAAAGTTTGAAAAATGTATTGTAATTGCAATTACTATGTTCTAAGGCAATACCTCTAGTAAAAATTGCATTTCTATGTACGTTGATTCAAAAAAATATGAAGGAAGTCAAATTTCAGACTAGAAGAAGGATGAAAGACCATGTAGAACTAATCCAAATCCTAAGAAATTTCTTCCATCTTGAATCAAAATAGAAAGACAAAGCCAACACAAAAAGAAAGAGTTCATAAAAATGTTGAATTTTATATACATTAACTCAAAAAAGTCTACACACTTCGTTATAAGTCTAAAATTGATTTCTGAACCTAAATTGTAAAATAGATAAACTCATCTTTAACAGAAAAAGTTTGAAAAATGTATTGTAGTCACAAAGTATATGTTCTAAGGCATACGTCTAGTAAAAATTGCATTTCTATGTATGTTGATTCAAGAAAATATGAAGGAAGTAAGATTTCACAATAGAAGAAGGATGAAAGACCATGCATAACTAATCCAAATCCTAACAAATTTCATGTATCTTGAATCAAATAGTAAGACAAAGCCAACACAAAAAGAAAGAGTTCATAAAAATTTAAATTTTATATATGTTAACTCAAAAAATCTACACACTTCGTTATAAGTCGGAAATTGATTTATGAGATTAAATCGTAAACTAGATAAACTCATCTTTAACATAAAAAGTTTGAAAAATGTATTGTAATCACAAATAATATGTTCTAAAGCATTACGTTAAGTACAAATTGCATATCTATGTACGTTGATTCAAGAAAATATGAAGGAAGGTAAATTTCACAATAGAAGAAGGATGAAAGACCAAGAAGAACTAATCCAAATCCTAACAATTTTCATCTATCTTGCATCAAATAGAAAAGACAGAGCCAACACAAAAAGAAAGAGTTCAAATAAATGTTGAATTTTATATACGTTAACTCAAAAAAGGATACACACTTCGTTATAAGTCGAAAATTGATTTCAGAGAATAAATTGTAAACTAGATAAACTAATCTTTAACAGAAAAAATTTGAAAAATGTATTGTAATCACAAATAATATGTTCTAAGGCATTACGCCTAGTTTAAATTGCATTTCTATGTAAGTTGATTCAATAAAATATGAAGGAAGTCAAACTTCACAATAGAAGAAGGATGAAAAACCAGCCAGAACTAATCCAAATTCTAACAAATTTCATCTATTTGAATCAAATTGAAAGACAAAGCCAATACAAAAATAAAGAGTTCATAAAAATGTTGAATTTTGTATACGTTAACTTAAAGTCTACACACTTCGTTATAAGTCGGAAGTTGATTTCTGAGACAAAATTGTAAACTAGATAAACTCATCCTTAACAGAAAAAGGTTGAAAAATGTATTGTAATCACAATTAATATGTTCTAAGGCAGTACGTTAAAATTGCATTTCTATGTATGTTGATCAAGAATATATGAAGGAAGTCAAATTTCACAATAGAAGAAGGACGGAAGACCAAGCAGAACTAATCCTAATACTAACAAATTTCACCTATATTGAATCAAATAGAAAGACAAAGCCAAGACAAAAAGAAGGAGATCATAAAAATGTTGAATTTTATATACGTTAACCTAAAAAAGTCTACACACTTCGTTATAAGTCGGAAATTGATTTCTGAGACTAAATTGTAAACTAGATAAACTCATTTTTAACAGAAAATGTTTGAGAAATGTATTGTAGTCACAAATAATATGTTCTAAGGCATTACGTTTAGTAAAAATTGCATTTCTATGTACGTTGATTCAAGAAAATATGAAGGAAGTCAAATTTCACAATAGAAGAAGGATGAAAAACCAGCAAGAACTAACCCAAATTCTAACAAATTTCATCTATTTGAATCAAATTGAAAGACAAAGCCAACACAAAAATAAAGTGTTCATAAATATGTTGAATTTTTTATACGTTAACTCAAAAAAGTCTACAAGTCGGAAATTGATTTCTGAGGCTAAATCGTAAACTAGATAAACCCATCTTTCAATAAAAAGTTTAAAAAATGTATTGTAATCACAAATAATATGTTCTAAACCATTACGTCAAGTAAAAATTGTATTTCTATGTACGTTGATTCAAGAAAATATGAAGGAAGGCAAATTTCACAATATAAGAAGGATGAAAGACCATGAAGAACTAATCCAAATCCTAAAAAATTTCATCTATATTGAATCAAACAGAAAGACAAAACCAACACAAAAAGAAAGACTTCATAAAAATGTTGAATTTTATATATGTTAACTCAAAAAAGTCTACACACTTCGCTATAAGTCTGATATTGATTACTGAAACTAAATTGTAAACTAGATAAACTCATCTTTAACATAAAAAGTTTGAAAATGTATTGTAATCACAAATAATATGTTCTAAGGCATTACGTCTGGTAAAAATTGCATTTCTATGTACGTTGATTCAAGAAAATATGAAGGAAGTTAAATTTCACAATAGAAGAAGGATGAAAGACCAGCCAGAACTAACCCAAATTCTAAAAAAATTTATCTATTTGAATCAAACTAAAAGACAAATCCAATACAAAAATAAAGAGTTCATAAAAATGTTGAATTTTTTATACGTTAACTCAAAAAAGTCTACACACTTCGTTATAAGTCGGGAATTGATTTCTGAGACTAAATTGTAAACTAGATAAACTCATCTTTAACAGAAAACATTTGAAAAATGTATTGTAATTACAATTAATATGTCCTAAGGCAATACATCTAGTAAAAATTGCATTTCTTTCTACGTTGATTCAAGAAAATATGAAGGAAATCAAATTTCACACTAGAAGAAGGATGAAACACAACGCAGAACTAATCCAAATCCTTACAAATTTCATCTATCCTGAATCAAATAGAAAGACAAAGCCAACACAAAAAGAAAGAGATCATAAAAATGTTGAATTTTATATACGTTAACTCAAAAAAGTCTACACACTTCGTTATATGTCTGAAATTGATTACAGAAAAAGTTTGAAAACGTATTGTAATCACAAATAATATGTTCTATGGCATTATGTCTAGTAATAATTGCATTTCTATGTACGTTGATTCAAGAAAATATGAAGTAAAATTTCACAACAGAAGAAGGATGAAAGACCAGCCAGAACTAACCCAAGTTCTAAAAAATTTCATCTATTTGAATCAAATTGAAAGACAAAGCCAATAAAAAAATAAAGAGTTCATAAAAATGTTGAATTTTTTATACGTTAACTCAAAATATTCTACACACTTCGTTATAAGTAGGAGGTTGATTTCTGAGACTAGACTGTAAACTAGATAAACTCATCTTTAACAGAAATTTTTTGAAAAATATATTGTAATTACAATTAATATGTTCTAAGGCAGTACGTCTAGTAAAAATTGCATTTCTATGTACGTTGATTCAAGAAAATATGAAGGAAGTCAAATTTCACAATAGAAGAAGGATGAAAGATCAAGCAGAAATAATCCAAATCCTAATAAATTTCATCTTTGTAGACTAGATAAACTAATCTTTAACAGAAAAAATTTGAAAAATGTATTGTAATCACAAATAATATGTTCTAAGGCATTACGCCTAGTTTAAATTACATTTCTATGTACGTTGATTCAATAAAATATGAAGGAAGTCAAACTTCACAATAGATGAAGGATGAAAAACCAGCCAGAACTAATCCAAATTCTAAAAAATTTCATCTATTTGAATCAAACTGAAAGACAAAGCCAATACAAAAATAAAGAGTTCATAAAAATTTTGAATTTTTTATACATTAACTCAAAAAAATCTACACACTTCGTTATAAGTCGAAAGTTGATTTCTGAGACTAAATTGTAAACAAGATAAACTCATCTTTAACAGAAAAAGATTGAAAAATGTATTGTAATTACAATTAATATGTTCTATGGCAATAGCTCTAGTAAAAATTGCATTTATATGTACGTTGATTCAAGAAATATGAAGGAAGTCAAATTTTACACTAGAAGAAGGATGAAAGACCAGCCAGAACTAATCCAATTTCTAAAAAATTTCATCTACTTGAATCAAATTGAAAGACAACGGCAATAAAAAATAAAGAGTTCATAAAAATGTTGAATTTTTATACGTTAACTCAAAAAAGTCTACACACTTCGTTATAAGTCGGAAGTTGATTTCTGAGACTAAATTGTAAACTAGATATACTCATCTTTAACATAATAAGTTTGAAAAATGTATTGTAATTACAATTAATATGTTCTAAGGCAATACCTCTAGTAAAAATTGCATTTCTATGTACGTTGATTCAAGAAAATATGAAGGAAGTCAAATTTCACAATAGAAGAAAGATGAAAGACCATGCAGAACTAATCCAAATCCTAACAAATTTCATCTATCTTGAATCAAATAGAAAGACAAAGCCAACACAAAAAGAAAGAGTTCATAAAAATATTGAATTTTATATACGTTAACTCAAAAAAGTCTACACACTTCGTTATAAGTCTGAAATTGATTTCTGAGACTAAATCGTAAACTAGATTAACTCATCTTTAACAGAAAAAATTTGAAAAATGTATTGCAGTCACAAATAATATGTTCTAAAGCATTACGTCTAGTAAAAATTGCATTTCTATGTACGTTGATTCAAGAAAATATGAAGGAAGTCAAATTCACAATAGAAGAAGGATCAAAGACCAGCCAGAACTAATCCAAATTCTAAAAAATTTCGTCTATTTGAATCAAATTGAAAGACAACGCCAATAAAAAATAAAGAGTTCATAAAAATGTTGAATTTTTTATACGTTAACTCAAAAAAGTCTACACACTTCGTTATAAGTCGGAAGTTGATTTCTGAGACTAAATTGTAAACTAGATATACTCATCTTTAACAGAATAAGTTTGAAAAATGTATTGTAATTACAATTAATATGTACTAAGGCAGTACGTCTAGTAAAAATGGGATTTCTATGTATGTTGATTCAAGAATATATGAAGGAAGTCAAATTACACAATAGAAGAAGGACGAAAGACCAAGCAGAACTAATCCAAATACTAACAAATTTCATCAATCTTGAATAAAATAGAAAAACAAAGCCAAGAAAAAAAAAAGATCATAAAAATGTTAAATTTCATATATGTTAACTCAAAAAAGTCTACACACTTCGTTATAAGTCGGAAATTTATTTCTGAGACTAAATTGTAAACTAGATAAACTCATCTTTAACAGAAAAAGTTTGAAAAATGTATTGTAATTACAATTAATATGTTCTAAGGCAATACCTCTAGTAAAAATTGCATTTCTATGTACGTTGATTCAAGAAAATATGAAGGAAGTCAAATGTCACAATGGAAGAAAGATGAAATACCATGCAGAACTAATCCAAATCCTAACAAATTTCATCTATCTTGAATCAAATAGAAAGACAAAGCCAACACAAAAAGAAAGAGTTCATAAAAATATTGAATTTTATATACGTTAACTCAAAAAAGTCTACACACTTCGTTATAAGTCTGAAATTGATTTCTGAGACTAAATCGTAAACTAGATTAACTCATCTTTAACAGAAAAAGTTTGAAAAATGTATTGCAATCACAAATAATATGTTCTAAAGCATTACGTCTAGTAAAAATTGCATTTCTATGTACGTTGATTCAAGAAAATATGAAGAAGTCAAAATTCACAATAGAAGAAGGATTAAAGACCATGCATAACTAATCCAAATCCTAACAAATTTCATCTATCTTGAATCAAATAGAAAGACAAACCAACACAAATGAAAGAGTTCATAAAATTTTGAATTTTATATACGTTAACTCAAAAAAGTCTACAAGTCGGAAATTGATTTTTGAGACTAAATCGTAAACTAGATAAACTCATTTTTAACAGAAAAAGTTTGAAAAATGTATTGCAATCATAAATAATATGTTCTAAAGCATTACGTCTAGTAAAAATTGAATTTCTATGTACGTTGATTTAAGAAAATATGAGGATGGCAAATTTCAAAATATAAGAAGGATGAAAGACCAAGAAGAACTAATCCAAATCCTAACAAATTTCATCTATCTTGAGTCAAATAGAAAGACAAACCCAACACATAAAGAAAGAGTTCATAAAAATGTTGAATTTTATATACGTCAACTCAAAAAAGTCTACACACTTCGTTATAAGTCTGAAATTGATTTCTGACAATAAATTGTAAACTAGATAAACTCATCTTTAACAGAAAAAGTTTGAAAAATGTATTGTAATCACAAATAATATGTTCGAAGGCATTGCGTCTAGTAAAAATTGCATTTCTATGTACGTTGATTCAAGAAAATATGAAGGAAGTCAAATTTCACAATCGAAGAAGGATGAAAGACTAGCCAGAACTAATCCAAATTCTAACAAATTTAATCTATTTGAATCAAATCGAAAGACAAAGCCAATAAAAAATAAAGAGTTCATAAAAATGTGGAATTTTTAATACGTTAACTCAAAAAAGTCTACACACATCGTTATAAGTCGGAAGTTGATTTCTGAGACTAAATTGTAAACTAGATATACTCATCTTTAACAGAATAAGTTTGAAAAATGTATTGTAATTACAATTAATATGTACTAAGGCTGTACGTCTAGTAAAAATGGGATTTCTATGTATGTTGATTCAAGAATATATGAAGGAAGTCAAATTACACAATAGAAGAAGGACAAAAGACCAAGCAGAACTAATCCAAATACTAACAAATTTCATCAATCTTGAATCAAATAGAAAAACAAAGCCAAGAAAAAAAAAAGATCATAAAAATGTTAAATTTCATATACGTTAACTCAAAAAAGTCTACACACTTCGTTATAAGTCGGAAATTTATTTGTGAGACCAAATTGTAAACTAGATAAAGACAAAACCAACACAAAAAGAAAGACTTCATAAAAATGTTGAATTTTATATATGTTAACTCAAAAAAGTCTACACACTTCGCTATAAGTCTGATATTGATTACTGAAACTAAATTGTAAACTAGATAAACTCATCTTTAACATAAAAAGTTTGAAAATGTATTGTAATCACAAATAATATGTTCTAAGGCATTACGTCTGGTAAAAATTGCATTTCTATGTACGTTGATTCAAGAAAATATGAAGGAAGTTAAATTTCACAATAGAAGAAGGATGAAAGACCAGCCAGAACTAACCCAAATTCTAAAAAAATTTATCTATTTGAATCAAACTAAAAGACAAATCCAATACAAAAATAAAGAGTTCATAAAAATGTTGAATTTTTTATACGTTAACTCAAAAAAGTCTACACACTTCGTTATAAGTCGGGAATTGATTTCTGAGACTAAATTGTAAACTAGATAAACTCATCTTTAACAGAAAACATTTGAAAAATGTATTGTAATTACAATTAATATGTCCTAAGGCAATACATCTAGTAAAAATTGCATTTCTTTCTACGTTGATTCAAGAAAATTTGAAGGAAATCAAATTTCACACTAGAAGAAGGATGAAACACAACGCAGAACTAATCCAAATCCTTACAAATTTCATCTATCTTGAATCAAATAGAAAGACAAAGCCAACACAAAAAGAAAGAGATCATACAAATGTTGAATTTTATATACGTTAACTCAAAAAAGTCTACACACTTCGTTATATGTCTGAAATTGATTTCTGAAACTAAATTTTAAACTAGATAAACTCATCTTTAACAGAAAAAGTTTGAAAAATGTATTGTAATTACAAATAATATGTTCTAAGGAATTACGTCTAGTAAAAATTGCATTTCTATGTACGTTGATTCAAGAAAATATGAAGGAAGTCAAATTTCACAATAGAAGAAGGATGAAAGACCAGCCAGAACTAATCCAAATTCTAACAAATTTCATCTATTTGAATCAAATTGAAAGACAAAGCCAATACAAAAATAAAGAGTTCATAAAAATGTTGAATTTTTTATACGTTAACTCAAAAAAGTCTACAAACTTCGGTATAAGTCGCAAATTGATTTCTGAGACTAAATTGTAAGCTAGATAAACTCATCTTTAACAGAAAAAGTTTGAAAAATATATTTTAATCACAAATTATATTTTCTAAGGAATTACGTCTAGTAAAAATTGCATTTCTATGTACGTTAATTCAAGAAAATATGAAGGAATCCAAATTTCACCATAGAAGAAGGATGAAAGACCATGCAGAACTAATCAAAATTCCAACAAATTTCATCTATTTGAATCAAATTGAAAGACAAAGCCAATACAAAAATAAAGAATTCATAAAAATGTTAGATTTTTTATACGTTAACTCAAAAAAGTCTACACACTTCGTTATAAGTCGGAAGTTGATTTCTGAGACTAAATTGTAAACTGGATAAACTCATCTTTAACAGAAAAAGTTTGAAAAATGTATTGTAATTACAATTAATATGTTCTAAGGCAATACGTCTAGTAAAAATTGTATTTCTATGTACGTTGATTCAAGAAAATATGAAGGAAGTCAAATTTCACAATAGAAGAAAGATGAAAGACCATGCAGAACTAATCCAAATCCTAACAAATTTCATCTATCTTGAATCAAATAGAAAGACAAAGCCAACACAAAAAGAAAGAGTTCATAAAAATATTGAATTTTATATACGTTAACTCAAAAAAGTCTACACACTTCGTTATAAGTCTGAAATTGATTTCTGAGACTAAATCGTAAACTAGATTAACTCATCTTTAACAGAAAAAGTTTGAAAAATGTATTGCAATCACAAATAATATGTTCTAAAGCATTACGTCTAGTAAAAATTGCATTTCTATGTACGTTGATTCAAGAAAATATGAAGGAAGTCAAATGTCACAATAGAAGAAAGATGAAATACCATGCATAACTAATCCAAATCCTAACAAATTTCATCTATCTTGAATCAAATAGAAAGACAAACCAACACAAATGAAAGAGTTCATAAAATTTTGAATTTTATATACGTTAACTCAAAAAAGTCTACAAGTCGGAAATTGATTTTTGAGACTAAATCGTAAACTAGATAAACTCATTTTTAACAGAAAAAGTTTGAAAAATGTATTGCAATCATAAATAATATGTTCTAAAGCATTACGTCTAGTAAAAATTGAATTTCTATGTACGTTCATTTAAGAAAATATGAGGATGGCAAATCTCAAAATATAAGAAGGATGATAGACCAAGAAGAACTAATCCAAATCCTAACAAATTTCATCTATCTTGAATCAAATAGAAAGACAAAGCCAACACAAAAAGAAAGAGTTCATGAAAATATTGAATTTTATATACGTTAACTCAAAAAAGTCTACACACTTCGTTATAAGTCTGAAATTGATTTCTGAGACTAAATCGTAAACTAGATTAACTCATCTTTAACAGAAAAAGTTTGAAAAATGTATTGCAATCACAAATAATATGTTCTAAAGCATTACGTCTAGTAAAAATTGCATTTCTATGTACGTTGATTCAAGAAAATATGAAGGAAGTCAAATTCACAATAGAAGAAGGATCAAAGACCAGCCAGAACTAATCCAAATTCTAAAAAATTTCGTCTATTTGAATCAAATTGAAAGACAACGCCAAGAAAAAATAAAGAGTTCATAAAAATGTTGAATTTTTTATACGTTAACTCAAAAAAGTCTACACACTTCGTTATAAGTCGGAAGTTGATTTCTGAGACTAAATTGTAAACTAGATATACTCATCTTTAACAGAATAAGTTTGAAAAATGTATTGTAATTACAATTAATATGTACTAAGGCAGTACGTCTAGTAAAAATGGGATTTCTATGTATGTTGATTCAAGAATATATGAAGGAAGTCAAATTACACAATAGAAGAAGGACGAAAGACCAAGCAGAACTAATCCAAATACTAACAAATTTCATCAATCTTGAATCAAATAGAAAAACAAAGCCAAGAAAAAAAAAAGATCATAAAAATGTTAAATTTCATATACGTTAACTCAAAAAAGTCTACACACTTCGTTATAAGTCGGAAATTTATTTCTGAGACTAAATTGTAAACTAGATAAACTCATCTTTAACAGAAAAAGTTTGAAAAATGTATTGTAATTACAATTAGTATGTTCTAAGGCAATACCTCTCGTAAAAATTGCATTTCTATGTACGTTGATTCAAGAAAATATGAAGGAAGTCAAATGTCACAATAGAAGAAAGATGAAATACCATGCAGAACTAATCCAAATCCTAACAAATTTCATCTATCTTGAATCAAATAGAAAGACAAAGCCAACACAAAAAGAAAGAGTTCATAAAAATATTGAATTTTATATACGTTAACTCAAAAAAGTCTACACACTTCGTTATAAGTCTGAAATTGATTTCTGAGACTAAATCGTAAACTAGATTAACTCATCTTTAACAGAAAAAGTTTGAAAAATGTATTGCAGTCACAAATAATATGTTCTAAAGCTTTACGTCTAGTAAAAATTGCATTTCTATGTACGTTGATTCAAGAAAATATGAAGGAAGTCAAATTCACAATAGAAGAAGGATCAAAGACCAGCCAGAACTAATCCAAATTCTAAAAAATTTCGTCTATTTGAATCAAATTGAAAGACAACGCCAATAAAAAATATAGAATTCATAAAAATGTTGAATTTTTTATACGTTAACTCAAAAAAGTCTACACACTTCGTTATAAGTAGGAAGTTGATTTCTGAGACTAAATTGTAAACTAGATATACTCATCTTTAACAGAATAAGTTTGAAAAATGTATTGTAATTACAATTAATATGTACTAAGGCAGTACGTCTAGTAAAAATGGGATTTCTATGTATGTTGATTCAAGAATATATGAAGGAAGTCAAATTACACAATAGAAGAAGGACGAAAGACCAAGCAGAACTAATCCAAATACTAACAAATTTCATCAATCTTGAATCAAATAGAAAAACAAAGCCAAGAAAAAAAAAGATCATAAAAATGTTAAATTTCATATACGTTAACTCAAAAAAGTCTACACACTTCGTTATAAGTCGGAAATTTATTTCTGAGACTAAATTGTAAACTTAAGTCTGAAATTGATTTCTGAAACTAAATTGTAAACTAGATAAACTCATCTTTGACAGAAAAAGTTTGAAAAATGTATTGTAATTGCAATTACTATGTTCTAAGGCAATACCTCTAGTAAAAATTGCATTTCTATGTACGTTGATTCAAGAAAATATGAAGGAAGTCAAATTTCAGACTAGAAGAAGGATGAAAGACCATGTAGAACTAATCCAAATCCTAACAAATTTCTTCTATCTTGAATCAAATAGAAAGACAAAGCCAACACAAAAAGAAAGAGTTCAAAAAAAGGTTGAATTTTATATACGTTAACTTAAAAAAGGCTACACACTTCGTTATAAGTCTGAAATTGATTTCTGAAACTAAATTGTAAACTAGATAAACTCATCTTTAACAGAAAAAGTTTGAAAAATGTATTGTAATTACAATTAATATATTCTAAGGCAATAGCTCTAGTAAAAATTGCATTTCTATGTACGTTGATTCAAGAAATATGAAGGAAGTCAAATTTGATACTAGAAGAAGGATGAAAGACCATGTAGAACTAATCCAAATCTTAACAAATTTAATCTATCTTGAATCAATTAGTTTCTTTTTTGCTAGGTCAAAAAGGTTTATTAAGATAAACTCCCCACCCCCATAAACCAAAGGGGTGAAAAACAACAAAATAACTAACAAAAAATAAGCAACAAAGCCCAAAAAAAATAACAAGAAAAACTAACAAAGGAAAACATTAAGAGTTTCCACCCCCTCCTTTGTTCTTATTATTCTTCTTTGGAGTTTGCATTCTTTTTAATTGGTCTTGTATTTCCTTGCAATACTCCTTGCGAAAAGATAAATCTTTCACAAACTGTTGTTGAATATCAAATTTCGTTATTGTAAGAAGAACTTCATGCTCCTCTTTAGATAAATGCACCTCTCTATTAGTACTCAAAACTTTATGCAGTTGCAGCCTAGCATTGTGCTCAGCAATATTCGAACTACCTTTAAATTTTGCCTTGGCACGTACCACCTGCTGCTCCCTCAAAATATCTTCATGTTTTCCCTTTTTAAAAACCTGGTCCGTAGAGTTCCCAGACTTATTCTCCCCCAAAACACCGTCAGAGTAAACTACATCATTCCCAATATGACAAGACGTGGCCTCAATTCATTTTTCCGTATTCAAATTGGATTCACCATCCAACTCCAAGTCACGGCTACTATTCTCCAAATCCAAATTGAATTTTAGAGCCTCCGTATTTAAACAAGAATCTGTAGCCTCCTTATTACTGCCAGAACAAGAGTCCGAGCAAGCTTCAAATTCCTTGGATTTCTCTAAATTCCCATCACGTTCAGTTACCAAGATTGGTATTCTTTCCGTGTCTTGACTGAAGTCCGATTGATTGCGCTTTGCTAGAACGCTTTTAGCCTTCTTAGACAGTTTTTTTGCTTCCCTTCTAGCACGAATAACATCACCTACTTCCGCCCAATCCTTAGAACCAATACTCCCTTCAGAAAAATCAGTCTCCTCCTCAAGTTCATTTTCCACGGCATTCTCCATCTCCTCACTATTATTCTCATTAGTAAGTCCAACTTCTCTGGTAAGAACATCAAAACTATTACGATGAACAACCAACTCAGAACTGAATAAATCCTCCGCAAGCGGAGTAAATTTTAAAGGTGAACCCTTATTCTTATCCCCTACTTGCTGCCAGTCATTTGCATCTTGAAATTGCTGAGTATTACCATGATTTGACGCATCTTTTTGAACGTCATCAGAAGTAACATTAGCTGCACTTTTCTGACGTTGTCTCCATTCCAAAGATTGGTTGGTAGCTTGCGAATTCTTCTTAGCAGCTGCACGAGCAGTAGTTCCCTTCTCCCCGCCAGTCTTTGTTGGAGCATCATTAACCTTATTACCAGCACCTTCTTGCACAACCAAAGGGCTGTTACCTGATTGACTCTTTTTAGCATCATTATTATTATTGATTATAGCCTTCCCAAACAGCTGGCGTGCCTTTTTACAATCAGCATAGGCATGTCCTATGATATTGCAATGTTTACAATATGCAGGCTTCTTAGGAATATCCACTGATTGTGAAAATTTCCTCCCACCAGATGAGAGAATGATCTTCTCAGCAACGTTTTCAGCAAAATTAATATCAATCAAAATAGATGCAAAATAACCATAATCATGATTTAAAGTTTTTGAATCCACCACAATAGGTGTACCAAGAGTTTTACCTAAGGATAAGACCTTAGGTCCATAATTCCATGGGAAGACCTGGAAGCTTTACCCACACAACAGCATGAGAAGTTCTTTGTTTTGAAGGATCAAAACTTGGAAACCACTCTTGCAACTTCAATGCTTGATTTTCAACAATCCATGACTCCTTACGGTTCACTTTTTGCTGATCCTCTTTGGAAGATAACTTTATAATGAAAAAACCTTTACTCATAGGCACGAACTTCACTTTATCTTCACCCAGCTTCCATTGTTTTACAAGTGACTTTTTAACAGCGCCAAAATTCAGATCCTTAAAAACAAGCCTCCCAATGAGACTATACTGCCATATAGCACATCCCTTTTGAAAGAAATTGTCTGGAATCACCAAGGATGGTTTTCCGTCTTCCATAGTAGGGTTAGGAAGCGTACCCAAATCAATGGAAGTGGTATTTAGTTGTTTCTTACCAACAACCATTTCTGCAAAAGATATAATCTTCATATTACCGGGATCCGAAGATTTCCCCATCTTGAAACACCCAAAGGGTGAACAAGATTAGAGAAAACGTGATTATTATTTTTTTAAAACCCTAAAATCGCCAGAGCTTTTTTAGGAGAGAGAGAAAATTTGAATCAAATAGAAAGACAAAGCCAACACAAAAAGAAAGAGTTCATAAAAATGTTGAATTTTATGTACGTTAACTCAAAAAAGTCCACACACTTCGTTATATGTCTGAAATTGATTTCTGAAACTCAATTGTTAACAAGATAAACTCATCTTTAACAGAAAAAGTTTGAAAATGTATTGTAGTCACAAATAATATGTTCTAAGGCATTACGTCTAGTAAAAATTGCATTTCTATGTACGTTGATTCAAGAAATATGAAGGAAGTCAAATTTCATACTAGAAGAAGGATGAAAGACCATGTAGAACTAATCCAAATCTTAACAAATTTAATCTATCTTGAATCAAATAGAAAGACAAAGCCAACACAAATGAAAGAGTCCATAAAATTTAGAATTTTATATACGTTAACTCAGAAAATGTCTACAAGTCGGAAATTGATTTCTGAAACTAAATCGTAAACTAGATAAACCCGTCTTTAACATAAAAAGTTTGAAAATGTATTGCAATCACAAATAATATGTTCTAAGGAATTACGTCTAGTAAAAATTGCATTTCTATGTACGTTGATTCAAGAAAATATGAAGGAAGTCAAATTTCACAATAGAAGAAGGATGAAATACCAGCCATAATTAACCCAAATCCTAACAAATTTCATCTATGTGTATCAAACTGAAAGACAAAGCCAATACAAAAATAAAGAGTTCATAAAAATGTTGAATTTTTTATACGTTAACTCAAAAAAGTCTAAACACTTCGTTATAAGTCGGAAGTTGATTTCTGAGACTAAATTGTAAACTAGATAAACTCATCTTTAACACAAAAAGTTTGAAAAATGTATTGTAGTCACAAATAATATGTTCTAAGGCATTACGTCTAGTAAAAATCTCATTTCTATGTACGTTGATTCAAGAAAATATGAAGGAAGTAAAATTTCACAATAGAAGAAGGATGAAAGACCATGCACAACTAATCCAAATCCTAACAAATTTCATCTATCTTGAATCAAATAGTAAGACAAAGCCAACACAAAAAGAAAGAGTTCATAAAAAATTTAAATTTTATATACGTTAACTCAAAAAATCTACACACTTCGTTATAAGTCGGAAATTGATTTCTGAGACTAAATCGTAAAATAGATAAACTCATCTTTAACAGAAAAAGTTTGAAAAAATGTATTGTAATCACAAATAATATGTTCTAAAGCCTTACGTCAAGTACAAATTGCATTTCTATGTACGTTGATTCAAGAAAATATGAAGGAAGGCAAATTTCACAATAGAAGAAGGATGAAAGACCAAGAAGAACTAATCCAAATCCTAACAATTTTCATCTATCTTGAATCAAATAGAAAAGACAGAGCCAACACAAAAAGAAAGTGTTCAAAAAATGTTGAATTTTATATACGTTAACTCAAAAAAGGATGCACACTTCGTTATAAGTCTGAAATTGATTTCTGAGACTAAATTGTAAACTAGATAAACTCATCTTTAACACAAAAAGTTTGAAAAATGTATTGTAGTCACAAATAATATGTTCTAAGGCATTACGTCTAGTAAAAATCTCATTTCTATGTACGTTGATTCAAGAAAATATGAAGGAAGTAAAATTTCACAATAGAAGAAGGATGAAAGACCATGCACAACTAATCCAAATCCTAACAAATTTCATCTATCTTGAATCAAATAGTAAGACAAAGCCAACACAAAAAGAAAGAGTTCATAAAAATTTTAAATTTTATATACGTTAACTCAAAAAATCTACACACTTCGTTATAAGTCGGAAATTGATTTCTGAGACTAAATCGTAAAATAGATAAACTCATCTTTAACAGAAAAAGTTTGAAAAATGTATTGTAATCACAAATAATATGTTCTAAAGCCTTACGTCAAGTACAAATTGCATTTCTATGTACGTTTATTCAAGAAAATATGAAGGAAGGCAAATTTCACAATAGAAGAAGGATGAAAGACCATGTAGAACTAATCCAAATCCTAACAAATTTCTTCTATCTTGAATCAAATAGAAAGACAAAGCCAACACAAAAAGAAAGAGTTCATAAAAATGTTGAATTTTATATACCTTAACTCAAAAAAGTCTACATCTTCGTTATAAGTCTGAAATAGATTTCTGAAACTAAATTGTAAACTAGATAAACTCATCTTTAACAGGAAAAGTTTGAAAAATGTATTGTAGTCACAAATAATATGTTCTAAGGCATAACGTCTAGTAAAAATTGCATTTCTATATACGTTGATTCAAGAAAATATGAAGGAAGCCAAATTTCACAATAGAAGATGGATGAAAGACCATGCATAACTAATACAAATCCTAACAAATTTCATATATCTTGAATTGAATAGAAAGACAAAGCCAACACAAATAAAAGAGTTCATAAAATTTTGAATTTTATATACGTTAACTAAAAAAAGTCTACACACTTCGTTATAACTCGGAAATTGATTTCTGAGACTAAATCGTAAACTAGATAAACTCATCTTTAACAGAAAAAGTTTGACAAATGTATTGTAATCACAAATAATATGTCCTAAAGCATTACGTCAAGTAAAAATTCCATTTCTATGTACGTTGATTCAAGAAATATGAAGGAAGTCAAATTTCACACTAGAAGAAGGATGAAAGACCATGTAGAACTAATCCAAATCCTAACAAATTTAATCCATCTTGAAGCAAATAGAAAGACAAAGCCAACAGAAAAAGAAAGAGTTCATAAAAATGTTGAATTTTATGTACGTTACCTCAAAAAAAGTCTACACACTTCGTTATATGTCTGAAGTTGATTTTTGAAACTAAATTGCAAACTAGATAAACTCATCTTTAACAGAAAAAGTTTGAAAAATGTATTGTAATCACAAATAATATGTTCTAAAGCATTACGTCTAGTAAAAATTGCATTTCTATGTACGTTGATTCAAGAAAATATGAAGGAAGTAAAATTTCACAATAGAAGAAGGATGAAAGACAATGCAGAACTAATCCAAATCCTAACAAATTTCATCTATCTTAAATCAAATAGTAATACAAAGCCAACACAAAAAGAAAGAGTTCATAAAAATTTTAAATTTTATATATGTTAACTCAAAAAATCTACACACTTCGTTATAAGTCGGAAATTGATTTCTGAGACTAAATCGTAAACTAGATAAACTCATCTTCAACAGAAAAAGTTTGAAAAATGTATTGTAATCACAAATAATATGTTCTATAGCTCTACGTCAAGTAAAAATTGCATATCTATGTACTTTGATTCAAGAAAATATGAGGGAAGGAAAATTTTACAATAGAAGAAGGATGAAAGACCAAGAAGAACTAATCCAAATCCTAACAAATTTCATCTATCTTGAATCAAATAGAAAAGACAGAGCCAACACAAAAAGAAAGAGGTCAAATAAATGTTGAATTTTATATACGTTAACTCGAAAAAGGATAGACACTTCGTTATAAGTCTGAAATTGATTTCAGAAACTAAATTGTTAACTAGATAAACTCATCTTTAACAGAAAAAGTTTGAAAAACCTATTCTAATTGCAATTACTATGTTCTAAGGCAATACCTCTAGTAAAAATTGCATTTCTATGTACGTTGATTCAAGAAAATATGAAGGAAGTCAAATTTCACAATAGAAGAAGGATGAAAGACCATGCATAACTATTCCAAATCCTAACAAATCTATCTTAAATCAAATAGAAATACAAAGCCAACACAAATGAAAGAGTTCATAAAATTTTGAATTTTATATACGTTAACTCAAAAAAGTCAACAAGTCGGAAATTGATTTCTGAGACTAAATCGTAAACTAGATAAACCATCTTTAACATAAAAAGTTTGAAAATGTATTGTAATCACAAATAATATGTTCTAAGGAATTACGTCAAGTAAAAATTCCCTTTCTATGTACGTTGATTCAAGAAAATATGAAGGAAGTCAAATTTCACAATAGAAGAAGGATGAATGACCATGCAGAACTAATCCAAATCCTAACAAATTTCATCTATCTTGACTGAAATAGAAAGACAAAGCCAATACAATAAGAAAGAATTCATAAAATTTTTGAATTTTATATAAGTTAACTAAAAAAATTCTACACACTTCGTTATAAGTCGGAAATTGATTTCTAAGACTAAACCGCAAACTAGATAAACTCATCTTTAACAGAAAAAGTTTGAAAAATGTATTGTAATCACAAATAATATGTTCTAAAGCATTACGTCTAGTAAAAATAGCATTTCTATGTACGTTGATTCAATAAAATATGAAGGAAGGAAAATTTCACAATAGAAGAAGGATGAAAGACCAAGAAGAACTAATCCAAATCCAAACAAATTTCATCTACCTTGAACCAAATAGAAAGACAAAGCCAATACAAAAAGAAAGAGTTCATAAAAATGTTGAATTTTATATACCTTAAACTAGATAAGTCTACATCTTCGTTATAAGTCTGTAATTGATTTCAGAAACTAAATTGTAAACTAGATAAACTCATCTTTAATAGGAAAAGTTTGAAAAATGTATTGTAGTCACAAATAATATGTTCTAAGGCATAACGTCTAGTAAAAATTGCATTTCTATATACGTTGGTTCAAGAAAATATGAAGGAAGCCAAATTTCACAATAGAAGATGGATGAAAGACCATGCATAACTAATCCAAATCCTAACAAATTTCATCTATCTTGAATCGAATAGAAAGACAAAGCCAACACAAATGAAAGAGTTCATAAAATTTTGAATTTTATATACGTTAACTAAAAAAAGTCTACACACTTCCTTATAACTCGGAAATTGATTTCTGAGACTAATTCGTAAATTAGATAAACTCATCTTTAACAGAAAAAGTTTGACAAATATATTGTAATCACAAATAATATGTCCTAAAGCATTACGTCAAGTAAAAATTCCATTTCTATGTGCGTTGATTCAAGAAATATGAAGGAAGTCAAATTTCACACTAGAAGAAGGATGAAAGACCATGTAGAACTAATCCAAATCCTAACAAATTTAATCTATCTTGAAGCAAATAGAAAGACAAATCCAACACAAAAAGAAAGAGTTCATAAAAATGTGGAATTTTATGTACGTTACCTCAAAAAAGTCTACACACTTCGTTATATGTCTGAAATTGATTTTTGAAACTAAATTGCAAACTAGATAAACTCATCTTTAACAGAAAAAGTTTGAAAAATGTATTGTAATCACAAATAATATGTTCTAAAGCATTACGTCTAGTAAAAATTGCATTTCTATGTACGTTGATTCAAGAAAATATGAAGGAAGTAAAATTTCACAATAGAAGAAAGATGAAAGACAATGCAGAACTAATCCAAATCCTAACAAATTTCATCTATCTTAAATCAAATAGTAATACAAAGCCAACACAAAAAGAAAGAGTTCATAAAATTTTTAAATTTTATATATGTTAACTCAAAAAATCTACACACTTCGTTATAAGTCGGAAATTGATTTCTGAGACTAAATCGTAAACTAGATAAACTCATCTTCAACAGAAAAAGTTTGAAAAACCTATTCTAATTGCAATTACTATGTTCTAAGGCAGTACCTCTAGTAAAAATTGCATTTCTATGTACGTTGATTCAAGAAAATATGAAGGAAGTCAAATTTCACAATAGAAGAAGGATGAAAGACCATGCATAACTATTCCAAATCCTAACAAATCTATCTTAAATCAAATAGAAAGACAAAGCCAACACAAATGAAAGAGTTCATAAAATTTTGAATTTTATATACGTTAACTCAAAAAAGTCAACAAGTCGGAAATTGATTTCTGAGACTAAATCGTAAACTAGATAAACCATCTTTAACATAAAAAGTTTGAAAATGTATTGTAATCACAAATAATATGTTCTAAGGAATTACGTCAAGTAAAAATTCCCTTTCTATGTACGTTGATTCAAGAAAATATGAAGGAAGTCAAATTTCACAATAGAAGAAGGATGAATGACCATGCAGAACTAATCCAAATCCTAACAAATTTCATCTATCTTGACTGAAATAGAAAGACAAAGCCAATACAATAAGAAAGAATTCATAAAATTTTTGAATTTTATATAAGTTAACTAAAAAAATTCTACACACTTCGTTATAAGTCGGAAATTGATTTCTGAGACTAAATCGTAAAATAGATAAACTCATCTTTAACAGAAAAAGTGTATTGTAATCACAAATAATATGTTCTAAAGCCTTACGTCAAGTACAAATTGCATTTCTATGTACGTTGATTCAAGAAAATATGAAGGAAGGCAAATTTCACAATAGAAGAAGGATGAAAGACCAAGAAGAACTAATCCAAATCCTAACAATTTTCATCTATCTTGAATCAAATATAAAAGACAGAGCCAACACAAAAAGAAAGTGTTCAAAAAATGTTGAATTTTATATACGTTAACTCAAAAAAGGATGCACACTTCGTTATAAGTCTGAAATTGATTTCTGAGACTAAATTGTAAACTAGATAAACTCATCTTTAACACAAAAAGTTTGAAAAATGTATTGTAGTCACAAATAATATGTTCTAAGGCATTACGTCTAGTAAAAATCTCATTTCTATGTACGTTGATTCAAGAAAATATGAAGGAAGTAAAATTTCACAATAGAAGAAGGATGAAAGACCATGCACAACTAATCCAAATCCTAACAAATTTCATCTATCTTGAATCAAATAGTAAGACAAAGCCAACACAAAAAGAAAGAGTTCATAAAAATTTTAAATTTTATATACGTTAACTCAAAAAATCTACACACTTCGTTATAAGTCGGAAATTGATTTCTGAGACTAAATCGTAAAATAGATAAACTCATCTTTAACAGAAAAAGTTTGAAAAATGTATTGTAATCACAAATAATATGTTCTAAAGCCTTACGTCAAGTACAAATTGCATTTCTATGTACGTTTATTCAAGAAAATATGAAGGAGGCAAATTTCACAATAGAAGAAGGATGAAAGACCATGTAGAACTAATCCAAATCCTAACAAATTTCTTCTATCTTGAATCAAATAGAAAGACAAAGCCAACACAAAAAGAAAGAGTTCATAAAAATGTTGAATTTTATATACCTTAACTCAAAAAAGTCTACATCTTCGTTATAAGTCTGAAATAGATTTCTGAAACTAAATTGTAAACTAGATAAACTCATCTTTAACAGGAAAAGTTTGAAAAATGTATTGAAGTCACAAATAATATGTTCTAAGGCATAACGTCTAGTAAAAATTGCATTTCTATATACGTTGATTCAAGAAAATATGAAGGAAGCCAAATTTCACAATAGAAGATGGATGAAAGACCATGCATAACTAATACAAATCCTAACAAATTTCATATATCTTGAATTGAATAGAAAGACAAAGCCAACACAAATAAAAGAGTTCATAAAATTTTGAATTTTATATACGTTAACTAAAAAAAGTCTACACACTTCGTTATAACTCGGAAATTGATTTCTGAGACTAAATCGTAAACTAGATAAACTCATCTTTAACAGAAAAAGTTTGACAAATGTATTGTAATCACAAATAATATGTCCTAAAGCATTACGTCAAGTAAAAATTTCATTTCTATGTACGTTGATTCAAGAAATATGAAGGAAGTCAAATTTCACACTAGAAGAAGGATGAAAGACCATGTAGAACTAATCCAAATCCTAACAAATTTAATCCATCTTGAAGCAAATAGAAAGACAAAGCCAACACAAAAAGAAAGAGTTCATAAAAATGTTGAATTTTATGTACGTTACCTCAAAAAAAGTCTACACACTTCGTTATATATGTCTGAAGTTGATTTTTGAAACTAAATTGCAAACTAGATAAACTCATCTTTAACAGAAAAAGTTTGAAAAATGTATTGTAATCACAAATAATATGTTCTAAAGCATTACGTCTACTAAAAATTGCATTTCTATGTACGTTGATTCAAGAAAATATGAAGGAAGTAAAATTTCACAATAGAAGAAGGATGAAAGACAATGCAGAACTAATCCAAATCCTAACAAATTTCATCTATCTTAAATCAAATAGTAATACAAAGCCAACACAAAAAGAAAGAGTTCATAAAATTTTTAAATTTTATATATGTTAACTCAAAAAATCTACACACTTCGTTATAAGTCGGAAATTGATTTCTGAGACTAAATCGTAAACTAGATAAACTCATCTTCAACAGAAAAAGTTTGAAAAACCTATTCTAATTGCAATTACTATGTTCTAAGGCAGTACCTCTAGTAAAAATTGCATTTCTATGTACGTTGATTCAAGAAAATATGAAGGAAGTCAAATTTCACAATAGAAGAAGGATGAAAGACCATGCATAACTATTCCAAATCCTAACAAATCTATCTTAAATCAAATAGAAAGACAAAGCCAACACAAATGAAAGAGTTCATAAAATTTTGAATTTTATATACGTTAACTCAAAAAAGTCAACAAGTCGGAAATTGATTTCTGAGACTAAATCGTAAACTAGATAAACCATCTTTAACATAAAAAGTTTGAAAATGTATTGTAATCACAAATAATATGTTCTAAGGAATTACGTCAAGTAAAAATTCCCTTTTTATGTACGTTGATTCAAGAAAATATGAAGGAAGTCAAATTTCACAATAGAAGAAGGATGAATGACCATGCAGAACTAATCCAAATCCTAACAAATTTCATCTATCTTGACTGAAATAGAAAGACAAAGCCAATACAATAAGAAAGAATTCATAAAATTTTTGAATTTTATATAAGTTAACTAAAAAAATTCTACACACTTCGTTATAAGTCGGAAATTGATTTCTAAGACTAAACCGCAAACTAGATAAACTCATCTTTAACAGAAAAAGTTTGAAAAATGTATTGTAATCACAAATAATATGTTCTAAAGCATTACGTCTAGTAAAAATAGCATTTCTATGTACGTTGATTCAATAAAATATGAAGGAAGGAAAATTTCACAATAGAAGAAGGATGAACGACCAAGAAGAACTAATCCAAATCCAAACAAATTTCATCTACCTTGAACCAAATAGAAAGACAAAGCCAATACAAAAAGAAAGAGTTCATAAAAATGTTGAATTTTATATACCTTAACTCAAAAAAGTCTACATCTTCGTTATAAGTCTGAAATTGATTTCAGAAACTAAATTGTAAACTAGATAAACTCATCTTTAATAGGAAAAGTTTGAAAAATGTATTGTAGTCACAAATAATATGTTCTAAGGCATAACGTCTAGTAAAAATTGCATTTCTATATACGTTGGTTCAAGAAAATATGAAGGACGCCAAATTTCACAATAGAAGATGGATGAAAGACCATGCATAACTAATCCAAATCCTAACAAATTTCATCTATCTTGAATCGAATATAAAGACAAAGCCAATACAAATGAAAGAGTTCATAAAATTTTGAATTTTATATACGTTAACTAAAAAAAGTCTACACACTTCGTTATAACTCGGAAATATATTTCTGAGACTAAATCGTAAATTAGATAAACTCATCTTTAACAGAAAAAGTTTGACAAATATATTGTAATCACAAATAATATGTCCTAAAGCATTACGTCAAGTAAAAATTCCATTTCTATGTGCGTTGATTCAAGAAATATGAAGGAAGTCAAATTTCACACTAGAAGAAGGATGAAAGACCATGTAGAACTAATCCAAATCCTAACAAATTTAATCTATCTTGAAGCAAATAGAAAGACAAATCCAACACAAAAAGAAAGAGTTCATAAAAATGTGGAATTTTATGTACGTTACCTCAAAAAAGTCTACACACTTCGTTATATGTCTGAAATTGATTTTTGAAACTAAATTGCAAACTAGATAAACTCATCTTTAACAGAAAAAGTTTGAAAAATGTATTGTAATCACAAATAATATGTTCTAAAGCATTACGTCTAGTAAAAATTGCATTTCTATGTACGTTGATTCAAGAAAATATGATGGAAGTCAATTCAACAATAGAAGAAAGATGAAAGACCAAGAAGAACTAATCCAAATCCTAACAAATTTCATCTATCTTGAATCAAATAGAAAGACAAAGCCAACACAAAAAGATAAGGTTCATAAAATTTTTGAATTTTACATACATTAACTCCAAAAATTCTACACACTTCGTTATAAGTCGGAAATTGATTTATGAGACTAAATTGTAAACTAGATAAACTCATCTTTAACAGAAAAAGTTTGAAAAATGTATTGTAATTGCAATTACTATGTTCTAAGGCAATACCTCTAGTAAAAATTGCATTTCTATGTACGTTGATTCAAAAAAATATGAAGGAAGTCAAATTTCAGACTAGAAGAAGGATGAAAGACCATGTAGAACTAATTCAAATCCTAAGAAATTTCTTCCATCTTGAATCAAAATAGAAATACAAAGCCAACACAAAAAGAAAGAGTTCATAAAAATGTTGAATTTTATAAACGTTAACTCAAAAAAGTCAACACACATCGTTATAAGTCTAAAATTGATTTCTGAACCTAAATTGTAAAATAGATAAACTCATCTTTAACATAAAAAATTTGAAAAATGTATTGTAGTCACAAAGTATATGTTCTAAGGCATACGTCTAGTAAAAATTGCATTTCTATGTATGTTAATTCAAGAAAATATGAAGGTAGTAAGATTTCACAATAGAAGAAGGATGAAAGACCATGCATAACTAATCCAAATCCTAACAAATTTCATCTATCTTGAATCAAATAGTAAGACAAAGCCAACACAAAAAGAAAGAGTTCATAAATATTTTAAATTTTATATATGTTAACTCAAAAAATCTACACACTTCGTTATAAGTCGGAAATTGATTTCTGAGATTAAATCGTAAACTAGATAAACTCATCTTTAACATAAAAAGTTTGAAAAATATATTGTAATCACAAATAATATGTTCTAAAGCATTACGTTAAGTACAAATTGCATATCTATGTACGTTGATTCAAGAAAATATGAGGATGGCAAATTTCACAATAGAAGAAGGATGAAAGACCAAGAAGAACTAATCCAAATCCTAACAAATTTCATCTATCTTGAGTCAAATAGAAAGACAGAGCCAACACAAAAAGAAAGAGTTCATAAAAATGTTGAATTTTATATACGTCAACTCAAAAAAGTCTACACACTTCGTTATAAGTCTGAAATTGATTAGAGAATAAATTGTAAACTAGATAAACTAATCTTTAACAGAAAAAATTTGAAAAATGTATTGTAATCACAAATTTGTTCTAAGGCATTACGCCTAGTTTAAATTGCATTTCTATGTAAGTTGATTCAATAAAATATGAAGGAAGTCAAACTTCACAATAGAAGAAGGATGAAAAACCAGCCAGAACTAATCCAAATTCTAACAAATTTCATCTATTTGAATCAAATTGAAAGACAAAGCCAATACAAAAATAAAGAGTTCATAAAAATGTTGAATTTTGTATACGTTAACTTAAAGTCTACACACTTCGTTATAAGTCGGAAGTTGATTTCTGAGACAAAATTGTAAACTAGATAAACTCATCCTTAACAGAAAAAGGTTGAAAAATGTATTGTAATCACAATTAATATGTTCTAAGGCAGTACGTTAAAATTGCATTTCTATGTATGTTGATCAAGAATATATGAAGGAAGTCAAATTTCACAATAGAAGAAGGACGGAAGACCAAGCAGAACTAATCCTAATACTAACAAATTTCACCTATATTGAATCAAATAGAAAGACAAAGCCAAGACAAAAAGAAGGAGATCATAAAAATGTTGAATTTTATATACGTTAACCTAAAAAGTCTACACACTTCGTTATAAGTCGGAAATTGATTTCTGAGACTAAATTGTAAACTAGATAAACTCATTTTTAACAGAAAATGTTTGAGAAATGTATTGTAGTCACAAATAATATGTTCTAAGGCATTACGTTTAGTAAAAATTGCATTTCTATGTACGTTGATTCAAGAAAATATGAAGGAAGTCAAATTTCACAATAGAAGAAGGATGAAAAACCAGCAAGAACTAACCCAAATTCTAACAAATTTCATCTATTTGAATCAAATTGAAAGACAAAGCCAACACAAAAATAAAGTGTTCATAAATATGTTGAATTTTTTATACGTTAACTCAAAAAATCTACAAGTCGGAAATTGATTTCTGAGGCTAAATCGTAAACTAGATAAACCCATCTTTCAATAAAAAGTTTAAAAAATGTATTGTAATCACAAATAATATGTTCTAAACCATTACGTCAAGTAAAAATTGTATTTCTATGTACGTTGATTCAAGAAAATGAAGGAAGGCAAATTTCACAATATAAGAAGGATGAAAGACCATGAAGAACTAATCCAAATCCTAAAAAATTTCATCTATATTGAATCAAACAGAAAGACAAAACCAACACAAAAAGAAAGACTTCATAAAAATGTTGAATTTTATATATGTTAACTCAAAAAAGTCTACACACTTCGCTATAAGTCTGATATTGATTACTGAAACTAAATTGTAAACTAGATAAACTCATCTTTAACATAAAAAGTTTGAAAATGTATTGTAATCACAAATAATATGTTCTAAGGCATTACGTCTGGTAAAAATTGCATTTCTATGTACGTTGATTCAAGAAAATATGAAGGAAGTTAAATTTCACAATAGAAGAAGGATGAAAGACCAGCCAGAACTAACCCAAATTCTAAAAAAATTTATCTATTTGAATCAAACTAAAAGACAATCCAATACAAAAATAAAGAGTTCATAAAAATGTTGAATTTTTTATACGTTAACTCAAAAAGTCTACACACTTCGTTATAAGTCGGGAATTGATTTCTGAGACTAAATTGTAAACTAGATAAACTCATCTTTAACAGAAAACATTTGAAAAATGTATTGTAATTACAATTAATATGTCCTAAGGCAATACATCTAGTAAAAATTGCATTTCTTTCTACGTTGATTCAAGAAAATATGAAGGAAATCAAATTTCACACTAGAAGAAGGATGAAACACAACGCAGAACTAATCCAAATCCTTACAATTTCATCTATCCTGAATCAAATAGAAAGACAAAGCCAACACAAAAAGAAAGAGATCATAAAAATGTTGAATTTTATTACGTTAACTCAAAAAAGTCTACACACTTCGTTTATGTCTGAAATTGATTACAGAAAAAGTTTGAAACGTATTGTAATCACAAATAATATGTTCTATGGCATTATGTCTAGTAATAATTGCATTTCTATGTACGTTGATTCAAGAAAATGAAGTAAAATTTCACAACAGAAGAAGGATGAAAGACCAGCCAGAACTAACCCAAGTTCTAAAAAATTTCATCTATTTGAATCAAATTGAAAGACAAAGCCAATAAAAAATAAAGAGTTCATAAAATGTTGAATTTTTTATACGTTAACTCAAAATATTCTACACACTTCGTTATAAGTAGGAGGTTGATTTCTGAGACTAGACTGTAAACTAGATAAACTCATCTTTAACAGAAATTTTTTGAAAAAT
Organism: Papaver somniferum; assembly: GCF_003573695.1. Classification (NCBI taxonomy): domain Eukaryota; kingdom Viridiplantae; phylum Streptophyta; class Magnoliopsida; order Ranunculales; family Papaveraceae; genus Papaver; species Papaver somniferum. Next base: position 43,655,680 of record NC_039366.1, read on the forward strand.
ATATTGTAATTACAATTAATATGTTCTAAGGCAGTACGTCTAGTAAAAATTGCATTTCTATGTACGTTGATTCAAGAAAATATGAAGGAAGTCAAATTTCACAATAGAAGAAGGATGAAAGATCAAGCAGAAATAATCCAAATCCTAATAAATTTCATCTTTGTAGACTAGATAAACTAATCTTTAACAGAAAAAATTTGAAAATGTATTGTAATCACAAATAATATGTTCTAAGGCATTACGCCTAGTTTAAATTACATTTCTATGTACGTTGATTCAATAAAATATGAAGGAAGTCAAACTTCACAATAGATGAAGGATGAAAAACCAGCCAGAACTAATCCAAATTCTAAAAAATTTCATCTATTTGAATCAAACTGAAAGACAAAGCCAATACAAAAATAAAGAGTTCATAAAAATTTTGAATTTTTTATACATTAACTCAAAAAAATCTACACACTTCGTTATAAGTCGAAAGTTGATTTCTGAGACTAAATTGTAAACAAGATAAACTCATCTTTAACAGAAAAAGATTGAAAAATGTATTGTAATTACAATTAATATGTTCTATGGCAATAGCTCTAGTAAAAATTGCATTTATATGTACGTTGATTCAAGAAATATGAAGGAAGTCAAATTTTACACTAGAAGAAGGATGAAAGACCAGCCAGAACTAATCCAATTTCTAAAAATTTCATCTACTTGAATCAAATTGAAAGACAACGCAATAAAAATAAAGAGTTCATAAAATGTTGAATTTTTATACGTTAACTCAAAAAAGTCTACACACTTCGTTATAAGTCGGAAGTTGATTTCTGAGACTAAATTGTAAACTAGATATACTCATCTTTAACATAATAAGTTTGAAAAATGTATTGTAATTACAATTAATATGTTCTAAGGCAATACCTCTAGTAAAAATTGCATTTCTATGTACGTTGATTCAAGAAAATATGAAGGAAGTCAAATTTCACAATAGAAGAAAGATGAAAGACCATGCAGAACTAATCCAAATCCTAACAAATTTCATCTATCTTGAATCAAATAGAAAGACAAAGCCAACCAAAAAGAAAGAGTTCATAAAATATTGAATTTATATACGTTAACTCAAAAAAGTCTACACACTTCGTTATAAGTCTGAAATTGATTTCTGAGACTAAATCGTAAACTAGATTAACTCATCTTTAACAGAAAAAATTTGAAAAATGTATTGCAGTCACAAATAATATGTTCTAAAGCATTACGTCTAGTAAAAATTGCATTTCTATGTACGTTGATTCAAGAAAATATGAAGAAGAAGTCAAATTCACAATAGAAGAAGGATCAAAGACCAGCCAGAACTAATCCAAATTCTAAAAAATTTCGTCTATTTGAATCAAATTGAAAGACAACGCCAATAAAAAAAAAAGTTCATAAAAATGTTGAATTTTTTATACGTTAACTCAAAAAAGTCTACACACTTCGTTATAAGTCGGAAGTTGATTTCTGAGACTAAATTGTAAACTAGATATACTCATCTTTAACAGAATAAGTTTGAAAAATGTATTGTAATTACAATTAATATGTACTAAGGCAGTACGTCTAGTAAAAATGGGATTTCTATGTATGTTGATTCAAGAATATATGAAGGAAGTCAAATTACACAATAGAAGAAGGACGAAAGACCAAGCAGAACTAATCCAAATACTAACAAATTTCATCAATCTTGAATCAAATAGAAAACAAAGCCAAGAAAAAAAAAGATCATAAAAATGTTAAATTTCATATACGTTAACTCAAAAAAGTCTACACACTTCGTTATAAGTCGGAAATTTATTTCTGAGACTAAATTGTAAACTAGATAAACTCATCTTTAACAGAAAAAGTTTGAAAAATGTATTGTAATTACAATTAATATGTTCTAAGGCAATACCTCTAGTAAAAATTGCATTTCTATGTACGTTGATTCAAGAAAATATGAAGGAAGTCAAATGTCACAATGAAGAAAGATGAAATACCATGCAGAACTAATCCAAATCCTAACAAATTTCATCTATCTTGAATCAAATAGAAAGACAAAGCCAACACAAAAAGAAAGAGTTCATAAAAATATTGAATTTTATATACGTTAACTCAAAAAAGTCTACACACTTCGTTATAAGTCTGAAATTGATTTCTGAGACTAAATCGTAAACTAGATTAACTCATCTTTAACAGAAAAAGTTTGAAAAATGTATTGCAATCACAAATAATATGTTCTAAAGCATCGTCTAGTAAAAATTGCATTTCTATGTACGTTGATTCAAGAAAATATGAAGAAGTCAAATTCACAATAGAAGAAGAAAGACCATGCATAACTAATCCAAATCCTAACAAATTTCATCTATCTTGAATCAAATAGAAAGACAAACCAACACAAATGAAAGAGTTCATAAAATTTGAATTTTATATACGTTAACTCAAAAAAGTCTACAAGTCGGAAATTGATTTTGAGACTAAATCGTAAACTAGATAAACTCATTTTTAACAGAAAAGTTTGAAAAATGTATTGCAATCATAAATAATATGTTCTAAGCATACGTCTAGTAAAAATTGATTTCTATGTACGTTGATTAAGAAAATGAGGATGGCAAATTCAAATATAAGAAGATGAAAGACCAAGAAGAACTAATCCAAATCCTAACAAATTTCATCTATCTTGAATCAAATAGAAAGACAAACCAACACAAAAGAAAGAGTTCATAAAAATGTTGAATTTTATATACGTTAACTCAAAAAAGTCTACACACTTCGTTATAAGTCTGAAATTGATTTCTGACAAATTGTAAACTAGATAAACTCATCTTTAACAGAAAAAGTTTGAAAATGTATTGTAATCACAAATAATATGTTCGAAGGCATTACGTCTAGTAAAAATTGCATTTCTATGTACGTTGATTCAAGAAAATATGAAGTCAAATTCACAATCGAAGAAGGATGAAAGACCAGCCAGAACTAATCCAAATTCTAACAAATTTATCTATTTGAATCAAATCGAAAGACAAGCCAATAAAAAATAAAGAGTTCATAAAAATGTGAATTTTTATACGTTAACTCAAAAAAGTCTACACACTCGTTATAAGTCGGAAGTTGATTTCTGAGACTAAATTGTAAACTAGATATACTCATCTTTAACAGAATAAGTTTGAAAAATGTATTGTAATTACAATTAATATGTACTAAGGCAGTACGTCTAGTAAAAATGGGATTTCTATGTATGTTGATTCAAGAATATATGAAGGAAGTCAAATTACACAATAGAAGAAGGACAAAGACCAAGCAGAACTAATCCAAATACTAACAAATTTCATCAATCTTGAATCAAATAGAAAAACAAAGCCAAGAAAAAAAAAGATCATAAAAATGTTAAATTTCATATACGTTAACTCAAAAAAGTCTACACACTTCGTTATAAGTCGGAAATTTATTTCTGAGACTAAATTGTAAACTAGATAAACTCATCTTTAACAGAAAAAGTTTGAAAAATGTATTGTAATTACAATTAATATGTTCTAAGGCAATACCTCTAGTAAAAATTGCATTTCTATGTACGTTGATTCAAGAAAATATGAAGGAAGTCAAATGTCACAATAGAAGAAAGATGAAATACCATGCAGAACTAATCCAAATCCTAACAAATTTCATCTATCTTGAATCAAATAGAAAGACAAAGCCAACACAAAAAGAAAGAGTTCATAAAATATTGAATTTTATATACGTTAACTCAAAAAGTCTACACACTTTTATAAGTCTGAAATTGATTTCTGAGACTAAATCGTAAACTAGATTAACTCATCTTTAACAGAAAAAGTTTGAAAAATGTATTGCATCACAAATAATATGTTCTAAAGCATTACGTCTAGTAAAAATTGCATTTCTATGTACGTTGATTCAAGAAAATATGAAGGAAGTCAAATTCACAATAGAAGAAGGATCAAAGACCAGCCAGAACTAATCCAAATTCTAAAAAATTTCGTCTATTTGAATCAAATTGAAAGACAACGCCAATAAAAAATAAAGAGTTCATAAAAATGTTGAATTTTTTATACGTTAACTCAAAAAAGTCTACACACTTCGTTATAAGTCGGAAGTTGATTTCTGAGACTAAATTGTAAACTAGATATACTCATCTTTAACAGAATAAGTTTGAAAAATGTATTGTAATTACAATTAATATGTACTAAGGCAGTACGTCTAGTAAAAATGGGATTTCTATGTATGTTGATTCAAGAATATATGAAGGAAGTCAAATTACACAATAGAAGAAGGACGAAAGACCAAGCAGAACTAATCCAAATACTAACAAATTTCATCAATCTTGAATCAAATAGAAAAACAAAGCCAAGAAAAAAAGATCATAAAAATGTTAAATTTCATATACGTTAACTCAAAAAAGTCTACACACTTCGTTATAAGTCGGAAATTTATTTCTGAGACTAAATTGTAAACTAGATAAACTCATCTTTAACAGAAAAAGTTTGAAAAATGTATTGTAATTACAATTAATATGTTCTAAGGCAATACCTCTAGTAAAAATTGCATTTCTATGTACGTTGATTCAAGAAAATATGAAGGAAGTCAAATGTCACAATAGAAGAAAGATGAAATACCATGCAGAACTAATCCAAATCCTAACAAATTTCATCTATCTTGAATCAAATAGAAAGACAAAGCCAACACAAAAAGAAAGAGTTCATAAAATATTGAATTTTATATACGTTAACTCAAAAAAGTCTACACACTTCGTTATAAGTCTGAAATTGATTTCTGAGACTAAATCGTAAACTAGATTAACTCATCTTTAACAGAAAAAGTTTGAAAAATGTATTGCAGTCACAAATAATATGTTCTAAAGCATTACGTCTAGTAAAAATTGCATTTCTATGTACGTTGATTCAAGAAAATATGAAGGAAGTCAAATTCACAATAGAAGAAGGATCAAAGACCAGCCAGAACTAATCCAAATTCTAAAATTTCGTCTATTTGAATCAAATTGAAAGACAACGCCAATAAAAAATAAAGAGTTCATAAAAATGTTGAATTTTTTACGTTAACTCAAAAAAGTCTACACACTTCGTTATAAGTCGGAAGTTGATTTCTGAGACTAAATTGTAAACTAGATATACTCATCTTTAACAGAAAAGTTTGAAAAATGTATTGTAATTACAATTAATATGTACTAAGGCAGTACGTCTAGTAAAAATGGGATTTCTATGTATGTTGATTCAAGAATATATGAAGGAAGTCAAATTACACAATAGAAGAAGGACGAAAGACCAAGCAGAACTAATCCAAATACTAACAAATTTCATCAATCTTGAATCAAATAGAAAACAAAGCCAAAAAAAAAAAGATCATAAAAATGTTAAATTTCATATACGTTAACTCAAAAAAGTCTACACACTTCGTTATAAGTCGGAAATTTATTTCTGAGACTAAATTGTAAACTAGATAAACTCATCTTTAACAGAAAAAGTTTGAAAAATGTATTGTAATTACAATTAATATGTTCTAAGGCAATACCTCTAGTAAAAATTGCATTTCTATGTACGTTGATTCAAGAAAATATGAAGGAAGTCAAATGTCACAATAGAAGAAAGATGATACCATGCAGAACTAATCCAAATCCTAACAAATTTCATCTATCTTGAATCAAATAGAAAGACAAAGCCAACACAAAAAGAAAGAGTTCATAAAATGAATTTTATATACGTTAACTCAAAAAAGTCTACACACTTCGTTATAAGTCTGAAATTGATTTCTGAGACTAAATCGTAAACTAGATTAACTCATCTTTAACAGAAAAAGTTTGAAAAATGTATTGCAATCACAATAATATGTTCTAAAGCATTACGTCTAGTAAAAATTGCATTTCTATGTACGTTGATTCAAGAAAATATGAAGGAAGTCAAATTCACAATAGAAGAAGGATCAAAGACCAGCCAGAACTAATCCAAATTCTAAAAAATTTCGTCTATTTGAATCAAATTGAAAGACAACGCCAATAAAAAATAAAGAGTTCATAAAAATGTTGAATTTTTTATACGTTAACTCAAAAAAGTCTACACACTTCGTTATAAGTCGGAAGTTGATTTCTGAGACTAAATTGTAAACTAGATATACTCATCTTTAACAGAATAAGTTTGAAAAATGTATTGTAATTACAATTAATATGTACTAAGGCAGTACGTCTAGTAAAAATGGGATTTCTATGTATGTTGATTCAAGAATATATGAAGGAAGTCAAATTACACAATAGAAGAAGGACGAAAGACCAAGCAGAACTAATCCAAATACTAACAAATTTCATCAATCTTGAATCAAATAGAAAACAAAGCCAAGAAAAAAAAAGATCATAAAAATGTTAAATTTCATATACGTTAACTCAAAAAACTACACACTTCGTTATAAGTCGGAAATTTATTTCTGAGACTAAATTGTAAACTAGATAAACTCATCTTTAACAGAAAAAGTTTGAAAAATGTATTGTAATTACAATTAATATGTTCTAAGGCAATACCTCTAAAAATTGCATTTCTATGTACGTTGATTCAAGAAAATATGAAGGAAGTCAAATGTCACAATAGAAGAAAGATGAAATACCATGCAGAACTAATCCAAATCCTAACAAATTTCATCTATCTTGAATCAAATAGAAAGACAAAGCCAACACAAAAAGAAAGAGTTCATAAAAATATTGAATTTTATATACGTTAACTCAAAAAAGTCTACACACTTCGTTATAAGTCTGAAATTGATTTCTGAGACTAAATCGTAAACTAGATTAACTCATCTTTAACAGAAAAAGTTTGAAAAATGTATTGCAATCACAAATAATATGTTCTAAAGCATTACGTCTAGTAAAAATTGCATTTCTATGTACGTTGATTCAAGAAATATGAAGGAAGTCAAATTCACAATAGAAGAAGGATAAAGACCATGCATAACTAATCCAAATCCTAACAAATTTCATCTATCTTGAATCAAATAGAAAGACAAACCAACACAAATGAAAGAGTTCATAAAATTTTGAATTTTAATACGTTAACTCAAAAAGTCTACAAGTCGGAAATTGATTTTGAGACTAAATCGTAAACTAGATAAACTCATCTTTAACAGAAAAGTTTGAAAAATGTATTGTAATCATAATAATATGTTCTAAAGCATACGTCTAGTAAAAATTGAATTTCTATGTACGTTGATTCAAGAAATATGAGGATCAAATTCAAATATAAGAAGGATGAAAGACCAAGAAGAACTAATCCAAATCCTAACAAATTTCATCTATCTTGAATCAAATAGAAAGACAAACCAACACAAAAGAAAGAGTTCATAAAAATGTTGAATTTTATATACGTTAACTCAAAAAGTCTACACACTTCGTTATAAGTCTGAAATTGATTTCTGAGACTAAATTGTAAACTAGATAAACTCATCTTTAACAGAAAAAGTTTGAAAAATGTATTGTAATCACAATAATATGTTCTAACATTACGTCTAGTAAAAATTGCATTTCTATGTACGTTGATTCAAGAAAATATGAAGGAAGTCAAATTCACAATAGAAGAAGGATGAAAGACCAGCCAGAACTAATCCAAATCTAACAAATTTATCTATTTGAATCAAATGAAAGACAAAGCCAATAAAAAATAAAGAGTTCATAAAAATGTTGAATTTTTATACGTTAACTCAAAAACTACACACTTCGTTATAAGTCGGAAGTTGATTTCTGAGACTAAATTGTAAACTAGATATACTCATCTTTAACAGAAAAGTTTGAAAAATGTATTGTAATTACAATTAATATGTTCTAAGGCATACGTCTAGTAAAAATGATTTCTATGTATGTTGATTCAAGAATATGAAGGAAGTCAAATTACAATAGAAGAAGGAAAAGACCAAGCAGAACTAATCCAAATCTAACAAATTTCATCAATCTTGAATCAAATAGAAAAAAACCAAGCAAAAAAAAAGATCATAAAAATGTTAAATTTCATATACGTTAACTCAAAAAAGTCTACACACTTCGTTATAAGTCGGAAATTTATTTCTGAGACTAAATTGTAAACTAGATAAACTCATCTTTAACAGAAAAAGTTTGAAAAATGTATTGTAATTACAATTAATATGTTCTAAGGCAATACCTCTAGTAAAAATTGCATTTCTATGTACGTTGATTCAAGAAAATATGAAGGAAGTCAAATGTCACAATAGAAGAAGATGAAATACCATGCAGAACTAATCCAAATCCTAACAAACATTTCATCTATCTTGAATCAAATAGAAAGACAAAGCCAACACAAGAAAGAGTTCATAAAATATTGAATTTTATATACGTTAACTCAAAAAAGTCTACACACTTCGTTATAAGTCGAAATTGATTTCTGAGACTAAATCGTAAACTAGATTAACTCATCTTTAACAGAAAAAGTTTGAAAAATGTATTGCAATCACAAATAATATGTTCTAAAGCATTACGTCTAGTAAAAATTGCATTTCTATGTACGTTGATTCAAGAAAATATGAAGGAAGTCAAATTCACAATAGAAGAAGGATCAAAGACCAGCCAGAACTAATCCAAATTCTAAAAAATTTCGTCTATTTGAATCAAATTGAAAGACAACGCCAATAAAAAATAAAGAGTTCATAAAAATGTTGAATTTTTTATACGTTAACTCAAAAATCTACACACTTCGTTTAAGTCGGAAGTTGATTTCTGAGACTAAATTGTAAACTAGATATACTCATCTTTAACAGAATAAGTTTGAAAAATGTATTGTAATTACAATTAATGTTACTAAGGCATACGTCTAGTAAAAATGGGATTTCTATGTATGTTGATTCAAGAAATATGAAGGAAGTCAAATTACACAATAGAAGAAGGACGAAAGACCAAGCAGAACTAATCCAAATACTAACAAATTTCATCAATCTTGAATCAAATAGAAAAACAAAGCCAAGAAAAAAAAAGATCATAAAAATGTTAATTTCATATACGTTAACTCAAAAAGTCTACACACTTCGTTATAAGTCGGAAATTTATTTCTGAGACTAAATTGTAAACTAGATAAACTCATCTTTAACAGAAAAAGTTTGAAAAATGTATTGTAATTACAATTAATATGTTCTAAGGCAATACCTCTAGTAAAAATTGCATTTCTATGTACGTTGATTCAAGAAAATATGAAGGAAGTCAAATGTCACAATAGAAGAAAGATGAAATACCATGCAGAACTAATCCAAATCCTAACAAATTTCATCTATCTTGAATCAAATAGAAAGACAAAGCCAACACAAAAAAAGAGTTCATAAAATATTGAATTTTATATACGTTAACTCAAAAAAGTCTACACACTTCGTTATAAGTCTGAAATTGATTTCTGAGACTAAATAAACTAGATTAACTCATCTTTAACAGAAAAGTTTGAAAAATGTATTGCAATCACAATAATATGTTCTAAAGCATTACGTCTAGTAAAATTGCATTTCTATGTACGTTGATTCAAGAAAATATGAAGGAAGTCAAATTCACAATAGAAGAAGGATCAAAGACCAGCCAGAACTAATCCAAATCTAAAAATTTCATCTATTTGAATCAAATTGAAAGACAACGCCAATAAAAAATAAGAGTTCATAAAATGTTGAATTTTTATACGTTAACTCAAAAAAGTCTACACAGTCGGAAATTGATTTCTGAGACTAAATTGTAAACTAGATATACTCATCTTTAACAGAATAAGTTTGAAAAATGTATTGTAATTACAATTAATATGTACTAAGGCATACGTCTAGTAAAAATGGGATTTCTATGTATGTTGATTCAAGAATATATGAAGGAAGTCAAATTACACAATAGAAGAAGGACGAAGACCAAGCAGAACTAATCCAAATACTAACAAATTTCATCAATCTTGAATCAAATAGAAAACAAAGCCAAGAAAAAAAAAGATCATAAAAATGTTAAATTTCATATACGTTAACTCAAAAAAGTCTACACACTTCGTTATAAGTCGGAAATTTATTTCTGAGACTAAATTGTAAACTAGATAAACTCATCTTTAACAGAAAAAGTTTGAAAAATGTATTGTAATTACAATTAATATGTTCTAAGGCAATACCTCTAGTAAAAATTGCATTTCTATGTACGTTGATTCAAGAAAATATGAAGGAAGTCAAATGTCACAATAGAAGAAGATGAAATACCATGCAGAACTAATCCAAATCCTAACAAATTTCATCTATCTTGAATCAAATAGAAAGACAAAGCCAAACAAAAGAAAGAGTTCATAAAAATTTGAATTTTATATACGTTAACTCAAAAAAGTCTACACACTTCGTTATAAGTCGGAAATTGATTTCTGAGACTAAATCGTAAACTAGATTAACTCATCTTTAACAGAAAAGTTTGAAAAATGTATTGCAATCACAAATAATATGTTCTAAGCATACGTCTAGTAAAAATTGCATTTCTATGTACGTTGATTCAAGAAAATGAAGGAAGTCAAATTCACAATAGAAGAAGATGAAACCAGCAAACTAATCCAAATCTAACAAATTTCATCTATCTTGAATCAAATAGAAAGACAACCAACAAAAAAAGAGTTCATAAAATGTTAATTTTATATACGTTAACTCAAAAAAGTCTACACACTCGGATTGATTTTTTGAGACTAAATTGTAAACTAGATCTCATCTTTAACAGAAAAAGTTTGAAAAATGTATTGAATCATAAATATGTTCTAAGGCATTACGTCTAGTAAAAATTGATTTCTATGTACGTTGATTCAAGAAATATGAGGAAGTCAAATTCAAATATAAGAAGGATGATAGACCAAGAGAACTAATCCAAATCCTAACAAATTTCATCTATCTTGAATCAAATAGAAAGACAAAGCCAACACAAAAAGAAAGAGTTCATAAAATATTGAATTTTATACGTTAACTCAAAAAAGTCTACACACTTCGTTATAAGTCTGAAATTGATTTCTGAGACTAAATCGTAAACTAGATAACTCATCTTTAACAGAAAAAGTTTGAAAAATGTATTGCAATCACAAATAATATGTTCTAAAGCATTACGTCTAGTAAAAATTGCATTTCTATGTACGTTGATTCAAGAAAATATGAAGGAAGTCAAATTCACAATAGAAGAAGGATCAAAGACCAGCCAGAACTAATCCAAATTCTAAAAATTTCGTCTATTTGAATCAAATTGAAAGACAACGCCAATAAAAAATAAAGAGTTCATAAAAATGTTGAATTTTTTATACGTTAACTCAAAAAAGTCTACACACTTCGTTATAAGTCGGAAGTTGATTTCTGAGACTAAATTGTAAACTAGATATACTCATCTTTAACAGAAAAGTTTGAAAAATGTATTGTAATTACAATTAATATGTTCTAAGGCATACGTCTAGTAAAAATGATTTCTATGTACGTTGATTCAAGAATATGAAGGAAGTCAAATTACACAATAGAAGAAGGACGAAAGACCAAGCAGAACTAATCCAAATCTAACAAATTTCATCATCTTGAATCAAATAGAAAACAAAGCCAAAAAAAAAAAATTCATAAAAATGTTAATTTCATATACGTTAACTCAAAAAAGTCTACACACTTCGTTATAAGTCGGAAATTTTTCTGAGACTAAATTGTAAACTAGATAAACTCATCTTTAACAGAAAAAGTTTGAAAAATGTATTGTAATTACAATTAATATGTTCTAAGGCAATACCTAGTAAAAATTGCATTTCTATGTACGTTGATTCAAGAAAATATGAAGGAAGTCAAATTCACAATAGAAGAAGATGAAAACCATGCAGAACTAATCCAAATCCTAACAAATTTCATCTATCTTGAATCAAATAGAAAGACAAAGCCAACACAAAAAAAAGAGTTCATAAAAATTTGAATTTTATACGTTAACTCAAAAAAGTCTACACACTTCGTTATAAGTCGGAAATTGATTTCTGAGACTAAATCGTAAACTAGATTAACTCATCTTTAACAGAAAAGTTTGAAAAATGTATTGCAATCACAAATAATATGTTCTAAGCATACGTCTAGTAAAAATTGCATTTCTATGTACGTTGATTCAAGAAAATATGAAGGAAGTCAAATTCACAATAGAAGAAGGATCAAAGACCAGCCAGAACTAATCCAAATTCTAAAAATTTCATCTATTTGAATCAAATTGAAAGACAACGCCAAAAAAATAAAGAGTTCAAAAAATGTTGAATTTTTTATACGTTAACTCAAAAAAGTCTACACACTTCGTTATAAGTCGGAAATTGATTTCTGAGACTAAATTGTAAACTAGATAACTCATCTTTAACAGAAAAGTTTGAAAATGTATTGTAATTACAATTAATATGTTCTAAGGCATACGTCTAGTAAAAATGCATTTCTATGTACGTTGATTCAAGAAATATGAAGGAAGTCAAATTACACAATAGAAGAAGGACGAAAGACCAAGCAGAACTAATCCAAATCTAACAAATTTCATCATCTTGAATCAAATAGAAAACAAAGCCAAAAAAAAAGATCATAAAAATGTTAAATTTCATATACGTTAACTCAAAAAAGTCTACACACTTCGTTATAAGTCGGAAATTGATTTCTGAGACTAAATTGTAAACTAGATAAACTCATCTTTAACAGAAAAAGTTTGAAAAATGTATTGTAATTACAATTAATATGTTCTAAGGCAATACCTCTAGTAAAAATTGCATTTCTATGTACGTTGATTCAAGAAAATATGAAGGAAGTCAAATTCACAATAGAAGAAGGATCAAAGACCAGCCAGAACTAATCCAAATTCTAAAAATTTCGTCTATTTGAATCAAATGAAAGACAACGCCAATAAAAAAAAGAGTTCATAAAAATGTTGAATTTTTTACGTTAACTCAAAAAAGTCTACACACTTCGTTATAAGTCGGAAGTTGATTTCTGAGACTAAATTGTAAACTAGATATACTCATCTTTAACAGAAAAGTTTGAAAAATGTATTGTAATTACAATTAATATGTTCTAAGGCAGTACGTCTAGTAAAAATGGATTTCTATGTACGTTGATTCAAGAAATATGAAGGAAGTCAAATTACACAATAGAAGAAGGAAAAGACCAAGCAGAACTAATCCAAATCTAACAAATTTCATCAATCTTGAATCAAATAGAAAACAAAGCCAAGAAAAAAAAAAGATCATAAAAATGTTAAATTTCATATACGTTAACTCAAAAAAGTCTACACACTTCGTTATAAGTCGGAAATTTTTCTGAGACTAAATTGTAAACTAGATATAAACTCATCTTTAACAGAAAAAGTTTGAAAAATGTATTGTAATTACAATTAATATGTTCTAAGGCAATACCCCTCTAGTAAAAATTGCATTTCTATGTACGTTGATTCAAGAAAATATGAAGGAAGTCAAATGTCACAATAGAAGAAAGATGAAATACCATGCAGAACTAATCCAAATCCTAACAAATTTCATCTATCTTGAATCAAATAGAAAGACAAAGCCAACACAAAAAGAAGAGTTCAAAAAAATATTGAATTTTATATGTTAACTCAAAAAAGTCTACACACTTCGTTATAAGTCTGAAATTGATTTCTGAGACTAAATCGTAAACTAGATTAACTCATCTTTAACAGAAAAAGTTTGAAAAATGTATTGCAGTCACAAAATATGTTCTAAAGCATTACGTCTAGTAAAAATTGCATTTCTATGTACGTTGATTCAAGAAAATATGAAGGAAGTCAAATTCACAATAGAAGAAGGATCAAAGACCAGCCAGAACTAATCCAAATTCTAAAAAATTTGTCTATTTGAATCAAATTGAAAGACAACGCCAATAAAAATAAAGAGTTCATAAAAATGTTGAATTTTTATACGTTAACTCAAAAAAGTCTACACACTTCGTTATAAGTCGGAAGTTGATTTCTGAGACTAAATTGTAAACTAGATATACTCATCTTTAACAGAATAAGTTTGAAAAATGTATTGTAATTACAATTAATATGTACTAAGGCAGTACGTCTAGTAAAAATGGGATTTCTATGTATGTTGATTCAAGAATATATGAAGGAAGTCAAATTACACAATAGAAGAAGGACGAAAGACCAAGCAGAACTAATCCAAATACTAACAAATTTCATCAATCTTGAATCAAATAGAAAAACAAAGCCAAGAAAAAAAAAAGATCATAAAAATGTTAAATTTCATATACGTTAACTCAAAAAAGTCTACACACTTCGTTATAAGTCGGAAATTATTTCTGAGACTAAATTGTAAACTAGATAAACTCATCTTTAACAGAAAAAGTTTGAAAAATGTATTGTAATTACAATTAATATGTTCTAAGGCAATACCTCTAGTAAAAATTGCATTTCTATGTACGTTGATTCAAGAAAATATGAAGGAAGTCAAATGTCACAATAGAGAGAAAGATGAAATACCATGCAGAACTAATCCAAATCCTAACAAATTTCATCTATCTTGAATCAAATAGAAAGACAAAGCCAACACAAAAGAAAGAGTTCATAAAAATATTGAATTTTATATACGTTAACTCAAAAAAGTCTACACACTTGTTATAAGTCTGAAATTGATTTCTGAGACTAAATCGTAAACTAGATTAACTCATCTTTAACAGAAAAAGTTTGAAAAATGTATTGCAGTCACAAATAATATGTTCTAAAGCTTACGTCTAGTAAAAATTGCATTTCTATGTACGTTGATTCAAGAAAATATGAAGGAAGTCAAATTCACAATAGAAGAAGGATCAAAGCCAGCAGAACTAATCCAAATTCTAAAAAATTTCGTCTATTTGAATCAAATTGAAAGACAACGCCAATAAAAAATAAAGATTCATAAAAATGTTGAATTTTTATACGTTAACTCAAAAAAGTCTACACACTTCGTTATAAGTCGGAAGTTGATTTCTGAGACTAAATTGTAAACTAGATATACTCATCTTTAACAGAATAAGTTTGAAAAATGTATTGTAATTATAATTAATATGTACTAAGGCAGTACGTCTAGTAAAAATGGGATTTCTATGTATGTTGATTCAAGAATTATGAAGGAAGTCAAATTACACAATAGAAGAAGGACGAAAGACCAAGCAGAACTAATCCAAATACTAACAAATTTCATCAATCTTGAATCAAATAGAAAAACAAAGCCAAGAAAAAAAAAGATCATAAAAATGTTAAATTTCATATACGTTAACTCAAAAAAGTCTACACACTTCGTTATAAGTCGGAAATTTATTTCTGAGACTAAATTGTAAACTAGATAAACTCATCTTTAACAGAAAAAGTTTGAAAAATGTATTGTAATTACAATTAATATGTTCTAAGGCAATACCTCTAGTAAAAATTGCATTTCTATGTACGTTGATTCAAGAAAATATGAAGGAAGTCAAATGTCACAATAGAAGAAAGATGAAATACCATGCAGAACTAATCCAAATCCTAACAAATTTCATCTATCTTGAATCAAATAGAAAGACAAAGCCAACAAAAGAAAGAGTTCATAAAAATATTGAATTTTATATACGTTAACTCAAAAAAGTCTACACACTTCGTTATAAGTCTGAAATTGATTTCTGAGACTAAATCGTAAACTAGATTAACTCATCTTTAACAGAAAAAGTTTGAAAAATGTATTGCAGTCACAAATAATATGTTCTAAAGCTTACGTCTAGTAAAAATTGCATTTCTATGTACGTTGATTCAAGAAAATATGAAGGAAGTCAAATTCACAATAGAAGAAGGATCAAAGACCAGCCAGAACTAATCCAAATTCTAAAAAATTTCGTCTATTTGAATCAAATTGAAAGACAACGCCAATAAAAAATAAGATTCATAAAAATGTTGAATTTTTTATACGTTAACTCAAAAAAGTCTACACACTTCGTTATAAGTCGGAAGTTGATTTCTGAGACTAAATTGTAAACTAGATATACTCATCTTTAACAAATAGTTTGAAAAATGTATTGTAATTACAATTAATATGTACTAAGGCAGTACGTCTAGTAAAAAGGATTTCTATGTATGTTGATTCAAGAATATATGAAGGAAGTCAAATTACACAATAGAAGAAGGAAGAAGACCAGAACTAATCCAAATACTAACAAATTTCATCAATCTTGAATCAAATAGAAAAACAAGCCAAAAAAAAAAAGATCATAAAAATGTTAAATTTATATACGTTAACTCAAAAAAGTCTACACACTTCGTTATAAGTCGGAAATTATTTCTGAGACTAAATTGTAAACTAGATAAACTCATCTTTAACAGAAAAGTTTGAAAAATGTATTGTAATTACAATTAATATGTTCTAAGGCAATACCTCTAGTAAAAATTGCATTTCTATGTACGTTGATTCAAGAAAATATGAAGGAAGTCAAATGTCACAATAGAAGAAAGAAAATACCATGCAGAACTAATCCAAATCCTAACAAATTTCATCTATCTTGAATCAAATAGAAAGACAAAGCCAACACAAAAAGAAAGAGTTCATAAAAATATTGAATTTTATATACGTTAACTCAAAAAAGTCTACACACTTCGTTATAAGTCTGAAATTGATTTCTGAGACTAAATCGTAAACTAGATTAACTCATTTAACAGAAAAGTTTGAAAAATGTATTGCAGTCACAAATAATATGTTCTAAAGCATTACGTCTAGTAAAAATTGCATTTCTATGTACGTTGATTCAAGAAAATATGAAGGAAGTCAAATTCACAATAGAAGAAGGATCAAAGACCAGCCAGAACTAATCCAATTCTAAAAAATTTCGTCTATTTGAATCAAATTGAAACACAACCCAATAAAAAATAAAGAGTTCATAAAAATGTGAATTTTTTATACGTTAACTCAAAAAAGTCTACACACTTCGTTTGTAAGTCGGAAGTTGATTTCTGAGACTAAATTGTAAACTAGATATACTCATCTTTAACAGAATAAGTTTGAAAAATGTATTGTAATTACAATTAATATGTACTAAGGCAGTACGTCTAGTAAAAATGCATTTCTTGTACGTTGATTCAAGAAATATGAAGGAAGTCAAATTACACAATAGAAGAAGGACGAAAGACCAAGCAAACTAATCCAAATCTAACAAATTTCATCAATCTTGAATCAAATAGAAAAACCAAAGCCAAGAAAAAAAAAAGAGTTCATAAAAATGTTAATTTATACGTTAACTCAAAAAAGTCTACACACTTCGTTATAAGTCGGAAATTTATTTCTGAGACTAAATTGTAAACTAGATAACTCATCTTTAACAGAAAAGTTTGAAAAATGTATTGTAATTACAATTAATATGTTCTAAGGCAACGTCTAGTAAAAATTGCATTTCTATGTACGTTGATTCAAGAAATATGAAGGAAGTCAAATTCACAATAGAAGAAGATGAAATACCAGCAGAACTAATCCAAATCCTAACAAATTTCATCTATCTTGAATCAAATAGAAAACAAAGCCAACACAAAAAAGAGTTCAAAAAAAATTGAATTTTATATACGTTAACTCAAAAAAGTCTACACACTTCGTTATAAGTCAAATTGATTTCTGAGACTAAATGTAAACTAGATAACTCATCTTTAACAGAAAAAGTTTGAAAAATGTATTGTAATCACAATAATATGTTCTAAGCATACGTCTAGTAAAAATTGCATTTCTATGTACGTTGATTCAAGAAAATATGAAGGAAGTCAAATTCACAATAGAAGAAGGATCAAAACCAGCCAGAACTAATCCAAAATCCTAAAAAATTCATCTATTTGAATCAAATTGAAAGACAACGCCAATAAAAAATAAGAGTTCATAAAAATGTTGAATTTTTTACGTTAACTCAAAAAAGTCTACATCGGAAATTGATTTCTGAGACTAAATTGTAAACTAGATATACTCATCTTTAACAGAATAAGTTTGAAAAATGTATTGTAATTACAATTAATATGTACTAAGGCAGTACGTCTAGTAAAAATGGGATTTCTATGTATGTTGATTCAAGAATATATGAAGGAAGTCAAATTACACAATAGAAGAAGGACGAAGACCAAGCAGAACTAATCCAAATACTAACAAATTTCATCAATCTTGAATCAAATAGAAAAACAAAGCCAAGAAAAAAAAAGATCATAAAAATGTTAAATTTCATATACGTTAACTCAAAAAAGTCTACACACTTCGTTATAAGTCGGAAATTTATTTCTGAGACTAAATTGTAAACTAGATAAACTCATCTTTAACAGAAAAGTTTGAAAAATGTATTGTAATTACAATTAATATGTTCTAAGGCAATACCTCTCGTAAAAATTGCATTTCTATGTACGTTGATTCAAGAAAATATGAAGGAAGTCAAATGTCACAATAGAAGAAAGATGAAATACCATGCAGAACTAATCCAAATCCTAACAAATTTCATCTATCTTGAATCAAATAGAAAGACAAAGCCAACACAAAAAGAAAGAGTTCATAAAAATATTGAATTTTATATACGTTAACTCAAAAAAGTCTACACACTTCGTTATAAGTCTGAAATTGATTTCTGAGACTAAATCGTAAACTAGATAACTCATCTTTAACAGAAAAAGTTTGAAAAATGTATTGCAATCACATAATATGTTCTAAAGCATTACGTCTAGTAAAAATTGCATTTCTATGTACGTTGATTCAAGAAAATATGAAGGAAGTCAAATGTCACAATAGAAGAAATGAAATACCATGCATAACTAATCCAAATCCTAACAAATTTCATCTATCTTGAATCAAATAGAAAGACAAACCAACACAAATGAAAGAGTTCATAAAATTTTGAATTTTATTACGTTAACTCAAAAAAGTCTACAAGTCGGAAATTGATTTTTGAGACTAAATCGTAAACTAGATAAACTCATTTTAACAGAAAAGTTTGAAAAATGTATTGCAATCATAAATAATTGTAAAGCATTACGTCTAGTAAAAATTGAATTTCTATGTACGTTCATTTAAGAAAATATGAGGATGGCAAATCTCAAAATATAAGAAGGATGATAGACCAAGAAGAACTAATCCAAATCCTAACAAATTTCATCTATCTTGAATCAAATAGAAAGACAAAGCCAACACAAAAGAAAGAGTTCATGAAATTGAATTTATATACGTTAACTCAAAAAAGTCTACACACTTCGTTATAAGTCTGAAATTGATTTCTGAGACTAAATCGTAAACTAGATAACTCATCTTTAACAGAAAAAGTTTGAAAAATGTATTGCAATCACATAATATGTTCTAAAGCATTACGTCTAGTAAAAATTGCATTTCTATGTACGTTGATTCAAGAAAATATGAAGGAAGTCAAATTCACAATAGAAGAAGGATCAAAGACCAGCCAGAACTAATCCAAATTCTAAAAAATTTCGTCTATTTGAATCAAATTGAAAGACAACGCCAATAAAAAATAAAGAGTTCATAAAAATGTTGAATTTTTTATACGTTAACTCAAAAAAGTCTACACACTTCGTTATAAGTCGGAAGTTGATTTCTGAGACTAAATTGTAAACTAGATATACTCATCTTTAACAGAATAAGTTTGAAAAATGTATTGTAATTACAATTAATATGTACTAAGGCAGTACGTCTAGTAAAATGGGATTTCTATGTATGTTGATTCAAGAATATATGAAGGAAGTCAAATTACACAATAGAAGAAGGACGAAAGACCAAGCAGAACTAATCCAAATACTAACAAATTTCATCAATCTTGAATCAAATAGAAAAACAAAGCCAAGAAAAAAAAAGATCATAAAAATGTTAAATTTCATATACGTTAACTCAAAAAAGTCTACACACTTCGTTATAAGTCGGAAATTTATTTCTGAGACTAAATTGTAAACTAGATAAACTCATCTTTAACAGAAAAAGTTGAAAAATGTATTGTAATTACAATTAATATGTTCTAAGGCAATACCTCTAGTAAAATTGCATTTCTATGTACGTTGATTCAAGAAAATATGAAGGAAGTCAAATGTCACAATAGAAGAAAGATGAAATACCATGCAGAACTAATCCAAATCCTAACAAATTTCATTATCTTGAATCAAATAGAAAGACAAAGCCAACACAAAAAGAAAGAGTTCATAAAAATATTGAATTTTATATACGTTAACTCAAAAAAGTCTACACACTTCGTTATAAGTCTGAAATTGATTTCTGAGACTAAATCGTAAACTAGATAACTCATCTTTAACAGAAAATGTTTGAAAAATGTATTGCAGTCACAAATAATATGTTCTAAAGCAGTACGTCTAGTAAAATTGCATTTCTATGTACGTTGATTCAAGAAAATATGAAGGAAGTCAAATTCACAATAGAAGAAGGATCAAAGACCAGCCAGAACTAATCCAAATTCTAAAAATTTCGTCTATTTGAATCAAATTGAAAGACAACGCCAAAAAAAAAAAGAGTTCATAAAAATGTTGAATTTTTTATATACGTTAACTCAAAAAAGTCTACACACTTCGTTATAAGTCGGAAGTTGATTTCTGAGACTAAATTGTAAACTAGATATCTCATCTTTAACAGAATAAGTTTGAAAAATGTATTGTAATTACAATTAATATGTACTAAGGCAGTACGTCTAGTAAAAATGGGATTTCTATGTATGTTGATTCAAGAATATGAAGGAAGTCAAATTACACAATAGAAGAAGGACGAAAGACCAAGCAGAACTAATCCAAATACTAACAAATTTCATCATCTTGAATCAAATAGAAAAACAAAGCCAAGAAAAAAAAAGATCATAAAAATGTTAAATTTCATATACGTTAACTCAAAAAAGTCTACACACTTCGTTATAAGTCGGAAATTTATTTCTGAGACTAAATTGTAAACTAAATAAACTCATCTTTAACAGAAAAAGTTTGAAAAATGTATTGTAATTACAATTAATATGTTCTAAGGCAATACCTCTCTAAAATTGCATTTCTATGTACGTTGATTCAAGAAAATATGAAGGAAGTCAAATTCACAATAGAAGGATCAAACCATGCAGAACTAATCCAAATTCTAAAAATTTCGTCTATTTGAATCAAATAGAAAGACAACGCCAATAAAAAATAAAGAGTTCATAAAAATGTTGAATTTTTATACGTTAACTCAAAAAAGTCTACACACTTCGTTATAAGTCGGAATTGATTTCTGAGACTAAATTGTAAACTAGATTACTCATCTTTAACAGAATAAGTTTGAAAAATGTATTGTAATTACAATTAATATGTTCTAAGGCAGTACGTCTAGTAAAAATTGGGATTTCTATGTACGTTGATTCAAGAAATATGAAGGAAGTCAAATTCACAATAGAAGAAGGACGAAAGACCAAGCAGAACTAATCCAAATACTAACAAATTTCATCAATCTTGAATCAAATAGAAAAACAAAGCCAAGAAAAAAAAAGATCATAAAAATGTTAATTTCATATACGTTAACTCAAAAAAGTCTACACACTTCGTTATAAGTCGGAAATTGATTTCTGAGACTAAATTGTAAACTAGATAACTCATCTTTAACAGAAAAAGTTTGAAAAATGTATTGTAATTACAATTAATATGTTCTAAGGCAATACCCCTCTAGTAAAAATTGCATTTCTATGTACGTTGATTCAAGAAATATGAAGGAAGTCAAATTCACAATAGAAGAAGATGAAATACCATGCAGAACTAATCCAAATCCTAACAAATTTCATCTATCTTGAATCAAATAGAAAGACAAAGCCAACACAAAAAGAAAGAGTTCAAAAAATATTGAATTTTATACGTTAACTCAAAAAAGTCTACACACTTCGTTATAAGTCTGAAATTGATTTCTGAGACTAAATCGTAAACTAGATTAACTCATCTTTAACAGAAAAAGTTTGAAAAATGTATTGCAGTCACAAATATATGTTCTAAAGCATTACGTCTAGTAAAAATTGCATTTCTATGTACGTTGATTCAAGAAAATATGAAGGAAGTCAAATTCACAATAGAAGAAGGATCAAAGACCAGCCAGAACTAATCCAAATTCTAAAAATTTGTCTCTATGAATCAAATTGAAAGACAACGCCAATAAAAAATAAAGAGTTCATAAAAATGTTGAATTTTTTACGTTAACTCAAAAAAGTCTACACACTTCGTTATAAGTCGGAAGTTGATTTCTGAGACTAAATTGTAAACTAGATATACTCATCTTTAACAGAATAAGTTTGAAAAATGTATTGTAATTACAATTAATATGTAACTAAGGCAGTACGTCTAGTAAAAATGGATATTCTATGTATGTTGATTCAAGATATATGAAGGAAGTCAAATTACACAATAGAAGAAGGACGAAAGACCAAGCAGAACTAATCCAAATACTAACAAATTTCATCAATCTTGAATCAAATAGAAAACAAAGCCAAGAAAAAAAAAAGTCATAAAATGTTAAATTTCATATACGTTAACTCAAAAAAGTCTACACACTTCGTTATAAGTCGGAAATTTATTTCTGAGACTAAATTGTAAACTAGATAAACTCATCTTTAACAGAAAGTTTGAAAAATGTATTGTAATTACAATTAATATGTTCTAAGGCAATACCTCTAGTAAAAATTGCATTTCTATGTACGTTGATTCAAGAAAATATGAAGGAAGTCAAATGTCACAATAGAAGAAAGAAAATGAATACCATGCAGAACTAATCCAAATCCTAACAAATTTCATCTATCTTGAATCAAATAGAAAGACAAAGCCAACACAAAAGAAAGAGTTCATAAAAATTTGAATTTTATATACGTTAACTCAAAAAGTCTACACACTTCGTTATAAGTCTGAAATTGATTTCTGAGACTAAATCGTAAACTAGATTAACTCATCTTTAACAGAAAAAGTTTGAAAAATGTATTGCAATCACAAATAATATGTTCTAAAGCTTACGTCTAGTAAAAATTGCATTTCTATGTACGTTGATTCAAGAAAATATGAAGGAAGTCAAATTCACAATAGAAGAAGGATCAAAGACCAGCCAGAACTAATCCAAATTCTAAAAAATTTCGTCTATTTGAATCAAATTGAAAGACAAACGCCAATAAAAAATAAAGAGTTCATAAAAATGTTGAATTTTTTACGTTAACTCAAAAAAGTCTACACACTTCGTTATAAGTCGGAAGTTGATTTCTGAGACTAAATTGTAAACTAGATATACTCATCTTTAACAGAATAAGTTTGAAAAATGTATTGTAATTACAATTAATATGTACTAAGGCAGTACGTCTAGTAAAAATGGATTTCTATGTATGTGATTCAAGAATAATGAAGGAAGTCAAATTACACAATAGAAGAAGGACGAAAGACCAAGCAGAACTAATCCAAATACTAACAAATTTCATCAATCTTGAATCAAATAGAAAACAAAGCCAAGAAAAAAAAGATCATAAAAATGTTAAATTTCATATACGTTAACTCAAAAAAGTCTACACACTTCGTTATAAGTCGGAAATTTATTTCTGAGACTAAATTGTAAACTAGATAAACTCATCTTTAACAGAAAAAGTTTGAAAAATGTATTGTAATTACAATTAATATGTTCTAAGGCAATACCTCTAGTAAAAATTGCATTTCTATGTACGTTGATTCAAGAAAATATGAAGGAAGTCAAATGTCACAATAGAAGAAAGATGAAATACCATGCAGAACTAATCCAAATCCTAACAAATTTCATCTATCTTGAATCAAATAGAAAGACAAAGCCAACACAAAAGAAAGAGTTCATAAAAATATTGAATTTTATATACGTTAACTCAAAAAAGTCTACACACTTCGTTATAAGTCTGAAATTGATTTCTGAGACTAAATCGTAAACTAGATTAACTCATCTTTAACAGAAAAAGTTTGAAAAATGTATTGCAATCACAAATAATATGTTCTAAAGCTTACGTCTAGTAAAAATTGCATTTCTATGTACGTTGATTCAAGAAAATATGAAGGAAGTCAAATTCACAATAGAAGAAGGATCAAAGACCAGCCAGAACTAATCCAAATTCTAAAAATTTCGTCTATTTGAATCAAATTGAAAGACAACGCCAAAAAAATAGAGTTCATAAAAATGTTGAATTTTTTATACGTTAACTCAAAAAAGTCTACACTTCGTTATAAGTCGGAAGTTGATTTCTGAGACTAAATTGTAAACTAGATATACTCATCTTTAACAGAATAAGTTTGAAAAATGTATTGTAATTACAATTAATATGTACTAAGGCAGTACGTCTAGTAAAAATGGATTTCTATGTATGTTGATTCAAGAATATGAAGGAAGTCAAATTCACAATAGAAGAAGGACGAAAGACCAAGCAGAACTAATCCAAATCTAACAAATTTCATCAATCTTGAATCAAATAGAAAAACAAAGCCAAAAAAAAAAAGATCATAAAAATGTTAATTTCATATACGTTAACTCAAAAAAGTCTACACACGTTATAAGTCGGAAATTTATTTCTGAGACTAAATTGTAAACTAGATAACTCATCTTTAACAGAAAAAGTTTGAAAAATGTATTGTAATTACAATTAATATGTTCTAAGGAATACCTCTAGTAAAAATTGCATTTCTATGTACGTTGATTCAAGAAAATATGAAGGAAGTCAAATTCACAATAGAAGAAAGATGAAATACCATGCAGAACTAATCCAAATCCTAACAAATTTCATCTATCTTGAATCAAATAGAAAGACAAAGCCAACACAAAAAGAAAGAGTTCATAAAAATGTTGAATTTTATATACGTTAACTCAAAAAAGTCTACACACTTCGTTATAAGTCTGAAATTGATTTCTGAGACTAAATCGTAAACTAGATTAACTCATCTTTAACAGAAAAGTTTGAAAAATGTATTGCAATCACAAATAATATGTTCTAAAGCATTACGTCTAGTAAAAATTGCATTTCTATGTACGTTGATTCAAGAAAATATGAAGGAAGTCAAATTCACAATAGAAGAAGGATCAAAGACCAGCCAGAACTAATCCAAGTTCTTAAAAATTTCGTCTATTTGAATCAAATGAAAGACAACGCCAATAAAAAATAAAGAGTTCATAAAAATGTTGAATTTTTTATACGTTAACTCAAAAAATTCTACACACTTCGTTATAAGTCGGAAGTTGATTTCTGAGACTAAATCGTAAACTAGATTAACTCATCTTTAACAGAAAAAGTTTGAAAAATGTATTGTCACAAATAATATGTTCTAAAGCATTACTCTAGTAAAAATTGCATTTCTATGTACGTTGATTCAAGAAATATGAAGGAAGTCAAATTCACAATAGAAAAGGATCAAAGACCAGCCAGAACTAATCCAATTCTTAAAAATTTCATCTATTTGAATCAAATTGAAAGACAACGCCAATAAAAATAAAGAGTTCATAAAAATGTTGAATTTTTTATACGTTAACTCAAAAATCTACACACTTCGTTATAAGTCGGAAGTTGATTTCTGAGACTAAATTGTAAACTAGATATACTCATCTTTAACAGAATAATTTGAAAAATGTATTGTAATTACAATTAATATGTACTAAGGCAGTACGTCTAGTAAAAATTGGATTTCTATGTACGTTGATTCAAGAATATATGAAGGAAGTCAAATTACACAATAGAAGAAGGATGTAAGACCAAGCAGAACTAATCCAAATCTAACAATTTCATCATCTTGAATCAAATAGAAACAAAGCCAAGAAAAAAAAAGTCATAAAAATGTTAATTTTATACGTTAACTCAAAAAGTCTACACACTTCGTTATAAGTCGGAAATTTATTTCTGAGACTAAATTGTAAACTAGATAAACTCATCTTTAACAGAAAAAGTTTGAAAAATGTATTGTAATTAAATAATATGTTCTAAGCAACTCTCGTAAAAATTGCATTTCTATGTACGTTGATTCAAGAAAATATGAAGGAAGTCAAATTCACAATAGAAGAAGGATCAAAGACCAGCCAGAACTAATCCAAATTCTAAAAAATTTCGTCTATTTGAATCAAATTGAAAGACAACGCCAATAAAAAATAAAGAGTTCATAAAAATGTTGAATTTTTATACGTTAACTCAAAAAAGTTACACACTTCGTTATAAGTCGGAAGTTGATTTCTGAGACTAAATTGTAAACTAGATATACTCATCTTTAACAGAATAAGTTTGAAAAATGTATTGTAATTACAATTAATATGTACTAAGGCAGTACGTCTAGTAAAAATGGGATTTCTATGTATGTTGATTCAAGAATATATGAAGGAAGTCAAATTACACAATAGAAGAAGGACGAAAGACCAAGCAGAACTAATCCAAATACTAACAAATTTCATCAATCTTGAATCAAATAGAAAAACAAAGCCAAGAAAAAAAAAGATCATAAAAATGTTAAATTTCATATACGTTAACTCAAAAAAGTCTACACACTTCGTATAAGTCGGAAATTTATTTCTGAGACTAAATTGTAAACTAGATAAACTCATCTTTAACAGAAAAAGTTTGAAAAATGTATTGTAATTACAATTAATATGTTCTAAGGCAATACCTCTCGTAAAAATTGCATTTCTATGTACGTTGATTCAAGAAAATATGAAGGAAGTCAAATGTCACAATAGAAGAAAGATGAAATACCATGCAGAACTAATCCAAATCCTAACAAATTTCATCTATCTTGAATCAAATAGAAAGACAAAGCAACACAAAAGAAAGAGTTCATAAAAATATTGAATTATATACGTTAACTCAAAAAGTCTACACACTTTCTTATAAGTCTGAAATTGATTTCTGAGACTAAATCGTAAACTAGATTAACTCATCTTTAACAGAAAAAGTTTGAAAAATGTATTGCAATCACAAATAATATGTTCTAAAGCATTACGTCTAGTAAAAATTGCATTTCTATGTACGTTGATTCAAGAAATATGAAGGAAGTCAAATGTCACAATAGAAGAAGATGAAATACCATGCATAACTAATCCAAATCCTAACAAATTTCATCTATCTTGAATCAAATAGAAAGACAAACCAACACAAATGAAAGAGTTCATAAAATTTTGAATTTTATATACGTTAACTCAAAAAAGTCTACAAGTCGGAAATTGATTTTGAGACTAAATCGTAAACTAGATAAATCATTTTAACAGAAAAAGTTTGAAAAATGTATTGCAATCATAAATAATATGTTCTAAAGCATTACGTCTAGTAAAATGAATTTCTATGTACGTTCATTTAAGAAAAATGAGGATGGCAAATCTCAAATATAAGAAGGATGATAGACCAAGAAGAACTAATCCAAATCCTAACAAATTTCATCTATCTTGAATCAAATAGAAAGACAAAGCCAACACAAAAAGAAAGAGTTCATGAAAATATTGAATTTTATATACGTTAACTCAAAAAAGTCTACACACTTCGTTATAAGTCTGAAATTGATTTCTGAGACTAAATCGTAAACTAGATTAACTCATCTTTAACAGAAAAAGTTTGAAAAATGTATTGCAATCACAAATAATATGTTCTAAAGCATTACGTCTAGTAAAAATTGCATTTCTATGTACGTTGATTCAAGAAAATATGAAGGAAGTCAAATTCACAATAGAAGAAGGATCAAAGACCAGCCAGAACTAATCCAAATTCTAAAAAATTTCGTCTATTTGAATCAAATTGAAAGACAACGCCAATAAAAAATAAAGAGTTCATAAAAATGTTGAATTTTTTATACGTTAACTCAAAAAAGTCTACACACTTCGTTATAAGTCGGAAGTTGATTTCTGAGACTAAATTGTAAACTAGATATACTCATCTTTAACAGAATAAGTTTGAAAAATGTATTGTAATTACAATTAATATGTACTAAGGCAGTACGTCTAGTAAAAATGGGATTTCTATGTATGTTGATTCAAGAATATGAAGGAAGTCAAATTACACAATAGAAGAAGGACGAAAGACCAAGCAGAACTAATCCAAATACTAACAAATTTCATCAATCTTGAATCAAATAGAAAAACAAAGCCAAGAAAAAAAAAAGATCATAAAATGTTAAATTTCATATACGTTAACTCAAAAAAGTCTACACACTTCGTTAAAGTCGGAAATTTATTTCTGAGACTAAATTGTAAACTAGATAAACTCATCTTTAACAGAAAAAGTTTGAAAAATGTATTGTAATTACAATTAATATGTTCTAAGGCAATACCTCTAGTAAAAATTGCATTTCTATGTACGTTGATTCAAGAAAATATGAAGGAAGTCAAATGTCACAATAGAAGAAAGATGAAATACCATGCAGAACTAATCCAAATCCTAACAAATTTCATTATCTTGAATCAAATAGAAAGACAAAGCCAACACAAAAAGAAAGAGTTCATAAAAATATTGAATTTTATACGTTAACTCAAAAAAGTCTACACACTTCGTTATAAGTCTGAAATTGATTTCTGAGACTAAATCGTAAACTAGATTAACTCATCTTTAACAGAAAAGTTTGAAAAATGTATTGCAGTCACAAATAATATGTTCTAAAGCAGTACGTCTAGTAAAAATTGCATTTCTATGTACGTTGATTCAAGAAAATAAGGAAGTCAAATTCACAATAGAAGAAGGATCAAAGACCAGCCAGAACTAATCCAAATTCTAAAAAATTTCGTCTATTTGAATCAAATTGAAAGACAACGCCAAGAAAAAATAAAGAGTTCATAAAAATGTTGAATTTTATACGTTAACTCAAAAAAGTCTACACACTTCGTTATAAGTCGGAAGTTGATTTCTGAGACTAAATTGTAAACTAGATATACTCATCTTTAACAGAATAAGTTTGAAAAATGTATTGTAATTACAATTAATATGTACTAAGGCAGTACGTCTAGTAAAAATGGGATTTCTATGTATGTTGATTCAAGAATATGAAGGAAGTCAATTACACAATAGAAGAAGGACGAAAGACCAAGCAGAACTAATCCAAATACTAACAAATTTCATCAATCTTGAATCAAATAGAAAAACAAAGCCAAGAAAAAAAAAAGTCATAAAAATGTTAAATTTCATATACGTTAACTCAAAAAAGTCTACACACTTCGTTATAAGTCGGAAATTTATTTCTGAGACTAAATTGTAAACTAAATAAACTCATCTTTAACAGAAAAAGTTTGAAAAATGTATTGTAATTACAATTAATATGTTCTAAGGCAATACCTCTCGTAAAAATTGCATTTCTATGTACGTTGATTCAAGAAAATATGAAGGAAGTCAAATTCACAATAGAAGAAGGATCAAAGACCAGCCAGAACTAATCCAAATTCTAAAAAATTTCGTCTATTTGAATCAAATTGAAAGACAACGCCAATAAAAAATAAAGAGTTCATAAAAATGTTGAATTTTTTATACGTTAACTCAAAAAAGTCTACACACTTCGTTATAAGTCGGAAGTTGATTTCTGAGACTAAATTGTAAACTAGATATACTCATCTTTAACAGAATAAGTTTGAAAAATGTATTGTAATTACAATTAATATGTACTAAGGCAGTACGTCTAGTAAAAATGGGATTTCTATGTATGTTGATTCAAGAATATGAAGGAAGTCAAATTACACAATAGAAGAAGGACAAAGACCAAGCAGAACTAATCCAAATACTAACAAATTTCATCAATCTTGAATCAAATAGAAAAACAAGCCAAGAAAAAAAAAAGATCATAAAAATGTTAAATTTCATATACGTTAACTCAAAAAAGTCTACACACTTCGTTATAAGTCGGAAATTTATTTCTGAGACTAAATTGTAAACTAGATAAACTCATCTTTAACAGAAAAAGTTTGAAAAATGTATGTAATTACAATTAATATGTTCTAAGGCAATACCCTCTAGTAAAAATTGCATTTCTATGTACGTTGATTCAAGAAAATATGAAGGAAGTCAAATGTCACAATAGAAGAAGATGAAATACCATGCAGAACTAATCCAAATCCTAACAAATTTCATCTATCTTGAATCAAATAGAAAGACAAAGCCAACACAAAAAGAAAGAGTTCAAAAAAATTGAATTTTATATATGTTAACTCAAAAAAGTCTACACACTTCGTTATAAGTCTGAAATTGATTTCTGAGACTAAATCGTAAACTAGATTAACTCATCTTTAACAGAAAAAGTTTGAAAAATGTATTGCAGTCACAAATAATATGTTCTAAAGCATTACGTCTAGTAAAAATTGCATTTCTATGTACGTTGATTCAAGAAAATATGAAGGAAGTCAAATTCACAATAGAAGAAGGATCAAAGACCAGCCAGAACTAATCCAAATTCTAAAAATTTCGTCTATTTGAATCAAATTGAAAGACAACGCCAATAAAAAATAAAGAGTTCATAAAAATGTTGAATTTTTTATACGTTAACTCAAAAAAGTCTACACACTTCGTTATAAGTCGGAAGTTGATTTCTGAGACTAAATTGTAAACTAGATATACTCATCTTTAACAGAATAAGTTTGAAAAATGTATTGTAATTACAATTAATATGTACTAAGGCAGTACGTCTAGTAAAAATGGGATTTCTATGTATGTTGATTCAAGAATATATGAAGGAAGTCAAATTACACAATAGAAGAAGGACGAAAGACCAAGCAGAACTAATCCAAATACTAACAAATTTCATCAATCTTGAATCAAATAGAAAAACAAAGCCAAGAAAAAAAAAAGATCATAAAAATGTTAAATTTCATATACGTTAACTCAAAAAAGTCTACACACTTCGTTATAAGTCGGAAATTTATTTCTGAGACTAAATTGTAAACTAGATAAACTCATCTTTAACAGAAAAAGTTTGAAAAATGTATTGTAATTACAATTAATATGTTCTAAGGCAATACCTCTAGTAAAAATTGCATTTCTATGTACGTTGATTCAAGAAAATATGAAGGAAGTCAAATGTCACAATAGAAGAGATGAAATACCATGCAGAACTAATCCAAATCCTAACAAATTTCATCTATCTTGAATCAAATAGAAAGACAAAGCCAACACAAAAGAAAGAGTTCATAAAAATATTGAATTTTATATACGTTAACTCAAAAAAGTCTACACACTTCGTTATAAGTCTGAAATTGATTTCTGAGACTAAATCGTAAACTAGATTAACTCATCTTTAACAGAAAAGTTTGAAAAATGTATTGCAGTCACAAATAATATGTTCTAAAGCTTACGTCTAGTAAAAATTGCATTTCTATGTACGTTGATTCAAGAAAATGAAGGAAGTCAAATTCACAATAGAAGAAGGATCAAAGACCAGCCAGAACTAATCCAAATTCTAAAAATTTCGTCTATTTGAATCAAATTGAAAGACAACGCCAATAAAAAATAAAGAGTTCATAAAAATGTTGAATTTTTTATACGTTAACTCAAAAAAGTCTACACACTTCGTTATAAGTCGGAAGTTGATTTCTGAGACTAAATTGTAAACTAGATATACTCATCTTTAACAGAATAAGTTTGAAAAATGTATTGTAATTATAATTAATATGTACTAAGGCAGTACGTCTAGTAAAAATGGGATTTCTATGTATGTTGATTCAAGAATATATGAAGGAAGTCAAATTACACAATAGAAGAAGGACGAAAGACCAAGCAGAACTAATCCAAATACTAACAAATTTCATCAATCTTGAATCAAATAGAAAAACAAAGCCAAGAAAAAAAAAAGATCATAAAAATGTTAAATTTCATATACGTTAACTCAAAAAAGTCTACACACTTCGTTATAAGTCGGAAATTTATTTCTGAGACTAAATTGTAAACTAGATAAACTCATCTTTAACAAAAAGTTTGAAAAATGTATTGTAATTACAATTAATATGTTCTAAGGCAATACCTCTAGTAAAAATTGCATTTCTATGTACGTTGATTCAAGAAAATATGAAGGAAGTCAAATGTCACAATAGAAGAAAGATGAAATACCATGCAGAACTAATCCAAATCCTAACAAATTTCATCTATCTTGAATCAAATAGAAAGACAAAGCCAACACAAAAGAAAGAGTTCATAAAAATATTGAATTTTATATACGTTAACTCAAAAAAGTCTACACACTTCGTTATAAGTCTGAAATTGATTTCTGAGACTAAATCGTAAACTAGATTAACTCATCTTTAACAGAAAAAGTTTGAAAAATGTATTGCAATCACAATAATATGTTCTAAAGCTTACGTCTAGTAAAAATTGCATTTCTATGTACGTTGATTCAAGAAAATGAAGGAAGTCAAATTCACAATAGAAGAAGGATCAAAGACCAGCCAGAACTAATCCAAATCTAAAAATTTCGTCTATTTGAATCAAATTGAAAGACAACGCCAAAAAAATAAGAATTCATAAAAATGTTGAATTTTTTATACGTTAACTCAAAAAAGTCTACACACTTCGTTATAAGTAGGAAGTTGATTTCTGAGACTAAATTGTAAACTAGATATACTCATCTTTAACAGAATAAGTTTGAAAAATGTATTGTAATTACAATTAATATGTACTAAGGCAGTACGTCTAGTAAAAATGGGATTTCTATGTACGTTGATTCAAGAATATGAAGGAAGTCAAATTACACAATAGAAGAAGGACGAAAGACCAGCAGAACTAATCCAAATACTAACAAATTTCATCATCTTGAATCAAATAGAAAAACAAAGCCAAAAAAAAAAGATCATAAAATGTTAAATTTCATATACGTTAACTCAAAAAAGTCTACACACTTCGTTATAAGTCGGAAATTTATTTCTGAGACTAAATTGTAAACTAGATAAACTCATCTTTACAGAAAAAGTTTGAAAATGTATTGTAATTACAATTAATATGTTCTAAGGAATACCTCTAGTAAAAATTGCATTTCTATGTACGTTGATTCAAGAAAATATGAAGGAAGTCAAATTCACAATAGAAGAAAGATGAAATACCATGCAGAACTAATCCAAATCCTAACAAATTTCATCTATCTTGAATCAAATAGAAAGACAAAGCCAACACAAAAAGAAAGAGTTCATAAAAATTGAATTTTATACGTTAACTCAAAAAAGTCTACACACTTCGTTATAAGTCTGAAATTGATTTCTGAGACTAAATCGTAAACTAGATTAACTCATCTTTAACAGAAAAAGTTTGAAAAATGTATTGCAATCACAAATAATATGTTCTAAGCATTACGTCTAGTAAAAATTGCATTTCTATGTACGTTGATTCAAGAAAATATGAAGGAAGTCAAATTCACAATAGAAGAAGGATCAAAGACCAGCCAGAACTAATCCAAGTCTAAAAATTTCGTCTATTTGAATCAAATGAAAGACAACGCCAATAAAAAAAAAGAGTTCATAAAAATGTTGAATTTTATACGTTAACTCAAAAATCTACACACTTCGTTATAAGTCGGAAGTTGATTTCTGAGACTAAATCGTAAACTAGATTAACTCATCTTTAACAGAAAAGTTTGAAAAATGTATTGCAGTCACAAATAATATGTTCTAAAGCATTACGTCTAGTAAAAATTGCATTTCTATGTACGTTGATTCAGAAATATGAAGGAAGTCAAATTCACAATAGAAGAAGGATCAAAGACCAGCCAGAACTAATCCAAATTCTTAAAAATTTCGTCTATTTGAATCAAATTGAAAGACAACGCCAATAAAATAAAGAGTTCATAAAATGTTGAATTTTTATACGTTAACTCAAAAAATTCTACACACTTCGTTATAAGTCGGAAGTTGATTTCTGAGACTAAATTGTAAACTAGATATACTCATCTTTAACAGAATAAGTTTGAAAAATGTATTGTAATTACAATTAATATGTACTAAGGCAGTACGTCTAGTAAAAATGGGATTTCTATGTATGTTGATTCAAGAAAATGAAGGAAGTCAAATTACACAATAGAAGAAGGATGTAAGACCAAGCAGAACTAATCCAAATACTAACAAATTTCATCAATCTTGAATCAATAAAAACAAAGCCAAGAAAAAAAAAGATCATAAAAATGTTAAATTTCATATACGTTAACTCAAAAAAGTCTACACACTTCGTTATAAGTCGGAAATTTATTTCTGAGACTAAATTGTAAACTAGATAAACTCATCTTTAACAGAAAAAGTTTGAAAAATGTATTGTAATTACAATTAATATGTTCTAAGGCAATACCTAGTAAAAATTGCATTTCTATGTACGTTGATTCAAGAAATATGAAGGAAGTCAAATGTCACAATAGAAGAAGAGGAAATACCATGCAGAACTAATCCAAATCCTAACAAATTTCATCTATCTTGAATCAAATAGAAAGACAAAGCCAACACAAAAAGAAAGAGTTCATAAAATTGAATTTTATATACGTTAACTCAAAAAAGTCTACACACTTCGTTATAAGTCTGAAATTGATTTCTGAGACTAAATCGTAAACTAGATTAACTCATCTTTAACAGAAAAGTTTGAAAAATGTATTGCAATCACAAATAATGTTCTAAAGCATTACGTCTAGTAAAAATTGCATTTCTATGTACGTTGATTCAAGAAAATATGAAGTCAAATTCACAATAGAAGAAGGATTAAGACCATGCAACTAATCCAAATCCTAACAAATTTCATCTATCTTGAATCAAATAGAAAGACAAACCAAACAAAAAAGAGTTCATAAAATTTTGAATTTTATATACGTTAACTCAAAAAAGTCTACATCGGAAATTGATTTTTGAGACTAAATCGTAAACTAGATAAACTCATTTTAACAGAAAAAGTTTGAAAAATGTATTGCAATCAAATAATATGTTCTAAAGCATTACGTCTAGTAAAAATTGATTTCTATGTACGTTGATTAAGAAAATATGAGGATGGAAATTCAAAGAAAAGGATGAAGACCAAGAGAATAATCCAAATCCTAACAAATTTCATCTATCTTGAGTCAAATAGAAAGAAAACCCACACATAAAGAAGAGTTCATAAAATGTTGAATTTTATACGTAACTCAAAAAAGTCTACACACTTCGTTATAAGTCTGAAATTGATTTCTGACAATAATTGTAACTAGATAAACTCATCTTTAACAGAAAAAGTTTGAAAATGTATTGTAACAAATAATATGTTCGAAGGCATTACGTCTAGTAAAAATTGCATTTCTATGTACGTTGATTCAAGAAAATATGAAGGAAGTCAAATTTCATAGAAGATGATAAAAGACCAGCCAGAAACTAATCCAAATTCTAACAAATTTAATATATTTGAATCAAATCGAAAGACAAGCCAATAAAAATAAAGAGTTCATAAAAATGTGGAATTTTTAATACGTTAACTCAAAAAAGTCTACACACATCGTTATAAGTCGGAAGTTGATTTCTGAGACTAAATTGTAAACTAGATATACTCATCTTTAACAGAATAAGTTTGAAAAATGTATTGTCAATTACAATTAATATGTACTAAGGCAGTACGTCTAGTAAAAATGGGATTTCTATGTATGTTGATTCAAGAATATATGAAGGAAGTCAAATTACACAATAGAAGAAGGACAAAGACCAAGCAGAACTAATCCAAATACTAACAAATTTCATCAATCTTGAATCAAATAGAAAACAAAGCCAAGAAAAAAAAAGATCATAAAAATGTTAAATTTCATATACGTTAACTCAAAAAAGTCTACACACTTCGTTATAAGTCGGAAATTTATTTCTGAGACTAAATTGTAAACTAGATAAACTCATCTTTAACAGAAAAAGTTTGAAAAATGTATTGTAATTACAATTAATATGTTCTAAGGCAATACCTCTAGTAAAAATTGCATTTCTATGTACGTTGATTCAAGAAAATATGAAGGAAGTCAAATGTCACAATAGAAGAAAGATGAAATACCATGCAGAACTAATCCAAATCCTAACAAATTTCATCTATCTTGAATCAAATAGAAAGACAAAGCCAACACAAAAAGAAAGAGTTCATGAAAATATTGAATTTTATACGTTAACTCAAAAAGTCTACACACTTCGTTATAAGTCTGAAATTGATTTCTGAGACTAAATCGTAAACTAGATTAACTCATCTTTAACAGAAAAAGTTTGAAAAATGTATTGCAATCACAAATAATATGTTCTAAAGCATTACGTCTAGTAAAAATTGCATTTCTATGTACGTTGATTCAAGAAAATATGAAGGAAGTCAAATTCACAATAGAAAAGGATCAAAGACCAGCCAGAACTAATCCAAATTCTAAAAAATTTCGTCTATTTGAATCAAATTGAAAGACAACGCCAATAAAAAATAAAGAGTTCATAAAAATGTTGAATTTTTATACGTTAACTCAAAAAAGTCTACACACTTCGTTATAAGTCGGAAGTTGATTTCTGAGACTAAATTGTAAACTAGATATACTCATCTTTAACAGAATAAGTTTGAAAAATGTATTGTAATTACAATTAATATGTACTAAGGCAGTACGTCTAGTAAAAGGGATTTCTATGTATGTTGATTCAAGATATAGAAGGAAGTCAAATTACACATAGAAGAAGGACGAAAGACCAAGCAGAACTAATCCAAATACTAACAAATTTCATCAATCTTGAATCAAATAGAAAAACAAAGCCAAGAAAAAAAAAAGATCATAAAAATGTTAAATTCATATACGTTAACTCAAAAAAGTCTACACACTTCGTTATAAGTCGGAAATTTATTTCTGAGACTAAATTGTAAACTAGATAAACTCATCTTTAACAGAAAAGTTTGAAAAATGTATTGTAATTACAATTAATATGTTCTAAGGCAATACCTCTAGTAAAAATTGCATTTCTATGTACGTTGATTCAAGAAAATATGAAGGAAGTCAAATGTCACAATAGAAGAAAGATGAAATACCATGCAGAACTAATCCAAATCCTAACAAATTTCATTTATCTTGAATCAAATAGAAAGACAAAGCCAACACAAAAAGAAAAGTTCATAAAATATTGAATTTATATACGTTAACTCAAAAAAGTCTACACACTTCGTTATAAGTCTGAAATTGATTTCTGAGACTAAATCGTAAACTAGATTAACTCATCTTTAACAGAAAAGTTTGAAAAATGTATTGCAGTCACAAATAATATGTTCTAAAGCAGTACGTCTAGTAAAAATTGCATTTCTATGTACGTTGATTCAAGAAAATATGAAGGAAGTCAAATTCACAATAGAAGAAGGATCAAAGACCAGCCAGAACTAATCCAAATTCTAAAAAATTTCGTCTATTTGAATCAAATTGAAAGACAACGCCAAGAAAAAATAAAAGTTCATAAAAATGTTGAATTTTTTATACGTTAACTCAAAAAAGTCTACACACTTCGTTATAAGTCGGAAGTTGATTTCTGAGACTAAATTGTAAACTAGATATACTCATCTTTAACAGAATAAGTTTGAAAAATGTATTGTAATTACAATTAATATGTACTAAGGCAGTACGTCTAGTAAAAATGGGATTTCTATGTATGTTGATTCAAGAATATATGAAGGAAGTCAAATTACACAATAGAAGAAGGACGAAAGACCAAGCAGAACTAATCCAAATACTAACAAATTTCATCAATCTTGAATCAAATAGAAAAACAAAGCCAAGAAAAAAAAAAGATCATAAAAATGTTAATTTCATATACGTTAACTCAAAAAGTCTACACACTTCGTTATAAGTCGGAATTTATTTCTGAGACTAAATTGTAAACTAAATAAACTCATCTTTAACAGAAAAAGTTTGAAAAATGTATTGTAATTACAAATATGTTCTAAGGCAATACCTCTAGTAAAAATTGCATTTCTATGTACGTTGATTCAAGAAAATATGAAGGAAGTCAAATTCACAATAGAAGAAGGATCAAAGACCAGCAGAACTAATCCAAATTCTAAAAAATTTCGTCTATTTGAATCAAATAAAGACAAAGCCAATAAAAAATAAAGAGTTCATAAAAATGTTGAATTTTTTATACGTTAACTCAAAAAAAGTCTACACACTTCGTTATAAGTCGGAAATTGATTTCTGAGACTAAATTGTAAACTATATACTCATCTTTAACAGAATAAGTTTGAAAAATGTATTGTAATTACAATAATATGTACTAAGCATACGTCTAGTAAAAAGGATTTCTATGTACGTTGATTCAAGAATATGAAGGAAGTCAAATTCACAATAGAAGAAGGACGAAAGACCAGCAGAACTAATCCAAATTCTAACAAATTTCATCATCTTGAATCAAATAGAAAACAAAGCCAAGAAAAAAAAGATCATAAAAATGTTGAATTTTATACGTTAACTCAAAAAGTCTACACACTTCGTTATAAGTCGAAATTGATTTCTGAGACTAAATTGTAAACTAGATAAACTCATCTTTAACAGAAAAGTTTGAAAAATGTATTGTAATTACAATTAATATGTTCTAAGGCATACTCTAGTAAAAATTGCATTTCTATGTACGTTGATTCAAGAAAATATGAAGGAAGTCAAATGTCACAATAGAAGAAGATGAAAGACCATGCAGAACTAATCCAAATCCTAACAAATTTCATCTATCTTGAATCAAATAGAAACAAAGCAACACAAAAAAAAAGTTCATAAAATATTGAATTTTATACGTTAACTCAAAAAAGTCTACACACTTCGTTATAAGTCTGAAATTGATTTCTGAGACTAAATCGTAAACTAGATTAACTCATCTTTAACAGAAAAAGTTTGAAAAATGTATTGCAATCACAATAATATGTTCTAAGCATTACGTCTAGTAAAAATTGCATTTCTATGTACGTTGATTCAAGAAAATATGAAGGAAGTCAAATTCACAATAGAAGAAGATGAAACCATGCATAACTAATCCAAATCCTAACAAATTTCATCTATCTTGAATCAAATAGAAAGACAAACCAACACAAGAAAGAGTTCATAAAATTTGAATTTTATATACGTTAACTCAAAAAAGTCTACACAGTCGGAAATTGATTTTGAGACTAAATCGTAAACTAGATAACTCATCTTTAACAGAAAAAGTTTGAAAAATGTATTGCAATCATAAATAATATGTTCTAAGCATTACGTCTAGTAAAAATTGATTTCTATGTACGTTGATTCAAGAAAATATGAGGATCAAATCACAATAGAAGAAGGATAAGACCAAGAAGACTAATCCAAATCTAACAAATTTCATCTATCTTGAATCAAATAGAAAGACAACCCAACACAAAAAGAAAGAGATAAAAATGTTGAATTTTATATACGTTAACTCAAAAAAGTCTACACACTTCGTTATAAGTCGAAATTGATTTCTGACTAAATTGTAAACTAGATAAACTCATCTTTAACAGAAAAAGTTTGAAAAATGTATTGTAATCACAAATAATATGTTCGAAGGTATTACGTCTAGTAAAAATTGCATTTCTATGTACGTTGATTCAAGAAAATATGAAGGAAGTCAAATTTCACAATCGAAGAAGGATGAAAGACCAGCCAGAACTAATCCAAATCTAACAAATTTAATCTATTGAATCAAATAGAAAGACAAAGCCAATAAAAAAAAGAGTTCATAAAATGTTGAATTTTATACGTTAACTCAAAAAAGTCTACACACTCGTTATAAGTCGGAAGTTGATTTCTGAGACTAAATTGTAAACTAGATATACTCATCTTTAACAGAAAAGTTTGAAAAATGTATTGTAATTACAATTAATATGTTCTAAGGCTACGTCTAGTAAAAATGCATTTCTATGTTGATTCAAGAATATATGAAGGAAGTCAAATTACACAATAGAAGAAGGACAAAAGACCAAGCATAACTAATCCAAATACTAACAAATTTCATCAATCTTGAATCAAATAGAAAAACAAAGCCAAGAAAAAAAAAGATCATAAAAATGTTAAATTTCATATACGTTAACTCAAAAAAGTCTACACACTTCGTTATAAGTCGGAAATTTATTTCTGAGACTAAATTGTAAACTAGATAAACTCATCTTTAACAGAAAAAGTTTGAAAAATGTATTGTAATTACAATTAATATGTTCTAAGGCAATAGCTCTAGTAAAAATTGCATTTCTATGTACGTTGATTCAAGAAAATATGAAGGAAGTCAAATGTCACAATAGAAGAAAGATGAAAGACCATGCAGAACTAATCCAAATCCTAACAAATTTCATCTATCTTGAATCAAATAGAAAGACAAAGCCAACACAAAAAGAAAGAGTTCATAAAAATATTGAATTTTATATACGTTAACTCAAAAAAGTCTACACACTTCGTTATAAATCGGAAATTGATTTCTGAGACTAAATCGTAAACTAGATTAACTCATCTTTAACAGAAAAAGTTTGAAAAATGTATTGCAATCACAAATAATATGTTCTAAAGCATTACGTCTAGTAAAAATTGCATTTCTATGTACGTTGATTCAAGAAAATATGAAGAAGTCAAATTTTACAATAGAAGAAGGATTAAAGACCATGCATAACTAATCCAAATCCTAACAAATTTCATCTATCTTGAATCAAATAGAAAGACAAACCAACACAAATGAAAGAGTTCAAAAAATTTTTAATTTTATATACGTTAACTCAAAAAAGTCTACAAGTCGGAAATTGATTTCTGACACTAAATCGTAAACTAGATAAACTCATCTTTAACAGAAAAAGTTTGAAAAATGTATTGTAATCATAAATAATATGTTCTAAAGCATTACGTCTAGTAAAAATTGAATTTCTATGTACGTTGATTTAAGAAAATATGAGGATGGCAAATTTCAATATATAAGAAGGATGAAAGACCAAGAAGAACTAATCCAAATCCTAACAAATTTCATCTATCTTGAGTCAAATAGAAAGACCAACCCAACACAAAAAGAAAGAGTTCATAAAAATGTTGAATTTTATATACGTCAACTCAAAAAAGTCTACACACTTCGTTATAAGTCTGAAATTGATTTCT
This sequence comes from Papaver somniferum, assembly GCF_003573695.1. Lineage (NCBI taxonomy): Eukaryota > Viridiplantae > Streptophyta > Magnoliopsida > Ranunculales > Papaveraceae > Papaver > Papaver somniferum. The sequence continues at coordinate 43,696,661 of NC_039366.1, forward strand.
GACAATAAATTGTAAACTAGATAAACTCATCTTTAACAGAAAAAGTTTGAAAAATGTATTGTAATCACAAATAATATGTTTGAAGGCATTACGTCTAGTAAAAATTGCATTTCTATGTACGTTGATTCAAGAAAATATGAATTAAGTCAAATTTCACAATCGAAGAAGGATGAAAGACCAGCCAGAACTAATCCAAATTCTAACAAATTTAATCTATTTGAATCAAATCGAAAGACAAAGCCAATAAAAAATAAAGAGTTCATAAAAATGTGGAATTTTTAATATGTTAACTCAAAAAAGTCTACACACCTTGTTATAAGTCGGAAGTTGATTTCTGAGACTAAATTGTAAACCAGATATATTCATATTTAATAGAATAAGATTGAAAAATGTATTGTAATCACAATTAATATGTTTTAAGGCACTACGTCTAGTAAAAGTTCGATTTTTATGTATGTTGATTCAAGAATATATGAAGGAAGTCAAATTTCACAATAGAAGAAGGAAGAAAGACCAAGCAGAACTAATCCAAATCCTAAAAAATGTCATCAATCTTGAATCAAATAGAAAAACAAAGCCAAGAAAAAAAAAGATCATAAAAATGTTGAATTTTATATACGTTAACTAAAAAAAGTCTACACACTTCGTTATAAGTCGGAAATTGATTTCTGAGACTAAATTGTAAACTAGATAAACTCATCTTTAACAGAAAAAGTTTGAAAAATGTATTGCAATCACAAATAATATATTCTAAAGCATTACGTCTAGTAAAAATTGCATTTCTATGTACGTTGATTCAAGAAAATATGAAGGAAGTCAAATTTCACAATAGAAGAAGGATGAAAGACCAGCTAGAACTAATCCAAATCCTAACAAATTTCATCTATTTGAATCAAATTGAAATACAAAGCCAATACAAAAATAAAGAGTTCATAAAAATGTTGATTTTTTGTACGTTAACTCAAAAAAGTCTACACACTTCGTTTTAAGTCGGAAGTTGATTTCTGAGACTAAATTGTAAACTAGATATACTCATCTTTAACAGAATAAGTTTGAAAAATTTATTGTAATCACAATTAATATATTCTAAGGCAGTACGTCTAGTAAAAATTGGATTTCTATGTATGTTGATTTCAAGAATATATGAAGGAAGTCAAATTTCACAATAGAAGAAGGACGAAAGACCAAGCAGAACTAATCCAAATCCTAAAAAATGTCATCAATCTTGAATCAAATAGAAAAACAAAGCCAACCCAAAAAGAAAGAGATCATAAAAATGTTGAATTTTATATACGTTAACTCAAACAAGTCTACACACTTCGTTATAAGTCGGAAATTGATTTCTGAGACTAAATCGTAAACTAGATAAACTTATCTTTAACAGAAAAAGTTTGAAAAATGTATTGCAATCACAAATAATATGTTCTAAAGCATTACATCTAGTAAAAATTGCATTTCTATGTACGTTGATTCAAGAAAATATGAAGGAAGTCAAATTTCACAATAGAAGAAGGATGAAAGACCAGCTAGAACTAATCTAAATCCTAACAAATTTCATCTATACGAATCAAATTGAAAGACAAAGCCAATACAAAAATAAAGAGTTCATAAAAATGTTGATTTTTTATACGTTAACTCAAAAAGTCTACACACTTCGTTATAAGTCGGGAGTTGATTTCTGAGACTAAATTGTAAACTAGATAAACTCATCTTTAACATAAAATGTTTGAAAACTGTATTGTAATCACAATTAATATGTTCTAAGGCAGTACGTCTTGGGATCCTTAGAGAAATAGAAAAGGAGGAAAGAGAATGTCCATTTTTTTCTCTTTTTTGCGATTTTGGAAAACCAAGTTTTTTCACGTTTAGGGTTTCAAGTTTTACGTTTTTGGATTATCAGAATCAATACGTTGATTCATGATGATTCATTCTTTAGATAACCTTCCTAGTAGCTCAAATCAAAACCATGCTAAAACAGTTTCTTTTGCTGAAAAAGTTAGGGAACGTAAAACCCTAAATCCAACTTCAGTTGATATTTCCTTGTTACCAAACCCTACTCTTGTTGAGGGTGAGCCAGCTCTTGTCATTCCTAATGATTATTATCAGGAAGGGTGCAAGCCTTTTCAATATAGTTTCATAGCTAGGCTGGATGCTACAGGTTTAAAGTTTGTTGAGGTTCAAAAAATCCTTGAAAATCAATGGAAACTTAAGAATAGGTGTAAGTTTATACCTATGAGCAAAGGATTCTTTGTTATTATGTTATCTTCAGAATTGGACAAGGAAAAGATTCGTGCTGAAAAGTGGTTTGTCAATCAACAAATTCTGAGGTTGATTGATTGATACCCAGGTTTTAATCCTGATAAACAAAGAACGTCCTATGCAGCTGTTTGGGTACGTTTTCTTGGTCTCCCTATTGAGATATGGATTGAGAGATCATTACTTTCTATTGGGAAAATCCTTGGAACACCAATTGTGGTGGATCAAAGAACCCTAAATCTAGAATATGGTCACTTCGCAGCTGTTTTGGTAGATATAGACTTTGCAAAGTGTATTCCTGACTGCATCTCTATCACTGCAGGAGGTAAAAAAATTTGGCAATCTGTTGATATACCAAATTCACCTAAATTCTGTTTATCTTGTAATATTATTGGGCATGTTGATGGTGAATGCAAAAAGAAGAATAGCATGAAGGCTGCTGGTAAGGAAAAACAGATTGTTCATAAACCTACAATCCAAGTTTGGCAAGCAAAATCAGCTAAAACTAATGAGGGTGAGGAGAAGTCTTTGAATCTGGAAAATAAGGAGGATAATATGGTTGGTGCTTCAGTTGAGAAGGAGGATGATCGAGTTTGTGAGGCTCGGCTTAGATTGAAAAACGAAATTGCAGCCAAGGAAGCGCTTGCTGCACGTACACAATCTGCTCATGCAGACCTTGCAAAGTCCGGGTTAAACCAAAACTCTACAGCTCAGTCCGGGATAAACCAAATCTCTACAGCTCAGTCCGTGTCTGAGTTGGAAACCCAAATAAGAGTCGTGAACAAAGAAACTTCTGAAGTTGTTGGCGCTACAGCTGAAGAAGATAATGCACGTACAGATTCTATCAATGCAGGCCATGCAGGTCAGTCCGTGGTTGATTTGATAAATCTTAAAAACACTCCTACTGATGTTATTGATGCTAATCAGTTGGAAAAGGAGCTAGCTAAATCTGCTGCTGAATTGCGTGAGGCTCAGATGAAGTTTATTCATTGTAAAAATACTATTGCAGCTCAGAAAGATATAGCTTTACGTAAAAATAAGGAAGACATGGCTGCTCAGAGCTTTTCTAAAGATGAATGGACTGAAGTGAAAGGAAAGAAATCCCCTAGCAAAGGTACTTTCTCTTTTACTCCTTTTGAGAAGGATTATACTCCTTTTGCGGATGAGTTGATGCAAACTGAAGTTGTGGTTAAAAACAAATTTGATGTTCTAGAATCTGAGTTAGGCCTTGATAATGTTGTTATTGAGGAGGAGGAGGAGGAGGATCATGTAGAATCTAGTGATTCAGATGTTAGTATGGGCTCTAAAACTTGGGGTGAGGTTGATGATGACATTTTAGAAAGGAAAAAAGCTAGGAAAGTTGCCAAACAGGCTGCTAATATTATAGCAAAGCGTTCTTTGCAATCTGATTCAAGTTTGGAATCTTCTCCCAGCAAGTCTATTGAGGAATCTCCAACCCGTGACATTCAAGTGGGGTTGGTTGATACTGTTTTTGATAAGAATAATATTTTGTCTAAGGAAGAATTAGAGGTGGCAAGCAATATTCAGTTGGAAGATGTGCGTGCTCAGTTCATTAGAAGTCCAGCTTTTAGACGAGAATATTTCAAAGAAAAGAGGGAGCAAAAGAAAAAAATATCCTAGTAAGTTGTCTCTTATTAAGCTTGTTCCTGGTAACTTTGCCTCTGAGGATGAAGACGGAGAGTTTATGGTGGATGAAGATGTCTTGGGTAATTATGCTTTTGACACGGATATTCTGGATGGAATTTTTTCTAAGAGCGAATCGTATAGAGTTGGTAGCAGCAGAAGTAAATTGAAAGGAGTTGGCTGTAGATATAGGTAGCTTCTTTTAATTTTATTTTTTGTGGTTATTACTTTTGTTATTTTTAAGCGTTATTTTGTCCCCTTAGGTTTATGAAGCTAGGGAGAATGGTGCTCCAAATTTGTAAATCTTGTAATTACGATTTTTTGCTTAATAAACCTTTTTGACCTAGCAAAAAAAAAAAACAGTACGTCTAGTAAAAATTGCATTTCTATGTATGTTATTTCAAGAATATATGAAGGAAGTCAAATTTCGCAATAGAAGAAGGACGAAAGAGCAAGCATAACTAATCCAAATCCTAACAAATTTCATCTATCTTGAATCAAATAGAAAGACAAAGCAACCACAAAAAGAAAGAGTTCATAAAAATGTTGAATATTATATACGTTAACTCAAAAAAGTCTACACACTTCGTTATAAGTCAGAAATTGATTTTTGATACTACATCGTAAACTAAATAAAATCATCTTTAGCAAAAAAGGTTTGAAAAATGTATTTTAATCACAAATAATATATCCTAAAGCATTACGTCTAGTAAAAATTGCATTTCTATGTACGTTGATTCAAGAAAATATAAAAGAATGCAAACTTCATAATAGAAGAAGGATGAAAGACCAAGAAGAACTAATCCAAATCCTAACAAATTTCATCTATCTGGAATCAAATAGAAAGAAAAAGCGAACATAAAAGAAAAGAGTTCATAAAAATGTTGAATTTTATATACGTTAACTCAAAAAAGTCTACGCACTTCGTTATAAGTCTGAAATTGATTTTGAAACTAAATTGTAAACTAGATAAACTCATCTTTAACAGAAAAAGTTTGAAAAGTGTATTGTAATCACAAATAATATGTTCTAAGGCATTACGTCTAGTAAAAATTGCATTTCTATGTACGTTGATTCCAGAAAATATGAAGGAAGTCAAATTTCACAGTAGAAGAAGGATGAAAGACCAGCCAAAACGAATCCAAATTCTAAAAAATTTCATCTATTTGAATCAAATTGAAAGACAAAGCCAACACAAAAAAAAGATTCATAAAAATGTTGAATTTTATATACGTTAACTCAAAAAAGTCTAGACACTTCGTTATAAGTCGGAAGTTGATTTCTGAGATTAAATTGTAAACAAGATAAACTCATCTTTAACAGAAAAAGCTTGAAAAATGTATTGTAATCACAAATAATATGTTCGAAGGCATTACGTCTAGTAAAAATTGCATTTCTATGTTCGTTGATTCAAGAAAATATGAAGGAAGTCAAATTTCACAATAGAAGAAGGATGAAAGACCAGCCAGAACTAATCCAAATTCTAATAAATTCATCTATTTGAATCAAATCGAAAGACAAAGCCAATAAAAAATAAAGAGTTCATAAAAATGTGGAATTTTTAATACGTTAACTCAAAAAAGTCTACACACTTCGTTATAAGTCGGAAGTTGATTTCTGAGACTAAATTGTAAACTAGATATACTCATCTTTAATAGAATAAGATTGAAAAATGTATTGTAATCACAATTAATATGTTCTAAGGCAGTACGTCTAGTAAAAATTGGATTTCTATGTATGTTGATTCAAGAATATATGAAGGAAGTCAAATTTCACAAAAGAAGAAGGACGAAAGACCAAGCAGAACTAATCCAATCCTAACAAATTCCATCAATTTGAATCAAATAGAAAAACAAAGCCAACACAAAAATAGAGATCATAAAAATGTTGAATTTTATATACGTTAACTCAAAAAAGTCTACACACTTCGTTATAAGTCGGAAATTGATTTCTGAGACTAAATTGTAAACTAGATAAACTCATCTTTAACAGAAAAAGTTTGAAAAATGTATTGTAATTAGAATTAATATGTTCTAAGGAATACCTCTAGTAAAAATTGCATTTCTATGTACGTTGATTCAAGAAAATATGAAGGAAGTCAAATTTCACAATAGAAGAAGATGAAAGACCATGCAGAACTAATCCGAATCCTAACAAATTTCATCTATCTTTAAGCAAATAGAAAGACAAAGCCAACACAAAAAGAAAGAGTTCATAAAATTTGAATTTTATACACGTTAACTCAAAAAGTCTACACACTTCGTTATAAGTAGGAAATTGATTTCTGAGACTAAATCGTAAACTAGACAAACTCATCTTTAACAGAAAAAGTTTGAAAAATGTATTGCAATCACAAATAATATGTTCTAAAGCATTACGTCTAGTAAAAATTGCATTTCTATGTACGTTGATTCAAGAAAATATGAAGGAAGTCAAATTTCACAATAGAAGAAGGATGAAAGACCAGCTAGAACTAATCCAAATCCTAATAATTTCATCTATTTGAATAAAATTGAAAGACAAAGCCAATACAAAAATAAAGAGTTCATATAAATGTTGATTTTTGTACGTTAACTCAAAAAAGTCTACACCCTTCGTTATAAGTCTAAATTGATTTCTGAAACTAAATTGTAAACTAGATAAACTCATATTTAACAGAAACAGTTTGAAAAATGTATTGTAATCACAAATAATATGTTCTAAGGCATTACGTCTAGTAAAAATTGCATTTCTATGTACGTTATTCAAGAAAATATGAATGAAGTCAAATTTCACAATAGAAGAAGGATGAAAGACCAGCCAGAACTAATCCAAATTCTAAAAACTTTAATCTACTTGAATCAAATTGAAAGACAAAGCCAACACAAAAAAAGAGTTCAAATTTTTTGAATTTTATATACGTTAACTCAAAAAAGTCTACACACTTCGTTATAAGTCAGAACTTGATTTCTGGGACTAAATCGTAAACTAGACAAACTCATCTTTAACAGAAAAAGTTTGAAAATGTATTGTAATCACAAATAATATGTTCTAAAGCATTACGTCTAGTAGAAATTGAATTTCTATGTACGTTGATTCAAGAAAATATGAGGAACACAAATTTCAAAATAAGAAGGATGAAAGACCAAGAAGAACTAATCCAAATCCTAACAAATTTCATCTATCCTGAATCAAATAGAAAGAAAAGCCAACACAAAAAGAAAGAGTTCATAAAAATGTTGAATTTTATACGTTAACTCAAAAAAGTCTACACACTTCGTTATAAGTCGAAATTGATTTCTGACTAAATTGTAAACTAGATAAACTCATCTTTAACAGAAAAGTTTGAAAATGTATTGTAATCACAAATAATATGTTCGAAGCATTACGTCTAGTAAAATTGCATTTCTATGTACGTTGATTCAAGAAAATATGAAGGAACAAATTTCAAATAAGAAGGATGAAAGACCAGAAACTAATCCAAATCCTAACAAATTTCATCTATTGAATCAAATGAAAGACAAAGCCAACACAAAAAAAAAGTTCATAAAAATGTTGAATTTTATATACGTTAACTCAAAAAAGTCTACACACTTCGTTATAAGTCGGAAATTGATTTCTGACTAAATTGTAAACTAGATAAACTCATCTTTAACAGAAAAGTTTGAAAAATGTATTGTAATCACAATAATATGTTCTAAGGCATTACGTCTAGTAAAAATTGCATTTCTATGTACGTTGATTCAAGAAAATATGAAGGAAGTCAAATTTCACAATAGAAGAAGGATGAAAGACCAGCCAGAACTAATCCAAATCTAACAAATTTCATCTATTTGAATCAAATTGAAAGACAAAGCCAATAAAAAATAAAGAGTTCATAAAAATGTTGAATTTTTATACGTTAACTCAAAAAAGTCTACACACTTCGTTATAAGTCGGAAGTTGATTTCTGAGACTAAATTAAACTAGATAACTCATCTTTAACAGAAAAGTTTGAAAAATGTATTGTAATCACAATAATATGTTCTAAGGCATACGTCTAGTAAAAATTGCATTTCTATGTATGTTGATTCAAGAATATGAAGGAAGTCAAATTTCACAATAGAAGAAGGACGAAAGACCAAGCAGAACTAATCCAAATCCTAACAAATTTCATCTATCTTGAATCAAATAGAAAACAAAGCCAACACAAAAAGAAAGAGTTCATAAAAATGTTGAATTTTATATACGTTAACTCAAAAAAGTCTACACACTTCGTTATAAGTCGGAAATTGATTTCTGAGACTAAATTGTAAACTAGATAAACTCATCTTTAACAGAAAAAGTTTGAAAAATGTATTGCAATCACAAATAATATGTTCTAAGCATTACGTCTAGTAAAAATTGCATTTCTATGTACGTTGATTCAAGAAATATGAAGGAAGTCAAATTTCACAATAGAAGAAGGATGAAAGACCAGCAGAACTAATCCAAATCCTAACAAATTTCATCTATTGAATCAAATTGAAAGACAAAGCCAATACAAAAATAAAGAGTTCATAAAAATGTTGAATTTTTATACGTTAACTCAAAAAATCTACACTTCGTTATAAGTCGGAGTTGATTTCTGAGACTAAATTGTAAACTAGATAAACTCATCTTTAACAGAAAAGTTTGAAAAATGTATTGTAATCACAATAATATGTTCTAAGGCATTCGTCTAGTAAAAATTGCATTTCTATGTATGTTATTCAAGAAATATGAAGGAAGTCAAATTTCACAATAGAAGAAGAAAAGAGCAAGCAAACTAATCCAAATCCTAACAAATTTCATCTATCTTGAATCAAATAGAAAGACAAAGCAACCACAAAAAGAAAGAGTTCATAAAAATGTTGAATTTTATATACGTTAACTCAAAAAAGTCTACACACTTCGTTATAAGTCAGAAATTGATTTTGAACTAAATCGTAAACTAGATAAATCATCTTTAACAGAAAAAGTTTGAAAAGTATTTTAATCACAAATAATATCTAAGCATTACGTCTAGTAAAAATTGCATTTCTATGTACTTGATTCAAGAAAATATGAAAGTCAAATTTCACATAGAAGAAGGATGAAAGACAAGAAAACTAATCCAAATCCTAACAAATTTCATCTATCTGAATCAAATAGAAACAAAGCCAACAAAAAGAAAAGTTCATAAAAATGTTGAATTTTATATACGTTAACTCAAAAAAGTCTACGCACTTCGTTATAAGTCTGAAATTGATTTCTGAAACTAAATTGTAAACTAGATAAACTCATCTTTAACAGAAAAAGTTTGAAAATGTATTGTAATCACAAATATATGTTCTAAGGCATTACGTCTAGTAAAAATTGCATTTCTATGTACGTTGATTCAGAAAATATGAAGGAAGTCAAATTTCACATAGAAGAAGGATGAAAGACCCAGAACGAATCCAAATTCTAAAAAATTTCATCTATTTGAATCAAATTGAAAGACAAAGCCAACACAAAAAGAAAGAGTTCATAAAAATGTTGAATATATACGTTAACTCAAAAAAGTCTAGACACACTTCGTTATAAGTCGAAGTTGATTTCTGAGATAAATTGTAAACAAGATAAACTCATCTTTAACAGAAAAAGTTGAAAAATGTATTGTAATCACAAATAATATGTTCGAAGGCATTACGTCTAGTAAAAATTGCATTTCTATGTTCGTTGATTCAAGAAAATATGAAGGAAGTCAAATTTCACAATAGAAGAAGGATGAAAGACCAGCCAGAACTAATCCAAATTCTAACAAATTCCATCTATTTGAATCAAATCGAAAGACAAAGCCAATAAAAATAAAGAGTTCATAAAAATGTGGAATTTTTAATACGTTAACTCAAAAAAGTCTACACACTTCGTTATAAGTCGGAAGTTGATTTCTGAGACTAAATTGTAAACTAGATATACTCATCTTTAAGAATAAGATTGAAAAATGTATTGTAATCACAATTAATATGTTCTAAGGCAGTACTCTAGTAAAAATTGGATTTCTATGTATGTTGATTCAAGAATATATGAAGGAAGTCAAATTTCACAATAGAAGAAGGACGAAAGACCAAGCAGAACTAATCCAAATCCTAACAAATTCATCAATCTTGAATCAAATAGAAAAACAAAGCCAACACAAAAAAGAGATCATAAAAATGTTGAATTTATATACGTTAACTCAAAAAAGTCTACACACTTCGTTATAAGTCGGAAATTGATTTCTGAGACTAAATCGTAAACTAGATAAACTCATCTTTAACAGAAAAAGTTTGAAAAATGTATTAATCACAAATTAATATGTTCTAAGGCATACGTGTAGTAAAAATTGCATTTCTATGTACGTTGATTCAAGAAAATATGAAGGAAGTCAAATTTCACAATAGAAGAAATGAAAGACCAGCAGAACAAATCCAATCCTAACAAATTTCATCTATATTGAATCAAATAGAAAGACAAAGCCAACACAAAAAAAGAGTTCATAAAAATGTTAATTTTATATACGTTAACTCAAAAAAGTCTACACACTTCGTTATAAGTCTGAAATTGATTTCTGAACTAAATTGTAAACTAGATAAACTCATCTTTAACAGAAAAAGTTTGAAAAATGTATTTAATCACAATAATATGTTCTAAGGCATTACGTCTAGTAAAAATTGCATTTCTGTACGGTTATTCAAGAAAATATGAAGGAAGTCAAATTTCACAATAGAAGAAGGATGAAAGACCAGCTAGAACTAATCCAAATCCTAAAAATTTCATCTATTTGAATCAAAATTGAAAGACAAAGCCAATACAAAAAAAAGAGTTATAAATGTTGATTTTTTGTATTAACTCAAAAAAGTCTACACCTTCGTTATAAGTCAAATTGATTTCTGAACTAAATTGTAAACTAGATAAATCATCTTTAACAGAAAGTTTGAAAAATGTATTGTAATCACAAATAATATGTTCTAAGGCATTACGTCTAGTAAAAATTGCATTTCTATGTACGTTGATTCAAGAAAATATGAAGAATCAAATTTCACAATAGAAGAAGGATGAAAGACCAGCCAGAACTAATCCAAATCTAAAAACTTATCTCTGAATCAAATTGAAAGACAAAGCCAACACAAAAGAAAGAGTTCATTTTGAATTTTATATACGTTAACTCAAAAAAGTCTACACACTTCGTTATAAGTCGAAATTGATTTCTGAACTAAATTGTAAACTAGATAAACTCATCTTTAACAGAAAAAGTTTGAAAATGTGTTGTAATCACAAATAATATGTTCTAAGGCATTACGTCTAGTAAAAATTGCATTTCTATGTACGTTGATTCAAAAATATGAAGGAAGTCAAATTTCACAAGTAAGAAGGATGAAAGACCAGCCAGAACGAATCCAAATTCTAAAAAATTTCATCTATTTGAATCAAATTGAAAGACAAAGCCAACACAAAAAGAAAGAGTTCATAAAAATGTTGAATTTTATATACGTTAACTCAAAAAAGTCTAGACACTTCGTTATAAGTCGGAAGTTGATTTCTGAGATAAATTGTAAACAGATAAACTCATCTTTAACAGAAAAAGTTGAAAAATGTATTGTAATCACAAATAATATGTTCGAAGGCATTACGTTTAGTAAAAACTGCGTTTCCATGTACGGTTATTCAAGAAAATATGAAGGAAGTCAAATTTCACAATAGAAGAAGGATGAAAGACCAGCCATAACTAATCCATTTTCTAACAAATTTCATCTATTTGAATCAAATTGAAAGACAAAGCCAATAAAAATAAAGAGTTCATAAAAATGTTGAGTTTTTAATACGTTAACTCAAAAAAGTCTACACACTTCTTTATAAGTCGGAAGTTGATTTCTGAGACAAAATTTTAAACTAGATATACTCATCTTTAACAGAATAAGTTTGAAAAATGTATTGTAATCACAATTAATATGTTCTAAGGCAGTACGTCTAGTAAAAATTGGATTTCTATGTATGTTGATTTCAAGAATATATGAAGGAAGTCAAATTTCTCAATAGAAGAAGGACGAAAGACCAAGCAGAACTAATCCAAATCCTAACAAATTTCATCAGTCTTGAATCAAATAGAAACACAAAGCCAACACAAAAAGAAAGAGATCATAAAAATGTTGAATTTTATATACGTTAACTCAAAAAAGTCTACACACTTCGTTATAAGTCGGAAATTGATTTCTGAGACTAAATCGTAAACTAGATAAACTCATCTTTAACAGAAAAAATTTGAAAAATGTATTGCAATCACAAATAATATGTTCTAAAGCATTACGTCTAGTAAAAATTGCATTTCTATGTACGTTGATTCAAGAAAATATGAAGGAAGTCAAATTTCACAATAGATGAAGGATGAAAGACCAGCCAAAACTAATCCAAATCCTAACAAATTTCATCTATTCGAATCAAATTGAAAGACAAAGCCAAAACAAAAATAAAGAGTTCATAAAAATGTTGATTTTTTATACGTTAACTCAAAAAATCTACACATTTCGTTATAAGTCGGGAGTTGATTTCTGAGAATAAATTGTAAACTAGATAAACTCATCTTTAACAGAAAATGTTTGAAAAATGTATTGTAATCACAATTAATATGTTCTAAGGCAGTACGTCTAGTAAAAATTGCATTTCTATGTATGTTATTTCAAGAATATATGAAGGAAGTCAAATTTCACAATAGAAGAAGGACGAAAGAGCAAGCAGAACTAATCCAAATCCTAACAAATTTCATCTATCTTGAATCAAATAGAAAGACAAAGCAACCACAAAAAGAAAGAGTTCATAAAAATGTTGAATTTTATATACGTTAACTCAACAAAGTCTACACACTTCGTTATAAGTCAGAAATTGATTTTTGATACTAAATCGTAAACTAGATAAAATCATCTTTAACAGAAAAAGTTTGAATAATGTATTTTAATCACAAATAATATATCCTAAAGCATTACGTCCAGTAAAAATTGCATTTCTATGTACTTTGATTCAAGAAAATATGAAAGAATGCAAATTTCATAATAGAAGAAGGATGAAAGACCAAGAAGAACTAATCCAAATCCTAACAAATTTCATCTATCTTGAATCAAATAGAAAGAAAAAGCGAACATAAAAGAAAAGAGTTCATAAAAATGTTGAATTTTATATACATTAACTCAAAAAAGTCTACGCACTTCGTTATAAGTCTGAAATTGATTTCTGAAACTAAATTGTAAACTAGATAAACTCATCTTTAACAGAAAAAGTTTGAAAAGTGTATTGTAATCACAAATAATATGTTCTAAGGCATTACGTCTAGTAAAAATTGCATTTCTATGTACGTTGATTCCAGAAAATATGAAGGAAGTCAAATTTCACAGTAGAAGAAGGATGAAAGACCAGCCAAAACGAATCCAAATTCTAAAAAATTTCATCTATTTGAATCAAGTTGAAAGACAAAGCCAACACAAAAAGAAAGATTTCATAAAAATGTTGAATTTTATATACATTAACTCAAAAAAGTCTAGACACTTCGTTATAAGTCGGAAGTTGATTTCTGAGATTAAATTGTAAACAAGATAAACTCATCTTTAACAGAAAAAGCTTGAAAAATGTATTGTAATCACAAATAATATGTTCGAAGGCATTACGTCTAGTAAAAATTGCATTTCTATGTTCGTTGATTCAAGAAAATATGAAGGAAGTCAAATTTCACAATAGAAGAAGGATGAAAGACCAGCCAGAACTAATCCAAATTCTAATAAATTCCATCTATTTGAATCAAATCGAAAGACAAAGCCAATAAAAAATAAAGAGTTCATAAAAATGTGGAATTTTTAATACGTTAACTCAAAAAAGTCTACACACTTCGTTATAAGTCGGAAGTTGATTTCGAAGACTAAATTGTAAACTAGATATACTCATCTTTAATAGAATAAGATTGAAAAATGTATTGTAATCACAATTAATATGTTCTAAGGCAGTACGTCTAGTAAAAATTGGATTTCTATGTATGTTGATTCAAGAATATATGAAGGAAGTCAAATTTCACAAAAGAAGAAGGACGAAAGACCAAGCAGAACTAATCCAATTCCTAACAAATTCCATCAATATTGAATCAAATAGAAAAACAAAGCCAACACAAAAAATAGAGATCATAAAAATGTTGAATTTTATATATGTTAACTCAAAAAAGTTTACACACTTCGTTATAAGTCGGAAATTGATTTCTGAGACTAAATTGTAAACTAGATAAACTCATCTTTAACAGAAAAAGTTTGAAAAATGTATTGTAATTAGAATTAATATGTTCTAAGGAAATACCTCTAGTAAAAATTGCATTTCTATGTACGTTGATTCAAGAAAATATGAAGGAAGTCAAATTTCACAATAGAAGAAAGATGAAAGACCATGCAGAACTAATCCGAATCCTAACAAATTTCATCTATCTTTAAGCAAATAGAAAGACAAAGCCAACACAAAAAGAAAGAGTTCATAAAAATATTGAATTTTATACACGTTAACTCAAAAAGTCTACACACTTCGTTATAAGTAGGAAATTGATTTCTGAGACTAAATCGTAAACTAGACAAACTCATCTTTAACAGAAAAAGTTTGAAAAATGTATTGCAATCACAAATAATATGTTCTAAAGCATTACGTCTAGTAAAAATTGCATTTCTATGTACGTTGATTCAAGAAAATATGAAGGAAGTCAAATTTCACAATAGAAGAAGGATGAAAGACCAGCTAGAACTAATCCAAATCTTAACAAATTTCATCTATGTGAATAAAATTGAAAGATAAAGCCAATATAAAAATAAAGAGTTCATATAAATGTTGATTTTTTGTACGTTAACTCAAAAAAGTCTACACACTTTGTTATAAGTCTGAAATTGATTTCTGAAACTAAATTGTAAACTAGATAAACTCATATTTAACAGAAAAAGTTTGAAAAATGTATTGTAATCACAAATAAAATGTTCTAAGGCATTACGTCTAGTAAAAATTGCATTTCTATGTACGTTGATTCAAGAAAATATGAAGGAAGTCAAATTTCACAATAGAAGAAGGATGAAAGACCAGCCAGAACTAATCCAAATTCTAAAAACTTTCATCTATTTGAATCAAATTGAAAGACAAAGCCAACACAAAAAGAAAGAGTTCAAAATTTTTTGAATTTTATATACGTTAACTCAAAAAAGTCTACACACTTCGTTATAAGTCAGAACTTGATTTGTGGGACTAAATCGTAAACTAGATAAAATCATCTTTAACAGAAAAAGTTTGAAAATGTATTGTAATCACAAATAATATGTTCTAAAGCATTACGTCTAGTAAAAATTGAATTTCTATGTACGTTGATTCAAGAAAATATGAGGAACACAAATTTCAAAATATAAGAAGGATGAAAGACCAAGAAGAACTAATCCAAATCCTAACAAACTTCATCTATCCTGAATCAAATAGAAAGAAAAAGCCAACACAAAAAGAAAGAGTTCATAAAAATGGTTAATTTTATATACGTTAGCTCAAAAAAGTCTACACACTTCGTTATAAGTCTGAAATTAAATTCTGACACTAAATTGTAAACTAGATAAACTCATCTTTAACAGAAAAAGTTTGAAAAATGTATTTTAATCACAAATAATATGTTCGAAGGCATTACGTTTAGTAAAAATTGCATTTCTATGTACGGTTATTCAAGAAAATATGAAGGAAGTCAAATTTCACAATAGAAGAAGGATGAAAGACCAGCCATAACTAATCCATATTCTAACAAATTTCATCTATTTGAATCAAATTGAAAGACAAAGCCAATAAAAAATAAAGAGTTCATAAAAATGTTGAGTTTTTAATACGTTAACTCAAAAAAGTCTACACACTTCGTTATAAGTCGGAAGTTGATTTCTGAGACTAAATCGTAAACTAGATAAACTCATCTTTAACAGAATATGTTTGAAAAATGTATTGTAATCACAATTAATATCTTCTAAGGCAGTTCGTCTAGTAGAAATTGCATTTCTATGTATGTTATTTCAAGAATATATGAAGGAAGTCAAATTTCACAATAGAAGAAGGACGAAAGAGCAAGCAGAACTAATCCAAATCCTAACAAATTTCATCTATCTTGAATCAAATAGAAAGACAAAGAAACCACAAAAAGAAAGAGTTCATAAAAATGTTGAATTTTATATACGTTAACTCAAAAAAGTCTACACACTTCGTTATAAGTCAGAAATTGATTTTTGATACTAAATCGTAAACTAGATAAAATCATCTTTAACAGAAAAAGTTTGAAAAGTATATTTTAATCACAAATAATATATCCTAAAGCATTACGTCTAGTAAAAATTGCATTTCTATGTACTTTGATTCAAGAAAATATGAAAGAATGCAAATTTCATAATAGAAGAAGGATGAAATACAAAGAAGAACTAATCCAAATCCTAACAAATTTCATCTATCTGGAATCAAATAGAAACAAAAAGCGAACATAAATGAAAACAGTTCATAAAAATGTTGAATTTTATATACGTTAACTCAAAAAAGTCTACGCACTTCGTTATAAGTCTGAAATTGATTTCTGAAACTAAATTGTAAACTAGATAAACTCATCTTTAACAGAAAAAGTTCGAAAAGTGTGTTGTAATCACAAATAATATGTTCTAAGGCATTACGTCTTGTAAAAATTGCATTTCTATGTACGTTGATTCCAGAAAATATGAAGGAAGTCAAATTTCACAGTAGAAGAAGGATGAAAGACTAGCCAGAACGAATCCAAATTCTAAAAAATTTCATCTATTTGAATCAAATTGAAAGACAAAGCCAACACAAAAAGAAAGAGTTCATAAAAATGTTGAATTTTATATACGTTAACTCAAAAAAGTCTAGACACTTCGTTATAAGTCAGAAGTTGATTTCTGAGATTAAATTGTAAACAAGATAAACTCATCTTTAACAGAAAAAGCTTGAAAAATGTATTGTAATCACAAATAATATGTTCGAAGGCATTACGTCTAGTAAAAATTGCATTTCTATGTTCGTTGATTCAAGAAAATATGAAGGAAGTCAAATTTCACAATAGAAGAAGGATGAAAGACCAGCCAGAACTAATCCAAATTCTAACAAATTCCATCTATTTGAATCAAATCGAAAGACAAAGCCAATAAAAAATAAAGAGTTCATAAAAATGTGGAATTTTTAATACGTTAACTCAAAAAAGTCTACACACTTCGTTATAAGTCGGAAGTTGATTTCTGAGACTAAATTGTAAACTAGATATACTCATCTTTAATAGAATAAGATTGAAAAATGTATTGTAATCACAATTAATATGTTCTAAGGCAGTACTTCTAGTAAAAATTGGATTTCTATGTATGTTGATTCAAGAATATATGAAGGAAGTCAAATTTCACAATAGAAGAAGGACGAAAGACCAAGCAGAACTAATCCAAATCCTAACAAATTCCATCAATCTTGAATCAAATAGAAAAACAAAGCCAACACAAAAAATAGAGATCATAAAAATGTTGAATATTATATACATTAACTCAAAAAAGTCTACACACATCGTTATAAGTCGGAAATTGATTTCTGAGACTAAATAGTAAACTAGATAAACTCATCTTTAACAGAAAAAGTTTGAAAAATGTATTATAATTAGAATTAATATGTTCTAAGGCAATACCTGTAGTAAAAATTGCATTTCTATGTACGTTGATTCAAGAAAATATGAAGGAAGTCAAATTTCACAATAGAAGAAAGATGAAAGACCATGCAGAACAAATCCGAATCCTAACAAGTTTCATCTATATTGAAGCAAATAGAAAGACAAAGCCAACACAAAAAGAAAGAGTTCATAAAAATGTTAAATTTTATATACATTAACTCAAAAAAGTCTACACACTTCGTTATAAGTCTGAAATTAATTTCTGACACTAAATTATAAACTAGATAAACTCATCTTTAACAGAAAAAGTTTGAAAAATGTATTTTAATCACAAATAATATGTTCGAAGGCATTACGTTTAGTAAAAACTACGTTTCCATGTACGGTTATTCAAGAAAATATGAAGGAAGTCAAATTTCACAATAGAAGAAGGATGAAAGACCAGCTAGAACTAATCCAAATCCTAATAAATTTCATCTATTTGAATAAAATTGAAAGACAAAGCCAATACAAAAATAAAGAGTTCATATAAATGTTGATTTTTTGTACGTTAACTCAAAAAAGTCTACACCCTTCGTTATAAGTCTAAAATTGATTTCTGAAACTAAATTGTAAACTAGATAAACTCATATTTAACAGAAACAGTTTGAAAAATGTATTGTAATCACAAATAATATGTTCTAAGGCATTACGTCTAGTAAAAATTGCATTTCTATGTACGTTAATTCAAGAAAATATGAATGAAGTCAAATTTCACAATAGAAGAAGGATGAAAGACCAGCCAGAACTAATCCAAATTCTAAAAACTTTAATCTACTTGAATCAAATTGAAAGACAAAGCCAACACAAAAAGAAAGAGTTCAAATTTTTTTGAATTTTATATACGTTAACTCAAAAAAGTCTACACACTTCGTTATAAGTCAGAACTTGATTTCTGGGACTAAATCGTAAACTAGACAAACTCATCTTTAACAGAAAAAGTTTGAAAAGTGTATTGTAATCACAAATAATATGTTCTAAGGCATTACGTCTAGTAAAAATTGCATTTCTATGTACGTTGATTCCAGAAAATATGAAGGAAGTCAAATTTCACAGTAGAAGAAGGATGAAAGACCAGCCAAAACGAACCCAAATTCTAAAAAATT
Source organism: Papaver somniferum (assembly GCF_003573695.1). Taxonomy (NCBI): domain Eukaryota; kingdom Viridiplantae; phylum Streptophyta; class Magnoliopsida; order Ranunculales; family Papaveraceae; genus Papaver; species Papaver somniferum. Next base: position 43,715,363 of record NC_039366.1, read on the forward strand.
TCATCTATTTGAATCAAGTTGAAAGACAAAGCCAACACAAAAAGAAAGATTTCATAAAAATGTTGAATTTTATATACGTTAACTCAAAAAAGTCTAGACACTTCGTTATAAGTCGGAAGTTGATTTCTGAGATTAAATTGTAAACAAGATAAACTCATCTTTAACAGAAAAAGCTTGAAAAATGTATTGTAATCACAAATAATATGTTCGAAGGCATTACGTCTAGTAAAAATTGCATTTCTATGTTCGTTGATTCAAGAAAATATGAAGGAAGTCAAATTTCACAATAGAAGAAGGATGAAAGACCAGCCAGAACTAATCCAAATTCTAATAAATTCCATCTATTTGAATCAAATCGAAAGACAAAGCCAATAAAAAATAAAGAGTTCATAAAAATGTGGAATTTTTAATACGTTAACTCAAAAAAGTCTACACACTTCGTTATAAGTCGGAAGTTGATTTCGAAGACTAAATTGTAAACTAGATATACTCATCTTTAATAGAATAAGATTGAAAAATGTATTGTAATCACAATTAATATGTTCTAAGGCAGTACGTCTAGTAAAAATTGGATTTCTATGTATGTTGATTCAAGAATATATGAAGGAAGTCAAATTTCACAAAAGAAGAAGGACGAAAGACCAAGCAGAACTAATCCAATTCCTAACAAATTCCATCAATATTGAATCAAATAGAAAAACAAAGCCAACACAAAAAATAGAGATCATAAAAATGTTGAATTTTATATATGTTAACTCAAAAAAGTTTACACACTTCGTTATAAGTCGGAAATTGATTTCTGAGACTAAATTGTAAACTAGATAAACTCATCTTTAACAGAAAAAGTTTGAAAAATGTATTATAATTAGAATTAATATGTTCTAAGGCAATACCTGTAGTAAAAATTGCATTTCTATGTACGTTGATTCAAGAAAATATGAAGGAAGTCAAATTTCACAATAGAAGAAAGATGAAAGACCATGCAGAACAAATCCGAATCCTAACAAGTTTCATCTATATTGAAGCAAATAGAAAGACAAAGCCAACACAAAAAGAAAGAGTTCATAAAAATGTTAATTTTATATACATTAACTCAAAAATCTACACACTTCGTTATAAGTCTGAAATTAATTTCTGACACTAAATAAACTAGATAAACTCATCTTTAACAGAAAAAGTTTGAAAAATGTATTTTAATCACAAATAATATGTTCGAAGGCATTACGTTTAGTAAAAACACGTTTCCATGTACGGTTATTCAAGAAATATGAAGGAAGTCAAATTTCACAATAGAAGAAGGATGAAAGACCAGCTAGAACTAATCCAAATCCTAATAAATTTCATCTATTTGAATAAAATTGAAAGACAAAGCCAATACAAAAATAAAGAGTTCATAAATGTTGATTTTTTGTACGTTAACTCAAAAAAGTCTACACCCTTCGTTATAAGTCTAAAATTGATTTCTGAACTAAATTGTAAACTAGATAAACTCATATTTAACAGAAACAGTTTGAAAAATGTATTGTAATCACAAATAATATGTTCTAAGGCATTACGTCTAGTAAAAATTGCATTTCTATGTACGTTAATTCAAGAAAATATGAATGAAGTCAAATTTCACAATAGAAGAAGGATGAAAGACCAGCCAAACTAATCCAAATTCTAAAAACTTTAATCTACTTTCAAATCAAGAAAGACAAAGCCAACAAAAAGAAAGAGTTCAAATTTTTTGAATTTTATATACGTTAACTCAAAAAAGTCTACACACTTCGTTATAAGTCAGAACTTGATTTCTGACTAAATCGTAAACTAGACAAACTCATCTTTAACAGAAAAAGTTTGAAAAGTGTATTGTAATCACAAATAATATGTTCTAAGGCATTACGTCTAGTAAAAATTGCATTTCTATGTACGTTGATTCCAGAAAATATGAAGGAAGTCAAATTTCACAGTAGAAGAAGGATGAAAGACCAGCCAAAACGAATCCAAATTCTAAAAAATTTCATCTATTTGAATCAAGTTGAAAGACAAAGCCAACACAAAAAGAAAGATTTCATAAAAATGTTGAATTTTATATACGTTAACTCAAAAAAGTCTAGACACTTTTAATGTGCGGAAGTTGATTTCTGAGATTAAATTGTAAACAAGATAAACTCATCTTTAACAGAAAAAGCTTGAAAAATGTATTGTAATCACAAATAATATGTTCGAAGGCATTACGTCTAGTAAAAATTGCATTTCTATGTTCGTTGATTCAAGAAAATATGAAGGAAGTCAAATTTCACAATAGAAGAAGGATGAAAGACCAGCCAGAACTAATCCAAATTCTAATAAATTCCATCTATTTGAATCAAATCGAAAGACAAAGCCAATAAAAAATAAAGAGTTCATAAAAATGTGGAATTTTTAATACGTTAACTCAAAAAAGTCTACACACTACTTCGTTATAAGTCGGAAGTTGATTTCGAAGACTAAATTGTAAACTAGATATACTCATCTTTAATAGAATAAGATTGAAAAATGTATTGTAATCACAATTAATATGTTCTAAGGCAGTACGTCTAGTAAAAATTGGATTTCTATGTATGTTGATTCAAGAATATATGAAGGAAGTCAAATTTCACAAAAGAAGAAGGACGAAAGACCAAGCACGAACTAATCCAATTCCTAACAAATTCCATCAATATTGAATCAAATAGAAAAACAAAGCCAACACAAAAAATAGAGATCATAAAAATGTTGAATTTTATATACGTTAACTCAAAAAAGTCTACACACTTTATAAGTCGGAAATTGATTTCTGAGACTAAATTGTAAACTAGATAAACTCATCTTTAACAGAAAAAGTTTGAAAAATGTATTGTAATTAGAATTAATATGTTCTAAGGAAACCTCTAGTAAAAATTGCATTTCTATGTACGTTGATTCAAGAAAATATGAAGGAAGTCAAATTTCACAATAGAAGAAAGATGAAAGACCATGCAGAACTAATCCGAATCCTAACAAATTTCATCTATCTTTAAGCAAATAGAAAGACAAAGCCAACACAAAAAGAAAGAGTTCATAAAAATATTGAATTTTATACACGTTAACTCAAAAAGTCTACACACTTCGTTATAAGTAGGAAATTGATTTCTGAGACTAAATCGTAAACTAGACAAACTCATCTTTAACAGAAAAAGTTTGAAAAATGTATTGCAATCACAAATAATATGTTCTAAAGCATTACGTCTAGTAAAAATTGCATTTCTATGTACGTTGATTCAAGAAAATATGAAGGAAGTCAAATTTCACAATAGAAGAAGGATGAAAGACCAGCTAGAACTAATCCAAATCCTAATAAATTTCATCTATTTGAATAAAATTGAAAGACAAAGCCAATACAAAAATAAAGAGTTCATATAAATGTTGATTTTTGTACGTTAACTCAAAAAAGTCTACACCCTTCGTTATAAGTCTAAAATTGATTTCTGAAACTAAATTGTAAACTAGATAAACTCATATTTAACAGAAACAGTTTGAAAAATGTATTGTAATCACAAATAATATGTTCTAAGGCATTACGTCTAGTAAAAATTGCATTTCTATGTACGTTAATTCAAGAAAATATGAATGAAGTCAAATTTCACAATAGAAGAAGGATGAAAGACCAGCCAGAACTAATCCAAATTCTAAAAACTTTAATCTACTTGAATCAAATTGAAAGACAAAGCCAACACAAAAGAAAGAGTTCAAATTTTTTTGAATTTTATATACGTTAACTCAAAAAAGTCTACACACTTCGTTATAAGTCAGAACTTGATTTCTGGGACTAAATCGTAAACTAGACAAACTCATCTTTAACAGAAAAAGTTTGAAAATGTATTGTAATCACAAATAATATGTTCCAAAGCATTACGTCTAGTAGAAATTGAATTTCTATGTACGTTGATTCAAGAAAATATGAGGAACACAAATTTCAAAATATAAGAAGGATGAAAGACCAAGAAGAACTAATCCAAATCCTAACAAATTTCATCTATCCTGAATCAAATAGAAAGAAAAAGCCAACACAAAAAGAAAGAGTTCATAAAAATGTTGAATTTTATATACGTTAACTCAAAAAAGTCTACACACTTCGTTATAAGTCTGAAATTAATTTCTGACACTAAATTGTAAACTAGATAAACTCATCTTTAACAGAAAGTTTGAAAAATGTATTTTAATCACAAATAATATGTTCGAAGGCATTACGTTTAGTAAAAATTGCATTTCTATGTACGGTTATTCAAGAAAATATGAAGGAAGTCAAATTTCACAATAGAAGAAGGATGAAAGACCAGCCATAACTAATCCATATTCTAACAAATTTCATCTATTTGAATCAAATTGAAAGACAAAGCCAATAAAAAATAAAGAGTTCATAAAAATTGAGTTTTTAATACGTTAACTCAAAAAAGTCTACACACTTCGTTATAAGTCGGAAGTTGATTTCTGAGACTAAATTGTAAACTAGATATACTCATCTTTAACAGAATAAGTTTGAAAAATGTATTGTAATCACAATTAATATGCTCTAAGGCAGTACGTCTAGTAAAAATTGGATTTCTATGTATGTTGATTTCAAGAATATATGAAGGAAGTCAAATTTCTCAATAGAAGAAGGACGAAAGACCAAGCAGAACTAATCCAAATCCTAACAAATTTCATCAATCTTGAATCAAATAGAAAAACAAAGCCAACACAAAAAAAGAGATCATAAAAATGTTGAATTTTATATACGTTAACTCAAAAAGTCTACACACTTCGTTATAAGTTGGAAATTGATTTCTGAGACTAAATCGTAAACTAGATAAACTCATCTTAAACAGAAAAAGTTTGAAAAATGTATTGCAATCACAAATAATATGTTCTAAAGCATTACGTCGAGTAAAAATTGCATTTCTATGTACGTTGATTCAAGAAAATGAAGGAAGTCAAATTTCACAATAGAAGAAGGATGAAAGACCAGCCAGAACTAATCCAAATCCTAACAAATTTCATCTATTCGAATCAAATTGAAAGACAAAGCCAATACAAAAATAAAGAGTTCATAAAAATGTTGATTTTTATACGTTAACTCAAAAAATCTACACATTTCGTTATAAGTCGGGAGTTGATTTCTGAGAATAAATTGTAAACTAGATAAACTCTCATTTTAACAGAAAATGTTTGAAATATGTATTGTAATCACAATTAATATGTCTAAGGCAGTTCGTCTAGTAAAAATTGCATTTCTAGGTATGTTATTTCAAGAATATATGAAGGAAGTCAAATTTCACAATAGAAGAAGGACGAAAGAGCAAGCAGAACTAATCCAAATCCTAACAAATTTCATCTATCTTGAATCAAATAGAAAGACAAAGCAACCACAAAAAGAAAGAGTTCATAAAAATGTTGAATTTTATATACGTTAACTCAAAAAAGTCTACACACTTCGTTATAAGTCAGAAATTGATTTTTGATACTAAATCGTAAACTAGATAAAATCATCTTTAACAGAAAAAGTTTGAAAAGTATATTTTAATCACAAATAATATATCCTAAAGCATTACGTCTAGTAAAAATTGCATTTCTATGTACTTTGATTCAAGAAAATATGAAAGAATGCAAATTTCATAATAGAAGAAGGATGAAATACAAAGAAGAACTAATCCAAATCCTAACAAATTTCATCTATCTGGAATCAAATAGAAACAAAAAGCGAACATAATGAAAACAGTTATAAAAATGTTGAATTTTTATACGTTAACTCAAAAAAGTCTAAGCACTTCGTTATAAGTCTTAAATTGATTTCTGAAACTAAATTGTAAACTAGATAAACTCATCTTTAACAGAAAAAGTTTGAAAAGTGTGTTGTAATCACAAATAATATGTTCTAAGGCATTACGTCTAGTAAAAATTGCATTTCTATGTACGTTGATTCCAGAAAATATGAAGGAAGTCAAATTTCACAGTAGAAGAAGGATGAAAGACAGCCAGAACGAATCCAAATTCTAAAAAATTTCATCTATTTGAATCAAATTGAAAGACAAAGCCAACACAAAAAGAAAGAGTTCATAAAAATGTTGAATTTTATATACGTTAACTCAAAAAAGTCTAGACACTTCGTTATAAGTCGGAAGTTGATTTCTGAGATTAAATTGTAAACAAGATAAACTCATCTTTAACAGAAAAAGCTTGAAAAATGTATTGTAATCACAAATAATATGTTCGAAGGCATTACGTCTAGTAAAAATTGCATTTCTATGTTCGTTGATTCAAGAAAATATGAAGGAAGTCAAATTTCACAATAGAAGAAGGATGAAAGACCAGCCAGAACTAATCCAAATTCTAACAAATTCCATCTATTTGAATCAAATCGAAAGACAAAGCCAATAAAAAATAAAGAGTTCATAAAAATGTGGAATTTTTAATACGTTAACTCAAAAAAGTCTACACACTTCGTTATAAGTCGGAAGTTGATTTCTGAGACTAAATTGTAAACTAGATATACTCATCTTTAATAGAATAAGATTGAAAAATGTATTGTAATCATAATTAATATGTTCTAAGGCAGTACTTCTAGTAAAAATTGGATTTCTATGTATGTTGATTCAAGAATATATGAAGGAAGTCAAATTTCACAATAGAAGAAGGACGAAAGACCAAGCAGAACTAATCCAAATCCTAACAAATTCCATCAATCTTGAATCAAATAGAAAAACAAAGCCAACACAAAAAATAGAGATCATAAAAATGTTGAATATTATATACGTTAACTCAAAAAAGTCTACACACATCGTTATAAGTCGGAAATTGATTTCTGAGACTAAATAGTAAACTAGATAAACTCATCTTTAACAGAAAAAGTTTGAAAAATGTATTATAATTAGAATTAATATGTTCTAAGGCAATACCTGTAGTAAAAATTGCATTTCTATGTACGTTGATTCAAGAAAATATGAAGGAAGTCAAATTTCACAATAGAAGAAAGATGAAAGACCATGCAGAACAAATCCGAATCCTAACAAGTTTCATCTATATTGAAGCAAATAGAAAGACAAAGCCAACACAAAAAGAAAGAGTTCATAAAAATGTTAAATTTTATATACATTAACTCAAAAAAGTCTACACACTTCGTTATAAGTCTGAAATTAATTTCTGACACTAAATTGTAAACTAGATAAACTCATCTTTAACAGAAAAAGTTTGAAAAATGTATTTTAATCACAAATAATATGTTCGAAGGCATTACGTTTAGTAAAAACTGCGTTTCCATGTACGGTTATTCAAGAAAATATGAAGGAAGTCAAATTTCACAATAGAAGAAGGATGAAAGACCAGCCATAACTAATCCATTTTCTAACAAATTTCATCTATTTGAATCAAATTGAAAGACAAAGCCAATAAAAATAAAGAGTTCATAAAAATGTTGAGTTTTTAATACGTTAACTCAAAAAAGTCTACACACTTCGTTATAAGTCGGAAATTTATTTCTGAGACTAAATTGTAAACTAGATAAACTCATCTTTAACAGAAAAAGTTTGAAAAATGTATTGTAATTACAATTAATATGTTCTAAGGCAATACCTCTAGTAAAAATTGCATTTCTATGTACGTTGATTCAAGAAAATATGAAGGAAGTCAAATGTCACAATAGAAGAAAGATGAAATACCATGCAGAACTAATCCAAATCCTAACAAATTTCATCTATCTTGAATCAAATAGAAAGACAAAGCCAACACAAAAAGAAAGAGTTCATAAAAATATTGAATTTTATATACGTTAACTCAAAAAAGTCTACACACTTCGTTATAAGTCGGAAATTGATTTCTGAGACTAAATCGTAAACTAGATAAACTCATCTTTAACAGAAAAAGTTTGAAAAATGTATTGCAATCACAAATAATATGTTCTAAAGCATTACGTCTAATAAAAATTTCATTCCTATGTACGTTGATTCAAGAAAATATGAAGGAAGTCAAATTTCACAATAGATGAAGGATGAAAGACCAGCCAAAACTAATCCAAATCCTAACAAATTTCATCTATTCGAATCAAATTGAAAGACAAAGCCAAAACAAAAATAAAGAGTTCATAAAAATGTTGATTTTTTATACGTTAACTCAAAAAATCTACACATTTCGTTATAAGTCGGGAGTTGATTTCTGAGACTAAATTGTAAACTAGATAAACTCATCTTTAACAGAAAATGTTTGAAAAATGTATTGTAATCACAATTAATATGTTCTAAGGCAGTACGTCTAGTAAAAATTGCATTTCTATGTATGTTATTTCAAGAATATATGAAGGAAGTCAAATTTCACAATAGAAGAAGGACGAAAGAGCAAGCAGAACTAATCCAAATCCTAACAAATTTCATCTATCTTGAATCAAATAGAAAGACAAAGCAACCACAAAAAGAAAGAGTTCATAAAAATGTTGAATTTTATATACGTTAACTCAAAAAAGTCTACACACTTCGTTATAAGTCGGAAATTGATTTCTGAGACTAAATCATAAACTAGATAAACTCATCTTTAACAGAAAAAGTTTGAAAAATGTATTGCAATCACAAATAATATGTTCTAAAGCATTACGTCTAGTAAAAATTGCATTTCTATGTACGTTGATTCAAGAAAATATGAAGGAAGTCAAATTTCACAATAGAAGAAGGATGAAAGACCAGCCAGAACTAATCCAAATCCTAACAAATTTCATCTATTCGAATCAAATTGAAAGACAAAGCCAATACAAAAATAAAGAGTTCATAAAAATGTTGATTTTTTATACGTTAACTCAAAAAATCTACACATTTCGTTATAAGTCGGGAGTTGATTTCTGAGAATAAATTGTAAACTAGATAAACTCATTTTTAACAGAAAATGTTTGAAATATGTATTGTAATCACAATTAATATGTTCTAAGGCAGTTCGTCTAGTAAAAATTGCATTTCTAGGTATGTTATTTCAAGAATATATGAAGGAAGTCAAATTTCACAATAAAAGAAGGACGAAAAGAATGCTCAAAACGAATTGAACCATATAAACCTTTAACTTCCATCCATCTTTGCCTAGCAAACCAAGGAACGTTATCTTCTTCTAAAGCCCTCAACACACTTGTAGAGTCTGATCTAATAACAATGCACGTATAACCCCACTGAACTGCCCACTCCATACCCACAATAATACCATACAATTCAGCCAAATAATTAGAAGTAACTCCCAAACCAATACACATTGCACCTACCACTTCACAATTTGCATTCCTTGCAACAGCACCAGCTCCCGCCACCCCAGGATTACCTCTTGATGCGCCATCCGTGCACAAAAGCAATTCATTATCATTAGGAGGAAATCAACATTTTTATGAACTCTTTATTTTTGTATTGGATTTGTCTTTCAATTTGATTCGAATAGATGAAATTTGTTAGGATTTGGATTAGTTTTGGCTGGTCTTTCATCCTTCATCTATTGTGAAATTTGACTTCCTTCATATTTTCTTGAATCAACGTACATAGAAATGCAATTTTTACTAGACGTAATGCTTTAGAACATATTATTTGTGATTGCAATACATTTTTCAAACTTTTTCTGTTAAAGATGAGTTTATCTAGTTTATGATTTAGTCTCAGAAATCAATTTCCGACTTATAACGAAGTGTGTAGACTTTTTTGAGTTAACGTATATAAAATTCAACATTTTTATGAACTCTTTCTTTTTGTGGTTGCTTTGTCTTTCTATTTGATTCAAGATAGATGAAATTTGTTAGGATTTGGATTAGTTCTGCTTGCTCTTTCGTCCTTCTTCTATTGTGAAATTTGACTTCCTTCATATATTCTTGAAATAACATACATAGAAATGCAATTTTTACTAGACGTACTGCCTTAGAACATATTAATTGTGATTACAATACATTTTTCAAACATTTTCTGTTAGGATTTCCTTAGTTTTGTTTTACTTGAGGACAAGTAAAATTCAGGTTTGGGGGTATTTGATGAGTGCTAAAAAGTGCATATTTTTATATATTTTTCTTGGCATTTAACTCATCTTTTGTGCATTAATTCTACATTTTATCCCATATTCTGTATTTTCATTGTTTTCAAGAATAAATATTTTTCTTACTTAATCTTGCATTTTTAGGTAATAAATGAAGTTCGGATGAGTCGCGGAGCGAAAAGAGCAGAAAAGTAGTGAAAAGCCGGGAAGAATTACGCAAGGAAGCCGCAAAGAATGGAGCACACGTCCAAAAAGCTAGGAATGGGCTCAAGAAGGAAGAATTGTTCTTAAAGAAGATATAGGCTTGGCATACCCAAGGCCCAAAACCCTTACCCAAACCCATTTTCTATATCCATAACCGCCTCCATTCTCAGCCGTTAGATGGGACTACATCGAAATCCTACGGTCGCTCCTTCGTAGAGCATCAAAATCTGAAGTCTCTGCAAAACACCACAGCGCTTAAATTCCAAGCCTTCAGATTAGATTGTAGTTGAATCCAACGATCGCTTCTTTGCATGCGCATCAAACCTCGATACTTCCGCTTAACACTACAACACCTAACTCCATCTGGTGTCGTTAATTTTGTTGTATTGTATAATCCAACGGTCGCTTCAGGATCCACTTCATCTCGCCGTCAGATTGATCTTTCATCTCCATATCCCACGGTCGAGATTCGCCAAACATCGAACTCGATGATCCCGCTACACACCATAGCGACCGAACCCTATGACCTAACCAAACATCCCCTTCTTCCCAAAACAATCGACCTTCACCTTCTTCCTCTCCACCATACCCTGTGCAGAACCACCACCATCACCCATGTCCGTCTCTGCCACCACCACAACTCTCACCAAAGACATCATGGCTCCTACCAACTGAAACCCACTCTTCCCCTACTCCTCTAGCTTTCTATAACATCAATTCCTCGATCTTTTCCTCTCACAGGAACCCTAGGTTAGGGGTTGATGAAATAGATGAGCTAGAAAAGCAATTAGGGCATGGGAAGAACAAGAGAAGCATCAGGAGAAGAATTGGAGGCATGGGTCGACATCTACCAGTGTCATCAGTGATTAGGTAAATTTTAATAGAAAATTTTATAAGAACCCTAATTCCATAAATTGGGGATTTTTGGGGGAAATTGATTGTACGTCTAATTAGAAGCATGGGTCACGTATTAGGGTTGTTATCAGTATGTTAGGTGAGTGAATTTTGGATTTTTGGGTAAACCCTAATTTCACTGATTTGGGGGATTTTTTGGGATTTTTCTTATATGTATAAATAGATGATGTGGGGGTGTGTTGTAACTATGCCTGGATTAACCAGAGCATCAGTAGAATAGTTTAGTTATGAACTGTAGCTTTGAGGGTTTCAATCTTTTCAATTCCATGATTCTCAATTCAAATGCATTGTTAATTTTAGCTGTTCTGAACTCCAACATGTATTTAATTTGAGTGCGTGATTGTTACATTTTGTATCAAGCTCCTGTTCATGTTTATCTAGATGCTGGACTAGCCAGTGTCCAGAACTTTGCTGTTCTGTATATGTTCTATTCTTGGTATTCACTGTGTAATGTTCATGTTCTGTTTATGTTTAATTTCTGAATTCATGTTTCAATTATCTTGTATGATGTATGTTAGTGTTAGCATGTTAGTCATGAGCTAAGTCTCACTAGCTGAGGCTCAGATGAAGCTTTAGTGGACTGTTAGGTAGTGGAATGTTAGGTTAGAAGCCTTAGTGCCTGTTTTGCTTGTGCAATGGGAAGAAATTAGTGCTCTGGTATGCCTGTGATTGACTGTGCTGTCAAAAGATAGTCAATACTAGGGGCATATCAGTGAGCAAGCTGATTTTCCTCCCATTCCAGATGTATGCATAGGATGTTCAATTCAACCTAGAACTACACTATCTGGCTAGGTCACAAGGGTGGATTCAAAGCCTTAGCTTTTACCTCCACTGTTACCATTTGTTTCATTGCTGCTCCCTTGCCTTAGGCTAACTGCCTTTGTGCCTCATTGCCACTGATTTTTGCTTCTTTCCCATGATCATTGTTAGTTTGTTTCACTGCCATTGTTAATCCTTTAGTTATTGTTCCCTATTCTTCCCTGTTCCTCATCTCTGTCTGTGTTCTCTTTTATTCTCTTTCTTTTGCTATCTTTTGCTCTTCTAGTTTCTCTGTTTTGCTCCCCATTAGTCCATTGAAGCTCACTGTGGCCTAAGTGCATTGATCATTAAGAGCCCAGTCCAGTTCACTGTGGACTCATTCAAAAACCAAACTGATAGCTCTATCAAGCCCAGCTCACAGTTCACTTTCCAAGCTAAGGCCTGTCACTGTCAAGCCCAGATCCTCATACAAGCCAACTGAGCCCAAAGCTCACTTCAACACTGAGCCCAAGTTCAGTTCATTGAAACCAAAGGCTAAAAGCCCAGGTTCATAGCTAAAAAGCCTAGCTCCAGCTAAGGCCCAAATCATACCAAAAGCCCAGGTTTAATCCCAAGCTCAGTTCACTACACTGAGCCCAAGCCTAAGTTTAAGGCCAAAGCCTAGTTCACAGTTCATTCCAAAATCATTCAAAGGCCCAAGGCCTAAAGCACTTCATCATTACAACAAACCCATAAATCCCAACAGTTCCAAAGGGTATTCATAACCCATTGGTACCACAACCCTTTGATACCTAAAGCCCAATAGCCAACTAGAACCCAAAATAGCTAAACACTACAAAACACCCCAGTCTCTGTGGATCGACCCGTACTTGCACGAGCTACATCTGACGACCGTGCACTTGCGGTATTACTGTAGGCCCGTTTCATTTCGCTTCAATTTTATACGCTTTCCCGGGCCCACCAGCAGAGCATTTTGTAAACATTTCCATAAAAAGAGCTTTATTCTCTCTAAGATATTTAGACTCCATAAAGATTTCCAGAATTACTCTGGCATATTTAAGCTAACTATGTCGAGTCCGTTTTCATTCAATTTATCATACATAGATTTAACTGTGAAGTCTCCTGATCTAGTTAATGTCCAACGGATTTGGTCTTTTCTAAGATTTTGGTTTTTATCCTTAAAGAGATATATCTGACTAATTTTATGCACAATATCAGCTGGAAAAATAGATATGAGTAAAGGAAGATTCCATGAGCAAGTTTCTAGGTTTATTAAATCTGATACCCAAACTAGATGACTACTGCTAGTGTTACCGAGGTTGCTAATAGTGTCTCCTAACCTCAATATCTATTTATTGTTCCAAATATTAATGTTCTGGCCATTGCCTACATCCCATTTACTGCATTTTTGAACAAGCTCTAATCCTTGCCTAATACAGTTCCAAGTCCAATAGCTCCTTGTTGAGTGTTTAGTTCTAAATGAAGATTTATTCCTAAAATACTTAGTACCCATTGTTTTTTCCCAAAGGGCATTGGGTTCTTTAATCAATCTCCATGCAACTTTTGCTAATATTGCAAGGTTAAACTTATGTGCATCCCTAAAACCTAGTTCTCCTTTAAGGATTGGTTTACAAAGATTTGGCCAGGCCTTTGGGTAGAAGCCTTTGCCTCCTGCATCTTTCCCCCACCAAAAATCTCTTTGAATTGCGCCTTTGCCTCCTGCATCTTTCCCCCACCAAAAATCTCTTTGAATTGCGTTAATCTTATTGGTTATATGTTTAGGCAACAAAAAACATCTCATTTGATAAGATGGGATACTATAAAGAACAGCTCTACCTATAACTGTCCTACCTGGTTGAGAGAGAACTAATCCTTTCCAACCTTTAGATTTAGTTTCCATTCTTCCAATGGTAAGTGCAAAAGTTTTAATTTTTGACTTATCCATGAGCAGTGGTGCTCCTAAATAAGGATCTCTAAGATTTATATGTTTTATTTCTAACATTTTAGACATCATTCTCTGGTGTTTTGGTTCGACCTTCTTACTTAAGAAAACACCTGACTTATCAAAATTTATTAGCTGACCCGAGGCCTTACTGAAAATTGTTATATTGTTTTATAAATTCCTACATTCTATTAGATCAGCTTTAACGAAAAGCAAACAATCGTCTGCGAAGAATATATGAGAAATTGGTTCACTTTTAGGTGTTATCTTAACTCCATGTAAAAGTGTTTTGTGTTCTTGAGAGAGGAGCAGTCTTGAAAAATTTCCATACAAATTATAAATAAGTATGGCGAAAGTGGATCTCCCTGGCGTAAACCTCTAGAAGGTTTGGAAGAGTCACCATGAGTTCCACTTAATAAAACAGAGATTGAGGTTGTAGAAATACATTGCTCTATAAGCCGACACACTTCAATATCAAACCAAAGGTTTTTAAGGCAGTTAGCAAAAATTTCCAATTTACTCTATCAAAAGCTTTAAACATATCTATTTTTATTCCTAAGCCTCTTGTTCTAGCTTTTTTCTTTTTAAAAAGGTGAATAATTTCATGTGGCACAATTATATTATCAGAGATTTGTCTAGAGGATAGAAAAGCTGATTGGAATGGAGAAATGAGTTTTTCCAAGAAAGGTTTAATTCTGTTGGCTAAATCTTTACTATTACCTTATAAATTGTATTACAGATCCCTATAGGTTTAAATTGGCTAGGATTCTTAGGTTGTTTTATCTTAGGGATCAAAAAAAGGAGAGTCTTGTTTAGGTCAGGGTTCAATGATTTATTCTTAAAGAAGTTTTGGACTGTGTCAGTTACATGTGATCCCACCAATTCCCAGTTATGTAAAAAGAAGCTAACTGGGAACCCATCTGGACCAGGTAACTTGTTGGGTTTCATATTTTTAAGAACTAGAAATATCTCTTCCCTAGTGGGGATATTCAGAATGCTGGAGTTATCATCAGAAGTAATGACAGAAGGGATATTTTCAAAAATAAGATCTAAAATATTTTGGTCAGTAGAGGATTCAGTAAAGAGTGATTGAAAATAAGAGGTTAAAATATTGCTTATTTCTTTTCTATCTCTAGTTGCTACACTTTGATCATTTATTAGACTTTCTATATTATTCTATTTTCTTCTTCTTAGTGTAGTAGTGTAAAAATATTTGGTATTCCTTTCACCTAATTCAATTATATTATCTCTAGATTGTTGTTTAATTATGGTCTCCTGAGTGTCATAAAGTGTCTCTAATTCTTTTAATTTTTCTTTCAGTTTTTTCCGTTGGTATTCAGTTATTCTACTTGCTTTCAATCTTTCTATTTCTTTTAAAAGCCTGTTAATCCTTTTAACAGGCAAACCAAGTATGTTCTTCTTCCAGTCTAATAGGTTCAATCCTACAGACTTTAAGTTTTGTACTAGACTAGTAGAAGCTTATTCCTCAGAGGAAGATTTCCAGGTTTCTTTCATGACTTGAATACAAAAGAATTCTTTCAACCAAGTATCTTAAAATTTAAATACCCAATATGATTTTGAGAATTCAGTTTCTATATTAAGAAAAATAGGACTATGGTCTGATCTTACTGCTTCCAAGTGGGACAAGGAGGCACTTTGAAACTGTAAGTGCCATTCTGTATTAATTACTTCTCTATCAAGTCTTTCTTGTATGTTTTGGTTTCCTTCTCTATGATTGTCCCAAGTAAAGTCGTAACCAGTGTAACCTAGATCATATAAACCAACTCTCTCTAAAATTTTGTAATAATAGTCACTATATTTGCTTTGTTAAAAGGTAAACCACCTTGTTTTTCTGATTGACTGGACATCATATTAAAGCCTCCTATGACTATCTAAGGCATGTTTTTTTAGGAAATTTTTGTACGTATCTCTTCTAAAAGGTCCCAAGCTAAATTCATATTAGAGGGATATGGACTACCATAAAAACAAGTTAAGGCTCATTGTTTTGTGTCAAAAGAAGTGTTGAAAATTATATTTATCATGTTTATGTTCCAATGTACTATTTAAAAGTGGAAACCATCAATCCAAGCTACTACTAGACCTCCTGCCATACCTACATGGTCTACAATATGATAATTAGGGAATGAGGATACTAATTTCTTAACTAAGGGTCTCTAATTTTTAGTTTCAGATAGAAAAAGTGTTTCAGATTTTTCTTTACTAACTATGTTTGTCAAATGGTTTTGAGTCAAAGGGTTTCTGCACCCTTGCACATTCCAAGCTAAGATTTTCATCATAAAGAAATGGTGATAGAACTAGTGACATGAATTTTAACAAACAAATAATTAGTCTTAATATTGCAGGTTAGTAGAAAATTCAATCTGTCTCAGGTGCAAACCAGAGTTATCAACACAAGCAATGACCCACTAGGAGATTAACAAGGCATTGAATAATTACTAGTATGATCTAAATCACGCAATATGGTTAATAAAAGGAATGAAGCACCGGTATGACTAAAATATTCAAAGAATAGTAAGAGACTGAAGTTAATTCAAACAAATAACAAGTAATAATTAAAAGTCTTAGAATTTTATGAGAGGTACCTGTGTCTCCTCCTGTTGTTTCGAAAAGGTTAAGCCTAAGAATGGAATTGGTAGATATGCACTTGAGTGAGCTTTGTGATCAAGAATGTTTGACCCGTATTGATCAATTTGCAAAAACTTTACATCCACCGAAGGAATAAAGCAAAGATTTTCCGATGAAGAAGAAGATAAAAAATCTGAAATTGATATTTAAAAGCTGATTTTGGATGAGTTAATGGAGTTTCAGAAGTGGATGCAATGCAAATTTGTTTATCATGACTGGGTGAAGGGGCAATTGCTGAAATTTGAGGAGATAAGGAAGAAATTGAAATTGGGGATTCGAAAGAATCCTAGGATTTTCAAAAGATGAAAATGAAAGTCTTATACACACAAGAGGAGGAGAACTTCACCTATTTTGCTGAGTCGGATTAGAAATATCATGTAAAGGACCAGACCCATTTTGAAGCACCGATTCAGACGATCTTGACTCAGCGATTGCTCTGAAAGTGTCCTATTTAGCAGATCGGAACGATTCTGCCTCTTATTCAGGCAGAGGAATAAAATTCTCCGGCAAGTTAAAAGGAAAAGTCTTATTTCCTAATACAGAAGAAGATGCTTGAGGCATATATTCTTCAATGACAAAGAGACCTAAAACTTCGTATGATTGATGATTAGCTTGAAGGGCAGTTTCTTCATCTACGTAGGTTCTAACAATGGCAGTGAAGGTTTCACGTACACCAGGCTGGTTAAGGTACTGTCATCCCATGACAACCAAAGTTATCTTTCGGGTTCCAAATTTGAACTAGCTCATCGTTCAACCAGTTCATATCATCACTCTGATAGGGAGAATCAACTGAGACATCATAAATATCTTCTAATGGTCTACCATTAAGAACAACACAATTTCCCACTTTGTTCCCAAAACGCAGACAATGAGAACAGACCTTGGAAGGAAGATTTAAGAATTTGAAATAAATATAAGTAACCAGATACTTTCCTACTTTGACTAGCAGATGACCAACAAGAGGTTTTTCTATGTTCACCCAAACTAAAACTCTAGGTAGGCAATTAGCTGTCCAACTTCCTTTGCACACTCTTGAAGCTTGTCATATTTTACTAGCAATTAAACCTAACATTTCATGGCTTATGTGCTCATGCTTAGTATTTGAAATGGTAGCCCATATCGGGATTTATTTAACTTTGTCAGTTGATATACACATTCCTTGGTAAGCAGTTGTTGCAGCAAGAACATTGCCAAATGGGTACCAAGGTCCATTTGACGAAATCCAAAGGAAATCAGCTTCAGTTTTAAAGGTGATAATGAAAAGGTTCGGATCTAATTCCCCTTTTTGAAAACCCAAATGTACACCCAAAATTTATTCAAAGCTCCTGTAACTTCCCATTGTTTCAAAATATCAGTTGAAAAAGCCCTAACTAGTATACTAAATGGTTTGATGCCATAGTCTCTAATGAAAGTTGGAGGAGTAGGAAGAAGACTCGTATTACTGTGATTGGCTAAACGCTGAGCTAAGGAGAGACCACTCAGATGTTTGTAAAGGTTAATATGATCCCCCATTGAAATAGAGAAGAAAGAGCAAAAAAAAAAAGGATCTCGTTAACCATAAACCTCAGTAAAGGCTTATATAAATAGAGGTGGAGATAGTAGTAAGAGAATAACTTTATGAGGATTATTATGTTGCAGAACCTGAAAAAACGGGGGTCTAACAACCACACCCAAAATTTCGTTAGGAAATCTGTATGGAGTAACTCCAACATAATTCTAAGAGAATCAACTAGACAGTCAGACTCAATCAACGAAAATATATCCAAGAGTTATATCTTTGTTTCTTAATGTAATCAACAAATCAAACAGATAGAATCCGTGAGCCTAATTATTAGATATGGGTAACCGTATCTACACGTGTATATTGAGTAGGCTCAATAATAGTTAACCGAAGTTAGCCATATGAACACTTTTGTATTAACCACATTCATGTTAACACTTCTAGATCAAATGATAATCAAATGAATCTAATTGTGTTACTCATTGAGTTGTTCAATTGTTTACATTCTCATAGAAGTATACAAGACACAATTGAAGCAAAATCGGATTGATTCAGAAAAATCAGTTCATGAACATTTTATCCATGGTTTGAAAAGATTGCACTCCTTAATTTATAAATGTATTTTTTCATGAGTATGAACTCATAGTTAATTGATTTTAGAACTTAACCACATAAGTTTGCGGGTACGTAAACTTAAGCTCCGGACTTTGATCTTTTCCGACAGTTCGCAAATGGGTACGCATACTGTCGTTCCGGACCGAACTCAGGTGAAACAGTTTGCAAACGGGTACGCAAACTTGGTTCCCGAACTTTAACTGTTAAAACCGTTCGCGTACGGGTATGCATACTTTGTTCCCGGACCTGAATCATTCTTACAACAGTTTGCATACTGGTATGCATACTACAGACAATGGTTAATTGTTCTAAATTCCCATTTCAATCATTGAAACATCCTTAGAAGACGGCAATAGCCGTATCACACAAACAATTAGCTTTTAAGTAATTTTCAAGTGATCTAATGATCAATACGAAACATTACGAGTCTACATCAAATGACTGTCTTACACAAATCATGTAAGATGTTACAAGGCGATTTTCACATGATCATAATTTGACTCATAATTTAGTTTCCAACAAATAAATTGTTTCCAACTAAACTCGTCAAGAATAATGATGAACGTAGTTAAAGCAAAAATCTTTCCAACACATATTTCGAGAAAGATATAAGCGAGTTAAACTCAGCTCGAAATATCACATGTGTATAATGTAAAAGTTTATATAGTTATACGACTTAGTCTCAATAGGAGATAAAATATAATATACTTCTGAGTGATAGATGAGTTCAAGTCTCCACATACCTTTTATTGATGAAGTTCCTCCAAGCTCCCCTCGGTAGATCTTCGTCTTCAATCGATGAACGTCGTGAAGTCTAAAGCTCAACTACACATTCTATCCTAATCTGAGACATAGCTATAAGCATACTAGAAATCGAGACTTGTAGTTTTGACACCTAAAATTGACAAACAAGCTTGACATAACAACGCTTGTGAGTTCGACCGAGCAGTGCTCTAACAATCTCGCCCTTTGTCAATTTTGATGACAAAACTATAAATACATATGGATTACAAAATAAATAAACTTTGTAGCTTCTCATCCAAATGCTTGATTTCCTTGGTTCTTCAACATTCCTTGAATTCTTCGTCACTCCAAGTACTCCAGTGATTCTAAACGTGTTCAACTCAGCATCATTGTTGTTGAAGATCCTTAGCCATAGCAATAAGAAAACAGATGTTCTCAGTTATTGTTATACAGTGTCATAGTATTATTACATAACATCAAAGCTCAATTGTATCACATCTTTGACAATAATACTACGGTGATATGTATCATTCCCCCTTAGTCAATACTTCATCTCACAATGAAAACCACTCCCCTTTACATAATGATCCGTAAACCATATGTATGTAGTGTGAACTACATAATAATTCTCCCTCTTTTTGTCGATATAAATTGGAAAATGTACGAAAACTAACGGGTTCATAATGAAATTCTCAAAGAGATTATTCATAACTAAAAGAGAACATATCAACTTGGTTTCGATGATTTCACATAGTCAAACTTAGTGTATTCATCAAGGAGTTTATAAAGATACAAGATAACTCCTACAATATTCCATAGCCGCACTCCCCACAAAGATTTGGAAATTAAACACAAGTTCAATTAAGAACTCTCCCCCATAAAATGCCATTCCGGAAGAACAACAAGAGCAACCTTACTTTTACAAGAAAATAAGGATTTCTTTGGACATTAACAAATTTCATGAAACATGAATTTGTATCCATAAAAATCAATTAAATTAACCATAAAGGAACCTTAATGATTAATTTAATTGGAAATGCTCAACGTAAGAAAACTTACGGAGCCATACAGTACTTTCACATAAAAGTGGATCAGGGAAAGATCAATACTGAGGAATATTCAAAAGTTCATGTTATCTTTTATCAATATTTTCATAAAGACATAATAGACTTAACTTTTGACATATATGGGACAATCACAGTTCACGGACGTATACACACATATCCTATAACTTGTTGCAATATATAAAACCAATAAAGATTAATACTGCAAAATCATCTTCCAAATAACTTAGAATTTAAATAAACAAATATAAAACATTGCAAGATGAAAATCGTTGACAATAGCTATGTGTAATCACAATATTTGCTATTCCAAACCCTAGTTTTCCTTCTTAAAACACAAGAATAAATTCTCATTAAGATTCTTGAAAAATTCTTTATCGTCCCCAAACTCCTTGTCGTCAACAGACATTGGAACATAAGGCTCATGAAGAAAGGAGTCAATTCCCACGAACCTTCTAGACTGATGCAGAACCATGGCCTTCTGAATTTCAAGAGTTCTTAAACAATAGCCTTTATTTGCTGAATCTCCTTCCTTGTTTCCTTCAACTCTTCAAGAACACCAGAAAACTTCTGAAGATTTGAGGGGATAGCCCTTGGTTTCTTCATATTCTTCATTTTTTCTCTTTAAAGTTGCAGAGGAATGAGATTTATCTTTTTCCTTCATGATTGATGGCTTAACAATCATATTAACATTTTTTCCATCAGAAGACATGATGCTTGGAGTCTCCATTCAAATATGGAATTATGAGAGAAATAAACAATTCAAGCTCTACAAGCAATCTTGTGATAAAAAGAGTTTTCAGAGAAGGCAAAAGGAATGTAGGGTTACAGAACCTATATACAGAGTATGATTCACGTATGACCAACTCTTAACCCTAAATAATGTAGAATTATCGATTTTAACCCCCTTTCAATGATTAAAAAGGGAAAGCCTTTTCAATACCAATTTATGATATGAAAAGATCAACAGAACTCCAGGAAACAAAAAGAAAAGAAAAACAACAATTTTTTTTCCTAAAGCCTGATCTGTGCTCAACTCTTGTCTCTCTGAAGCCAGCCACATGAGACAAGATGCACCTTCAACACAATTAAGTTGTGTTGGGGTGAACAATAATCTGTCCACCATACAATTCTTGTACGGAATTCTTAATACCTTTTTCATAGATTGTTTAGACCTTGTTCTTTTTTGTAGAGGTCTATCTTTTTCTTTAGAAATTAACTTCTTCGGAAATTTTTTGAGTTTCAATACCTCAGATGAGTTCGGCTTCTGAACAAGTTTGAGCTTGTTTGCTAATATATTTGCTCTTCGTTGAAGTTTGTTGACATATCTCATTTTATGTTTGTACTTGAGATACTTAAAGAGTTCATGACCCTTAAAAGTACAATAAGAACATGTCAATGTGGAGGACGGTTCAGACACCATAGCTGAGCATGCTGCTAAACAAATTGAGGTATCTGAGACATGTGAGATAGAATTTTCCGTAGACAGGGAAAAATCCATTTTATCCTCCAAAGTGGTTGAATATTTTCTCCAGGAAGAATATCAAGATTGATGTACGTATTGCTACAATTATCAAAGTCAATATTTTCACCAAGGGGTGCAACACTTGATTTTTCATCTTCATTTGAATCATACTGATCAGACATTTCATCAGGAGTTGCAACAAGACCTTTATTCCCAGTGTATTTTCTACAATTTGGACACTCATTAGCAATATGACCAAAACCTTTACACTTGAAGCACTGTGGCATATCTACGGTCATGAGGTTTGACTGATGACCTGGGTTTATCTCTGATGAACCGTTTACAGTTCTCTTCAAAAGAAGATCTCTAAACTGTCTTGTGATCAGTGAGACTGAGTTGTCAAGATCTTCATCTGATGAATCAGTCTCAATAGGATCAACTACAGAGTTGCCAACACTTTTAATTTTATCAAGTAATTTAGTGTTCTTTTGTGCGTTGAAAGCAATATCCTTTCTAGATTTGGATGTATGCTCATGATCAAAGATCTTTAACTTCCCAACAAGAGTATTTCTGGAAAGAGTATCAAGGTTATTTCCTTCAACGATGGCATGTTTCTTAGAATCGCATCTAGCTGGCAACGATCTGAGAATTTTAATCACAATGTCTTTTTCAGGAACATTTTTACCTAATGCTAAAGATGCATTAATAATTTCAGACACTTTGTGATTAAATTCATCAAACGAATCTTAATCAGCCATATGAAGACTTTCCCAATAACAATTTAGGTTTTGAAGCCTAGCTTCCTTTTCAAAGGTATTTCCTTCGAATATGACTTCTAAGATATCTCAAGCATCTTTAGAACTAGTGCACTTAGTCACATGGTGCTGAAGATCTGGGGTAATGGCATGTATGATAGCATTTAAGCCGTCAGAATTTTGCTTTGCAGCGAGAATCTCGTTAGGCTCATACATACCAATATTTTTTGCAACTGTTACACCGTTTACTGTAACCAATGGAGGATTATAGCCACTAACAACATAAACCCATGATTGAAAATCACGTGCTTGGAGAAAGGCACGCATAACGATTTTCCACCATAAGTAATTCGAGCCATCGAAGACTGGCGGTACGTACGTTTATAGAGATACCGCTTCTTTCCATAGAGTCATATTGCTACAAACACAGATTTATGAGGTCTTAAACGTATTTTCCTACTCTGATACCAATTGAAAAAGCGGGGTTCTAATAACCACACCCAATATTTCATTAGGCAATCTATATGGACTAACTTCAATATAATTCCAAGAGAATCAAGACAGTCAGACTAATCAAGGAAAATATATCCAAGAGTTATATCTTTGTTTCTCAATGTAATCAGCAAATCAAACAGATAGAATTCGTGAGCCTGATTATTATGAGGAAACAACTTGACAACACCAAAGACCAATATTCAAGTGTCAATCAATTTCAATAAACAACCAAAGATTGGATTTACCAATTGATTGAACTACACACAACCTGTGATATTTCAGCTATATAAAAAAATATAACGCGGAAAAGAAATAACACAAACACCAGAAGTTTTGTTAACGAGGAAACCGCAAATGCAGAAAAACCCGGGGAGCTAGTCCATATTTGAACACCACATTGTATTAAGCCGCTACAGACTCTAGCCTACTACAAGTTAACTTCGGACTGGAATGTAGTTGAGCCCTAACCAATCTCACACTGATTAAGGTACAATCGTGTTCCTTACGCCTCTGAATCCCAGCAGGACTCTACGCACTTGATTCCCTTAGCTGATCTCACCCACAACTAAGAGTTGCTACGACCAAAAGTCGAAGACTTGATAAACAAATCTATCTCCCACAGAAAAGTCTATTCTGATAGATAAATCTGTCTGTCGTAGAAATACCTACGAAGTTTTTGTTCCGTCTTTTGATAAATCAAGGTGAGCAGGAACCAATTGATAATCCGGTCTTATATTCCCAAAGAACAACCTAGAAATATCAATCACCTCACAATAACTTAACCATATGGTAGTAGAACAAGTTATTGTGGAATCACAAAGAATGAGATGAAAATCTTTGTGATTACTTTTTATATCTTACCTATCAGAGATAAATCTCGAGCAAATATTAGAGAAGATAGTACTCAATACAATAGAACAAGTAAGATCACAACACGCAACTACAGAGAAAATAGTTAGGACTGGCTTCAGAATCCCAATGAAGTGTTCAAGTCGTTAACCTATAATGGTTTTGGGGAAAACCTAGGTTAAAGGAGAATCGACTCTAGTCGCAACTAATATCATACAGGAGGTACGGGTATTAGGTTTTCTAGTTGCTAGAGTTCTCCCTTATATAGTCTTCAAATCGGGGTTTGATAGCTTTGAAACAAAGCAATCAATATTCACCATTAGATGAAATCCTGATTTAAGATTCAAGCTAAGTTTTCTTAAAACCAAAGCAATATCTCTCTACCGTTAGATGGTCTTAGCTTGTTACACACAAATGAAATAAACTTTCATTTATATATGGGTAACCGTACCTAGACGTGTATATTGAGTTAGCCATATGAACACTTTTGTATTAACCACATTCATCTTAACACTTCTAGATCAAATGATAATCAAATGAATCTAATTGTGTTACTCATAGAGTTGTTCAATTGTTTATATTCTCATTGATGTATACAAGACACAATTGAAGCAAAATCGGATTGATTCAAAAGAATCAGTTCATGAACATTTTAGCCACGGTTTGCAAAGATTGCATTCCTTAATTTATAAATGTATTTGTTCATGAGTATGAACTCATACTTAACCGATTTTAGAACTTAACCACATAAGTTTGCAAACGGGTACGCAAACTTAAGTTCCGGACTTTGATCTTTTCCGACAGTTCGTAAACGGGTACGCATACTGTCGTTCCGACCGAACTCAGGTGAAACAGTTTGCAAACGGGAATGCGGACTTGGTTTTCGGACTTTAAATGTTAAAACCGTTCCCATACGGGTATGCATACTTGGTTCCCGGACCTGAATCATTCTTACAACAGTTTGCATACTGGTATGCATACTGTGCTATATCCGGACAATGGTTAATTGTTCTAAACTCCCATTTCAATCATTGAAACATCCTTAGAAGACGAAAAATAGCCGTCTCACACAAAGTATTAGCTTTAAATAATTTTCAAGTGATCGTATGATCTATACGAAACATTCCGAGTCTACATCAAATGACTGTCTCACATAAATCATGTAAGATGTTACAAGGCGATTTTCACATGATCATCTTTTAACTCATAATTTAGTTTCCAACAAATAAATTGTTTCCAACTAAACTCGTCAAGAATAATGATGAACGTGGTTAAAGCAAAAATCTTTCCAACACATATTTCGAGAAAGATATAAGCGAGTTAAACTCATCTCGAAATATCAAATGTGTATAATATAAAAGTATATATAGCTATACGACTTAGTCTCAATAGGAGATAGAATATAATAGACTTCTGAGTGATAGATGAGTTCAAGTCTCCACATACCTTTTGTTGATGAAGTTCCTCCAATCTCCCCTCAGTAGATCTTCATCTTCAATCGATGAATGCCGTGAAGTCTAAAGCTCAACTACACATTCTATCCTAATCCGAGACATAGTTATAAGTAGACTAGAAATCAAGACTTATAGTTTTGACACCTAAACTTGATAAACAAGCTTGAGATAGAAACGCTTGCGAGTTCGACCGAGCAGTGTTCATAAAAAATCTGTGAATAATGTTGAGTTCGAAAATAAGATTATCTAATTGAATAACCAATCCTTATTTGACGGCTTATAAAATTCAAATTTAAACTGGTAAATGAGGTACTCTTAGGAAAGGTTATCAGAAAATCTTTGACTAAACTATATTTTGGGATATGTGTCATCCTAGGAACAGAGACCAACGGTACGAGACAGGGATGACACTGACTTTACCAAGTTTCTCTATTAAGGTGTTGCCTAGAATATAGGAAATGCGATATCTAGAAAACTTGAAAGGGAAGGAACTGGACGTCAGGAGATTTCATTACACAGGATATAAAAATTTTAGTAAATTTTATTTTCTAGGGTTGTGAATGCCCAAGATGATCTGTTTTTATAGAGGATAAAGAGACGAGTGTAGTGGTTTTTGATTATCGATTGAACCATTATACTTGAAGTTCCGCTATAATGTGGTTTAGGAAGACGAAATGTAAGAGACACACACAAAGTAGAGTATGATTCTCAGGCCAGAATAGAAAACTTTTCCCAAAAGAAGTGCAAGACCTAAGTTTATCAATCCATGGTTAGATAAAAAAAACTATGGGTTAATTTGATCCCCGCCCAAGAATATGAGTACAATCTAATTACCTAAGAGATAGTAATTCCTAAAAAGATAAGAGAGGTATGATTATAGATACAAGAGAATGGCCCATTTTATTTTTGAATCCCACAAGATGTGTCACAAGTATTCCTCGAATAGCCTAAATTCTTATAATACTACCTTATGCTATTGCGGTCGAAAGTTTGAGGCTTAAATCTATAAACTGATGGCTCAAGGACCATAGTTTGGAAACATAAATCAGTCATAGCAGCATAGGACATAAGGCTTAAATCACATCTATTATCCTAATGAGTACTGAAATACCTATAAAAATTAGTCATTTCATGAGAAAAATAAAATAAAGAGCCTAATCTTGCATGCCTCTTTAATACAAGATACTCTTTAAGATTTCACTTATCTAGATAATAGGCCTTAATGTCCCCTCAGTAGATCACAAGAAGATTGTAGTACACGCTAATCTCCTATTATAAAATGGCTAGGTATCTATTACTCTATGTAAAACCTAATTGTATCGAAAAGAAAAATAATCATAGCCTAACTTACCTTGATATACTTAATTACCTATCAATAATCTCATCGCACTTTTAACGTGTTTCAGTGACTAAAGTAGATATCGAAGAGATTTAGGGTGAATAGAGAATCAAAGAAAATCTTAAAAGTTGAGAAGACTTGAGGTTTACCAAAATTAATCAAATAAAACAGTGAAAGGGTTTACACGCAAGCACCATAAATACGTAGAGAGGACTAGCCTTGACTAATATATAAACTAGACTACAACCTTTGAATAAAGATACTTCTAGTAGAGAAATTAAGATTAAGGGAGATCAACTAGTTTCAAGCCATGGCATGTAATCACGCAGTAGTACCTGAGAATGCTCAAGTTTCTATTTCTAGGGTTATGCGATGCAGGGAAGATCATATACATAGAGTGTAGTATTACTTATGTTATCTATGTGCCACAAATATTTTCCTTCATGCAGAACAAGCTAAGTATCTCGCCTACTGTAATATGAGTCCAGAGGAGAAGGTAAAACTTGACGCAAGCACTAAGGCAGAGATTATGTTTAACATGGAACATGGTATTCCTATCGATGTTGCTATTTTATATAGCAAAATGCCTCCAGGTTATGATTATTGTTATGTTCTAAGAATGAAAGAAAGGTATAACTGGATGAAAGGAAAGGGTAATTATGAGGAGGCTGAGCAAGCAGAGGCTAGAAGTGAAATAAAATTAATGATCAATTAAGAGTAAAGATGATGGATGATTATTTGAAGGGTTATCTATGTTTTAGTCTTGTCATATTTTGGTTTTATGGTTTGTTGTCTAGCTTTTATGTGTCAAAGTATTTCTGTCTAATGTTTATGTTTATGTCTATGGGTATTGTCTTATATAACTTTGATATTTAGTTTCTTATATTCAACATAGTTGCACCTATTTTCAAAATGAAGGGATTAAACTAAATTCTGGCTTAGGTTTATGTTGTTATCTTGATCTGAAACCATCTATAGGTAGTAACAAACTTAGTATTATGTTTTGAACAGATTAATGAAAGGTTACCCTATGAAAAATTAAATGCAAAGCTCATACAAGATTAAATATTAACTGCAGTCACCTTCTGTAAACTAGCAAAATTTAAAGGAGGCTAATATTTTCTTAGGGTATCCTATGCACACCAAATCTTATTATCTTGGTACAAAATGATAAAAAATATAACACAACAATTACTCATACCCACTATGAGTTAGTAAAAGTTTTCTAATTGTCATTAAGATAGGTAGACTAGCTGCAGTTTTTCCTCAGAGACATTATTAGGAAATTTTGGAAATGCAAGTTCATCGATAAAGAAGAAGAAGAAGAAGAGTTAAGATTTACTATCTGGAAGATGGAAATATTCTAATGGGTTTTCCTAACCGCATTAAGAAAGAGAGGAAAGATTTACCTATATTAAGATTAGTAAGTGAAAAGTTTTACTCAAGAAAAGATTGAGAAGAAGTACCCAAATTAGAATCAGAAGAAGGGTAGAATCCGAATGGATAGTTCCCAATAATGTTCCGATTTCAACTACCAGAGTGATGCGATGCAGAGAAAATCATCTTCATCGAATCCAATACTAAGTATGTACTAGGTGTGGCAATGAAACTTTTCTATATCCTAATTAGGCTCAATGGTTGGCCTACTGTAATCTAAGAAAAAAAGAGAAGTATAAGTTGCCTATTAGTGCTAAAAGAAGGATTCAGGTGAAATTGGAGAGAGGACAATCTCTCGATGCTATCATTTATCTTAAGAAGACGTCTATTAGGTTCGATTATGAATACGTTCTTAGGAGGGAGGATAGATATCACCGGAAGAGTGGAAAAGGACATTATGAAGAAATGTAGAGGATGGAGGCTGAAGAAGAGAAGGAGGAAGAGGATTAATCTTTTCCTAAATTTTGGTTTCTTGGGTAAAATTATTTTATGTTAATTTTAATTATGTCTGTAATTAAAACTATTGAACTTGATTCTAGGATGTCTTATTAAAAATATCTAAGTTTGTTTTCCTACATTTTCAATTTAGTTATTGATGATAAGACAATGGTCATCTGAAAGAAACAAAGGGGAAGGAATTACACAAATTACCTAGATATCCAGAATACTGATTTCCAGAGAAAGCTAAGAGAATAATCCAGAATCGATATTCAATTCTAGGATAGAAAAAATTCACCATTGGTGATTAAGTTTTCGTAAAACTATTATTTTCACAGATACCTTAAACCTAATACTATGCCAGAGAGAGGCAAATGCAACATGCAATTAAAATGCTCTTAGTCCAAATTCATTTATATTATCAGCCAAAACCCGTTTGTAAATCTAAATCAGAAGGAACGAATAAGAGATAGAAGTAAAAGTTTTTGAAAAAAATTATAGATATGAGTACTGCGAACTTTCTATTAGAAAGGAAAGTAAAAAAGTCGAATACCGATAGTTGAAAATCATTTTGAGAATTTGGAAAGTATAGTCCATCCGGACGAACTAAGAAAATTTTGAAAGCTTGATATATTTTGAAAACTTGGGTCATCATTCACCTGTTTCCTATCATACTTCTCCCATTTCATTGTCCCTTCAAGCTAAGGATTTGACACAAGCTAAGGTAACTACTCACTAGCCATTACAGTTTCAGAAATAAATTTTGAAGAAAAGTTTGAAGAAAAATAGTCGTTGTAGAGGAGATAGGGGGACTACTACTGCTACTACTAGTGTTGAGACTCTCGACTAATGGCTTTTGTCGGGGGCGAAATGTTGTTTGATGTTCCATACCACAATTTTTAGATCCGCACGAGTCACGAGTCGAGTCGCCAAATTCAATATCATTTTGACTTGTATATATGAATCGACTATCGCAATAGTCAAACCTTGATCAACGATTCTTGACCTAATCCTTAGGTCAATTACTAGGTTTGGCACGACAAGTATTGTTGAAAATAAAATTTTCTAAACTATGGTTTTTTGGTTCATACGAGTTGAATCGGGTCACCCAACTGAAAATCGCTTCGAGTTGTATGTATGAATAGATTAGACTGAAAATCACAATAGTCAAACCTTGGTTAATAATTCTTGAAATAACCACTAGTCAATAACGTTAATTAACTATCTTTTTATTGAAAATAAAAGTGAGGACAAAAAACAGATAATTTCCTTGAAAATAAAAATGAGGATAAAGGACGGATAAAGAAAAATTCGGCCCTGAGATCTTAAGCAATTATGCTAATTGCATAACCGCTTCCCACTCTCGTGTTTTTAATTATGAAATACCTTATTCCAATTTTATAAATTGACATTTGAATAATAGCAAAATTACCCACCAATACACATTTTATAATTAATACTTCTAAGATTTCGCCATGGATTTTCTATTCACGGTTTAACATATGAATTGATTCTCAAAAATGAAAAACGAGTCACCTTTCGATTCAAGATTTAAAAACCTTGTTTTAAACAACCTAAACTAGGTTAACTGGTCAAGTGACGATGTTAACTTGTACCGGATTAGAATGCAAAATAAGGATATTATTATATGTGAACAAAGTGGGTAGACAAATGGAAACATCTAATGGCAATGCCAATTAAACTATCAAAATTGACGATCCTCTTACCCGGCTCTTTTTTCTTTACCTATAAATTGATGGGGCATTTTGTGTTTCCTCCCCTTTAAAATTGTCTAATTTGCGTAAGCTCTCCTAAAGATCACTAGTTAACAAAACTTCGTGTAGTTAGTTTGTTTGACTAGGTTTTCTTTAAGTGACTCATCGTTAGTATTGGTATGATGGATTGCTAGGGCTTCGAAAATTCTAACGCCCAATTCGCTCCGTCGCAATCACTCATAATAAAAAAAGGGGTAAAATTTTTTATTAAACGAGACAAAAATGCTATATAAAAGCCGATAAAAACAATAAAATGACAAGCTAGTTTGAGAATATTATATAAATTACTTTTAAACAAGCAACACACAACTTAAAACCGTGGCTTATGAAGGTTTTATGATCATCGATTTGATCCAAACCATCACATTTTCTCCCTCTTCAAAAGAACCTTCTGCACAAATAGGGAAGGTGTGTTGGATTCAAAATTAAGAGATGAATCATTCCACGTAAAAAGAAATTACTTCTGCGAGAAATTGTTTTCCTTTTTGTTACTTTTTAGGTTTATATATATACTCCCTCTGTCCGTTTTTTATTTGTCCTCTATTCCATCTTGGTATGTCTTTTTTTATCTATCCGGTTTTGTATGTAGACATATTTTCTCATTAATTATCAAATACCCTTATGGTATGTTTGGCTGTAGAGCTGAGGGTTATATAATTCTGCGTGATTACAGATACCGAGAATCATGCAAATTCCTCGTGTGTTTGGTAGCTAAGAGAACATTCCTACAATCCTTAGCATTTCCTTGTTTTAAATCCTATGTACTGTTTGGAGACTATTTGGAGGGAAAAAAATATGGCTTTTAAGGTTAAAAAGAAGTGGGTGCATTAATCCTTCCTAAATTTCCCATCAAATCTTAGGGGGAGGTGGTACTCATAATGGGAGATTTCGTGGAATTATAAATCCCGAGGGAAATATGAATTTAGGGATTTGGGCAACCAAATGTACCATGGGAATCGCAATTCCACCAAATCCCCTGGATACATGAATCCCACCTTTAGAGTTCTACATCCAAACCCAACATTAATTTCTTATAGTTATAAAATCATTTTCAATATAGACTCAATCCAAATTCTT
The DNA here is from genome assembly GCF_003573695.1 of Papaver somniferum. Lineage (NCBI taxonomy): Eukaryota > Viridiplantae > Streptophyta > Magnoliopsida > Ranunculales > Papaveraceae > Papaver > Papaver somniferum. The sequence goes on from NC_039366.1 coordinate 43,746,836, forward strand.
AAACAGTACCTCTATATATAAAGAAACAAATTTATTTAATGTCTTTCCTATTAGTTTTCATTCATTTTTTAAAAAAATAAAATTATTGATATTATACCAAAAATATGATTGATAATATAATCAAAATTAATGGGAAAATATTTGTTTTTATTTTCTTTTAAATTTTTTCAAAAATAATGAAACTACTCAATGAATGTCTTTTTTATATATTACACTTGTTAGTCTTAATTTTAGTAATAATATATCATTTAATAAGAGTTGTCATGACATCTTCTCAAAGCGGACAAATAAAGAAAGACGGATGAAGTATATATTAGTTATGGATCTTACTTTTTATTATTTTATTATTCTTTTCCCATTTGATTTATCTCCTTGTGGCTTTATAGCTTTGAAAATACGAGGGTACCCAAATACACCACAATTTTTTTATTTCAACCTACAAGTCCTCTACCAAATGTGATCGTCTATGGACAGAGTCGAGACAATACGACAATTCGGTTCACACTTCGTGTGATTATATATGGATACGAGATCGAGACAATACAACAACAAGACAACTTCTGTGATTGACCATGAATACAAGATCGAGGGGATACGACAACGAAGTGTGTACTTGATACGAAAACAAAGTGTGTACTTGATACGACAACAAAGGAAGAATATGTTTGGTAACCACTCTAATCAATCTTACTACAAGATAATATGAGTCGTTGACAAAGGCTCTTATGTTTAATCTAATAAACTCCTTTTTCTGGTTAAATCAATCTAAACAATAACTACCGAAATAGTCAAGTCTAGATTCACACTCAATCAATATAGATCTCAAAGAGAAATATATAAAATGCCGATCTATCGCAACTAATCAATTAGATCTATCAAAGATAAATCGATTCTAGTTGGAACCCCAGCCCAAGGTTTCTGCACTAAATCCACAAGATACGAAAACTAATAAGAATTCTTCTCCGTCTTCAAATCTTCTATTGCCTTCAAATACCTGCACAACACCACTTGAATCTCTTGTGATCAATCACACACAAAAGGGAGTCTGTTAACAATGGATTATCACAAGATGTTTTTAGATCTAAAAACAGTTCTAAAGATCCCGTCGATACTTTGATCTAGTTTGAGTGAATCTTATATCAGAAAAGAATATTCTCAAGAATAACTAAACTATGTGCAATCAAAGTTTCAACAACCGTTAGTCAATCAAATCAAATGGAAAACTAATAACACTGCAATTATCTAGTTTCGCACCAACGGTACTCGTAGAGCTTCTTGATCCCACAAAAGTATTTAAACGAGCGGTCGTAAGATATTTCACCTAATTAAGATACTTTCCTCTCCGAATAGACGAATCCACTAGAAACAACCAGAAATGAAGTTTGCCTGGCTCTTAGGATAGTTTGCAAGAAATGAAAACTTAAGTATTTATAGACCAAGGATGTTTGAACACCAAGGAATTTCCCTAACCGAAAATATTCTCAAGATATGCAATGAATGCCCAAATTCGGTTTTCCTAATTCCAATAAATACTGGTCCAATCTTTCCAAAATCTCTCATAGAAAATCTCCAATTAGTAAATACACATTACTAATTTTATTCTTTAGACCTATGCATTAATTTCTGGTAATTAAAGCATATAAAACCAAAAACCTTAATTAAAAGATTCTTAATTTATGTCGGCACGTGATCATCTTGAGTACCAAGGAATATCTTTGAACAATAAATGATAAGAGTTACTGCTCGTGTCCAAAGTATGTTGACATCTTTTCACTTCAAATCCTTATTTCATATTTACATGGATTTTCTTCTTGGAATCGGTTCTACCACACTTCCAAACAAGTTTAGAGTTGGTTCTACCAGTATTCCAAGACTACTATGTGATCGGTCATACCAATTCACAATGGTTAGTTGTGATCGGTCCTACCAAGTCACATACATGGGTTCAGATCGGTTATACCAATCACTATGATCCTTTCTACCTAAACATGGTATCTACTTGTGATCGGTCACACCAGTCACTAGGATCGGTCACACCAATTCCAAGGATCGGTCACACACACACACACTTATGATCGGTCACACCAATTACCAGGATTGGTCACACCAATTACAAGGATCGATCATACCATCTCATGGTGATTACTTAGGAGTGGTTACACCAATTACTAGGATCGGTCATACCAAATCACAAGTCTAGGTATTGTGATCGGTTATACCAAGATACATAACCTGAGTTAAGATCGGTTCTACCAACTCACACATATTGGTTATCCAAAGATATGCAATGAATATCAAGACCAATAAACCTATTGATTTACCTTTCGATTCATGAAACAAGTTGATGAATATACTTCCTTTAACAAATGTAAAACATTGTTTCCTAGGATGAAATATTCACCATAACCCATACGCATAATCATAAAATTGTATACAAGATTATGTCGATGTCATATCTACAAAGTTCAAAAGATAAGCGTTATACTTCCTAGTCCAATTCCTTAATGCTATGATCATACTATTATGATCATGTCACATCACTAGAGTATTATATACAATATGTACAATATATACAGCTTCGCATGTTATATTTTCAATATGCAGGACTTGAAAGATACGTTAGGAATAAAATAAGTTCAAGTCATTATTACTAACCTCAAGCGGAAGGATGGTGTCATCGTTGTAGTTCATTAATTCTTCACATTCTTCAAGTCTTAGGAGTAATACTTGTATGTCTCAACATTCCTAGACTTTCTAGTCTAACCTAAGTATTTAATCAAGCGACTCTAGATGAGTTTTGATACTAAAATATGACAACCAACTTTGACATACCAACGCTTGGTAAGTTCGACCGAGCTGTGCTCTAACAATCTCCCCTTTTTTCAATTTTAATGACAAAACTCTTATTATATATGGATCTAAACGAATTATAATAACTCATTCTTTATACACTTGATTCCAAGTTTCAACAACACAATAACCTGCACATATTCAATCAATAAATGCCGTTGTTGATATTTGAATAATAAAAGCTTTTCCCCCCCTAAAGGCAAGCTAGGTAAATATTCAATCCGAACATATTTGTTATTCCCCTTTTGTAGTAAGAATTACTACACAACAATATGATATGTTTCTCCCCCTTAGTTAATGCTTTACTCTTTCCTTATATATAACGTTTAAGCACAATTATCCTTTACTAGTGATTAAAAATCACTTGTTTTCTCCATATATTTCTCCCCCTTTTTGTCACAAAATGACAAAGGTTCGAGCAAATAAAGGACAAACCGAAAGGATCTTACAAATCTAAAAGACTTGTATACAACCTATAAGAATTAAGCACAAAGGTTTCGCATACCATTTTAGATAACCAATATTAAAACCGAAACTACAAAGTAATTTAGTTTTAATATGTTATCAAGGAAACAATTGCCTGAAGCAATTTTTCCTAGAGTCCAACAAATCGACTAAGATACTTAATTCCCTTGTTTGACCGATTGCGTATGTACAATCGCTTGTTTCGATAAGACCAAAATAAAGATCAGAATTAACTTTATTTTTCTCATCATGCTCTAATTATTCAAACAATAACTTAGACCTTTCCCTTTAGACAAGACAAACACTAGGTTAGTTAACTAGTTTTTCTTGTCAAGGCATTCTACTAGACTTGAATAACCAAATCCTCCAATTGATAAGTCTAACTAAGATCAGAATTAACTTAATTTCTCTTATCCGGAATCAATTGGACTAAAAAAATGATCCCGTATTTTTGTTAAGACACAAACAATAGATACAAACCAAAAAAAATTGACTTGCACAATTATTTTCTTAACCATAAGCAATTGAAACAAATATATACATTGCAGCATCGCAATTGCACCGAATTTCATTAAGCAAAAACTCTTGATACCCAACAATAACAAGGATACCAAACAATAATTCAAATGAATTGACATAGTTTTTCTTAACCGGAAACATGCCGAGCCGATTATAACACATGCCAAGTTGGATGGGATTGTAGTCCTTGCTTCCCATTAAGTTTAACAGGCCGGGCTCGGCAGTAAAAATTTGATGTCCATGGCATGTCCATACCCGTGAGACAATACAGGCCAGGCCAGATCAGGTCGGGCAGGTCTCATGCCCAAAATATTCAAAAGTGAAAAAAGTATTATAAACCAATGTTTATTTACAGGGTTTCTTCTATCCCTGTAAATAGAGACATAAATCATTATAATTATACACACATTTAATGAGAATTCTCTCTACTTCCTCTCCCTATTTTCTGTCTCCTTTTCTTTCACAAGACATTATCAGTATGTTTTACACTGAGTTAATAATGTTGATTATCTCAAAGTCGGAGCTAATAAAAACATAACATTCGGTTATCGGATGGAGCCAAAGATGCAAACCCGACACAAAGAGATATTTCTTAAATTTTTGACTTTTGTTATTTTACTAATTTTATATGTATTGCATACATTTGAATCATATTACACTGCTAACTATTAATTATTTTGTCTTCATGTAAAGTGGATTGAGTTATTACAATCTCTTCTATTCAAACAGAGTACATTAGAATAAGCAGCAGACTTGACGACGAAGTCGTTACCTTAACAGTAAAGTCTACTGGTTTTCTTTTCCTCTTCTCTTATATTACTTTATTAATTATTAAATATTATATTCTTTTTTTTTTATTTGATGATTAACATTTATAGAAGATAACGTTTTTCCTTTATGATATGCATCGTGGTGTATATCATGGATATGAATTTTATATATCTCCCCAACCATGAGAATATGGTTATACTCATTCTCTATTTCTATTGGGTGCAATTAACATCTACTGGTTATTCTTGAGAGAAAAAAAATCATAACGTCTATATTTATGAGACATGGGTGATCAACTTTGTAAAGTAAGTTTCATTTTTTCTTTCTTTAATCAACTTCGTTGAATAGAGAAAAAGAGTTCCATCGGAAAATGGTTTATAATCTACATTCCTTTAATGAAACTGTATTCACCAAAAAAAATAAAAAAATGATGCTATCGTAATTTAATTACCTTGAGAGTAACGAAGCATGTGCATGGTTGAAAAACATACGGCTAATTAAGTTTGTTCATTGGACAAGGATCATGTGATTTATCCATATGATTTCTCTTTTCAACCATAAATTGGATTTTCCATATGCCATGACTAAAACGACATATATTTTTTTCTTTTGTCGATTAAAATTTGGTAAATTGTACAAACCAATTGATATTGGTTTTTCTCCATTAGTTCACTATGCGAGATGTAAAAATTGGCATTATAAGAAACTTTAGTTGATTTGATTTGATCATTTTTTTTTCTTTTCCGTCTTTTTTTTTTTTAAAAACGTTTACTATCAAATATGGGTTTATCTAATCATAAATCGTTGGTTTCTATTTTTATTTGCATGAAACCATTCTTTAGCTTCCTAATTAGTCTTGTTGTTACTTCTCTTTTGGAGTTAAGAGTCTCGATTCAATACCTTTTAACGGATTTCTGAACAACTATGAGAAGCTAAACCCACCTTTGCCAAGACTAGAGGGGAAGCTTTATGAGTTCAATCTGATCATAAATGAAACTTCACGTTTTAATCCATCTCATCTTTGTTTGGTTACAATTTTGTGTTGAGTATGTCTACAAACTTCTTAGATTTAGTTTGATTTCCGGATACATTGAATGCTATGAAATCCCTGTGACATTTCTCAATTGGGTTTTATTTTAGTTACATAATCAAACCTTACGAGATGGTGCTTTTGGTTGCTGTTAGAATTATACATGCCATATTTTCTGGGTAAAGCACTATCTGTCTTTATTCGACTTATCATTTGATGACATATAAGAATTTGAAAGTTATTAGGTGGAACCCCGAAGTTTTGGTAGATTTACATCAACTATTATTTCTTCCTTTTACAATTATCTCTTGCTTTGTTATCGAGTACAACTCAGTTACAGTATTGCTTTGCTAAATAATTCTCTTGAAACACCTGCAATTTATGTGGTTTGAACTTGCTCCGACTATATTACATTTCTTTCACTTTGATACTCTGAAAATAGTGATCAAATTTTGGCGCTTGACCGGGGATTGTTTAGTGTTCTTTTGAATTCAGTTTTTTTAGGACAATTTTAATTTTGTTTTATTTTAGTGTTTGTTGATTTCTTTTGCTTCATTACAGGAGTAAGATAGGTTTAAATCCTTGACGACATTAGGAGCTAGATATTGTTGCAGGGAACATGTGATGTTGTTTCGGTTGTGGGTAGGATGAAATCTAGCCAAAAATCGCAGTGGTTTGGGTAACATTGTATTTGAAATGACGAGGGTACCAAGTGCTAGAGAAATGCTCGGTTGAACCCACTAGCATTGGTATGTCAAGTTAGTTGTCAAATTTAGATGACAAAATACATTCTTGATTTAGTCACTAAACTCAGTTTTGGTCTAGACTAGGTTTAAAATGTAGAGTATAAAGTCAAAAGAATCCTTGAAGAATGGAGATTGAAGAGTACACAAAGACATATTGGAGTGCTTCATTAAAGTTTAGTAATAAACTCTTGATTCACTTGTTTCCTCTACCTCTTATCTATCGAAACAGGTGCTCACTCTATGGAACAATTTCTATGACGGTAAATATATATATTTATATATGCACTCGAGGATATTTGAGCCCATGAATTTTGTGAGAATGATATTTATCACTAGAAAGGTCCTCATGTTGTAGTGAATGAGAATACGAATGCAACGAGCCAAGGATCACTCAATTCTGAGTTATAATGAAGAAGTTATGAGTGATTTATTAACGCAACACTTATAAGTGTTGCTAAGGTTGATTTCGTGAATAGAAAACTGTACACGAACTTTTGGCAACAGTTAGCGAACTAAACCGTGAATACGTGACTAAAAGCCTATTTTGGTCAAGTATTTGGGTATTTCCTTTCCTAAACAAGGTAGCTGTGTTTCCAAGCAATCTAGCCTTGATCATTCATCATAAATAGGGGTTTCATGTAACCACACAAACTATCCCTTGAAAAATTATGTGTGGGTTTCATAAAGTTGTTTTCCATTAAGAGGGAGCGATGTTTGTACCGTCTAGTAAATAAACTGAGAGCCCGCTAATCCAGCCCGTGAAAGAAGATTCCAGAAGTTTCCAGAAGTCTTGTTTCCCAAGTTGCTTGCACATGAAGTTTATATCAAAATTAGGGTATACATAAATTATATAAATACATGTATCCTACACCCTAAGGATATACGGAATTCCGGGTTAGTTAACCCGAAGTAATATCATTGTATTATGATCATCAATAAAATCTCTCCCATCGGGATTCCATCTGTGGATGTAGGCATCACTTGCCGAACCACGTTAAATTCTTGTCTCCTCTATTTATCTTTTATATGTTTTCTAACCCTAGTTTATATCATCATCACCAAATCAATTGTGTTAAAAGTAGTTTTGGGAACAAACACCACCTTAGCTTAAATCTAAAGCAACCTTGATCTTGAAAGTCTATAAAAGGAGAACCTCAAACCACTGGGACCTTTGAATCCCGTTACTATTTTTGTGTGTCCTAGTTGTAAACTAAAGTCACCCTCTCCATAAAACCTTTATAGGATTTAGCGACTAAAAAGACTTCACCTACGGATTCGTGAAGCCAGGTCCAATTATCATTATCTTGATAGTTCGTGTATCATGATCTTGTTTTGATTGTCGATCCTTGCTCCAACAAACAAGATAGATATAAATCACAAATTTTTTTTGTCTCAGACTTTGTGATTCCACAAGTTTATACTTGTGAGGTGAATAATAATCTAGGTAGCTCTTCGGGAGTCATAAGACTGGATTTTGAGTTTTGCTAGACTTTGTCTATTGCAATCGGTTTCCTACCTCACCTGATCTTTAATCAGAACGAAAATCACATATAGGCTTATCTGTGGGAGGCAGATTGGTTTAAAGTCTTCAATTAAGTTGAAGCAACTCTTAGGATGTAAAGGACGCCAGCTAATGGAATCAATTGTGCGGAATCCTGCTGGGATTCAAGAGGCGTAACAAGCGCGACTGTAACTGAATTGTTGTGACGGTTTAACTCGGTCTCAACTACATTCCAGTCTGAAGTTTTGATAGTAGGCTAGTGTCTGTAGCGACTTAATACAGTTTGGCATTCAAGTCTGGACTAGATCCCAGAGTTTATCTACATTTGCGGTTTTCTTGTTAACAAAATTTCGGGTGTTTGTGTTATTTCTTTTCCGCATTATATTGTTTATCTTTATAATTGAAATATCACGGGTTGTACGTTAAAATCAATTCAAGTAGATTAACCCATCGAAATTGTTGGATACGACTTGATTGATTCTTGGATATTGATCTTTGGAATCGTCCAAGTACTCTCACGGTATGATCAGGTTCATGGACTTGTCTTTGTAACATTCTGATTGTGATAGAAAGAGATATAAGCTCTTCATATCCTTCCTGATTGAGATTCATTAAGTTGAGCTCTCAGAATTATATTTGAGTTTAGTCCATACAGGTTGCCTAAGAAAAAGTTGGTCGTGTATTTTGGTACCCCCACGTTCTCAAAGACTTTTGATACCAATCCGCCTCTAACAAATAAGCCTATTTGATTTCCCTTTAGATCAATGATCAGGGCTTGGAAATCTATTTGTAATAGACATAGTTAGCAAACCTCACAATCCGGAACACTTACACTCACTTAGATAAGAAGCCTGGATCTTTTACCACCTCTCAAGAAAAATCTTCAACTCACTTAAGATCAATTTTCAGATATCTATCTTGAGGAATCACAAAGTCTGAGATGAAGAGAACTTTGTGATTACTATCAATCTTTCGTGAAAGAGATTACGAAAACCTCAATAACAGAAAAGCAAGATCAGGATTCACGAACTATCAAGATCCGAGGCTTGATGGCGTGATTGATATGTTGGTTGGTTCTAAAGTGTTCACTAAGCTAGATCTTCGAAGTGGTTATCATCACATACGATTCGTGAAGATGATTAATGGAAAGCAACTTTTAAAACTCGTGAAGGGTTGTATGAGTGGCTAGTAATGCCCAAGGTAGTTGATATCGTGTATCGCTATCGTATCGGTTGGGTGCGATACACCTATACAAAATATTATATCGGTTTTTATCCCGATACATCATTAATTTTTTCAATATTTAATATTTAAAATTAAAAAAAATTAAAAAAAATTAAAAAAATATATTTATAAAACCATAATCCAAAATAATAATTATCTATATATATATATATCTTACAAAATAAATAATCTTACCAAATTATCGGATCTGATAATATCAGCGTATCGTTTAACCCGGTATATCGGTATTGTATCGGACGATACGACCGCTTTTATCATTCAATTCGTGTATCACCGATATTTTTGGATATTATCAAGGTTTTTTACGATATCCACTAAAAACTGATAGTATCGCCCGATACAACCGATATTGACTACCTTGGTTTGGACTAAAGATGCAGCTAGAAGTTTCAATATTCTCAAGGAAGTGTGCAGTACACCTGTTCTTGTTATGCCAGATTTTGACAAACCTTTTGAAATTGACTGTGATACTTCCGTTGTGGGAAACGATGTCGTTTTACCTCAAGATGGCCATTCAATTGCGTATCATAGTGAGAAAAATTCTGATGCAAGAAAGAAATGGTCTAGTTATGAACTCGAATTAATTGCTCTAGTTCAAGCTTTGAAACAGTGGCATCCTTATATTGTTCATAAAGAATTTGTAGTCAATACGGATCACTAAGCTTTGAAATTTTTAAAGACTTCAGCTAAAGTGAATAAACTGCATGACAGATGGGTATCTACTATCAATCAGTACATATTTTCTATTCGACATAAGAGTGGTAAATTGAATCAAGTTGCAGATGCTCTTTGTAGACGTGTCAATCTTCTTATTACTCTTAGCAATGAAAGTGTATCTTTGACTTTATCAAGGAAGTTTATGTTGTTGATGAAGATTTTAAATTGATATGGGAAAATGTGGATCTAAAGCTAATGGAGAGGATGGTTTTCTTATTCAAAATATATATTTTTTTTAAAGATAATCGTCTTTGTATTCCACAGGTTCATCACATCTTCTTTTAATTCAGGAATTGCATGGCAGTGGTCTTTATGGACATTTTGGTCGCGATAATACAATTGCTTTAGTTGAAGAACGATTTTATTGGCCTTTCTTTGAAGCGTGATGTACATAAATTTGTTGAAAAATGCATGGTTTGTGAGCGTTCTAAGGGTACAATTCAAAACACTGGTCTCTACGCCAAGGTGGTCAATATCGGTTGTACATGCCGATATTGATCGCTGTCGTAGGCGTCAAAAATAATTACACTTTCTTACTACTCAAAATATAAATATAGCAAGGGAAAGAAAGGATCGTTCCCACAGAGAGGACTAAGGTTGTCAAGTTGTTTCGGTTTCCTATAATAACAATTGGGGGGTTTTCTGATTTATGTAAAGTAAACTAAAATAAAAGCAAATAAAGAAAAGTAAACAAACTAATCATTAAGGATTTCATTTTCAGTCACAAACATGTTCTTGTCTCTGAATAACTAGAATTGATATTTAATCTCTCATTATCAAAGGCCCTAGGATACCTTGATCGCAAGAATATCTCGCTAATTTCCTCTTGTGATCAACAAACACATTAAAAGATGCGAATATGAATTCTATCTAAGAGAACAACCTAACGTGTAAAAACACTAATCAAGTTTAATTCCCTAGATGCATTAAGTTATATGAAATCAGGCCAATCAAAGCAATCGAACGTGTAAAAGCACTAATCCGATTTAATAAAGGTCATAAATCACTTGCGATTACTAGGATGCATCACTACAAGCAATAACCACAATTATGCTACTTGCATTCAAGGTATATCACTTTTGCGTATAATAAACCCTAAACTAGCAATAGATGTGGATGCAGGTTCAATCAATTGGCCACTCAACTAAACAAGCAATCAAATCATACATGACGATAAATCTAGTGAATCATGATCGATAATTATGAGACAAAACTAATTTATTGAACAAGAAACATGCTTTGTGAAATCAAATTAATCCATAACCAATAATAAGATTAACTCATGTTCATGGAGTTCATAACAAGAATAAAGAGAAGATTCATGTTTCTAAACCCTAGAACAAGAGTAGAAGCAAAGATAAGATCCCTGTGATGTTCTCAAACCTTATTATATCCTTTTTCAATTCTGATCCCGACTCCAAATTAATTTTCTCGCAGCCCATTAGCCAAGCCCAATCAAAATAGGTCCAAGCAATGTAGTTAATATCGGATACCGGTTTCGTCTAGGTTAAGACCGGTACACTGGTACAACATTGTATCGGGGAGATTTCGGTTTCAAATAACGGTGCTTTATCGGTTATAAATTTTATATTTATAATTTTCATGGCGCACATTTTTTCGCATAATACACCTGTTAAGCTATATAAAAGGCCTAAAAATTGAAAATATCACACACACTTACATTTCTTCGCTCGTACAATGACTTGGGTAGCACCGACGAGGGTTTGAGAATGCAAACTCGACGCATCACAAAGAAATTTGTAAAAATCCCAAGTATTGCACACGTGTAACTACATGGATATAGCTGCAAACACGTATATAGGTAAACCTCAATATGTTATATGAAGAAAAACTAGTACTACACGTGCACTGTGAAAGCTAAAGGAGTGGTCATGGTTTTCGCTTTTCACTCGGTCTCTCCGCCTCCCTCTTTCAACTCTCCTACTTCTAATGTCATCTTCATCTTTCTTACTATGTTTTTCTTATATAGTCTGGAAACCTAATTTAATCCCCAAATTTCAAATAATACAACATCAAAAGAGGATGAATAACAACAGCCAAAAAGTTCTTCAACAACAACAATAGCTCCTAGTCTTCAACGAGAAGAAGTTATAGTTTTCCTAGTCTAATAGCTCCTCAATTGTAATCATTTTTCTTTCACAAAACCATTTTTGTGCGATTGATTTTCTTAGCTTGTTTATCAGGTTGATTAGATATTTTCCATGTCTTTTCGGTTTATGTATGTGTAAGATGAATCAATAAAAAAATGGTTCCTTTAATCTTTGTATGTGAAATCAACAGAAGTGTTCTCTTTAATTTTTTTTTGTGAAGTCAGATTAGTTGATCTAATGAGGAAAAAATAAAGAACATTTCGGCCGAGATAAACGGTTCTGACCGATAAGACCGGTACCATCCGAGATTTCTTCAAAAATATCGTCTCGCGGTATTGTGAGAATTGTCTCGCTCTTGGGACGAAACGCGAAATATTGCCGAAATCTCGGCCGAGATGGCCGAGATTGACTACACTGGGTCCAAGTCCTTCCCAGTCGAACCGGGTCAGCTGAGTCAACTCAGACATTGCCGATTCCAGCACTTTACTGCCCAACTCCACTCACATCAACACTTCTTACTCCCCTGCAATTCAGTATCAGCAGCTGCAATTCATGCCAGTTCTCTTTGCATTTCCCCTGTAACAGACAGCTTCCATTGTAGACCTCAGCTCCAGAACTGTCTCATAGCATCACAGCCCATCCGACGAACAACAAACCACCAATTCCTTTACATCTGTACCTCCATTTCAGTTCATGCCACACTGCAAGCATCCCTGGCCTGCCTGCCATATTTGCTCATCACCAATCGATGGAAACAACGCCATATCCATTTGCACTTCTTCTTGCAACCAACAATAGCAACTCAAAATGCACCATCTGTAACTCCCAAACATCATTGCTTACATCTGTATCACCACCAGTTCAGACAATCATTCCCATCACTTCCAACTTCAGTTAACCTGCAATTGTACCTACAACTTCATCTCTGCATTAACAACAACTCTGCTCCAACTACCAAATACCCATCTCATAAATGCAACTGCCATTCTCCACTCCATTGCACTAAACCCATGGACAACAACACACAATCACTGCACCTGCATCACAGCTGCAACTCATCATCTCTTCTGTCTCAGGCCTGACCTCTCCGTCTGAACTGCACCAAAGTCTTCAGTTCCGCAACCACAACTCTAAGTTAACCATCCATTGCATCACCCCTTGCACGGTGGTTCAACTTAACTCTCGGCATCAGCTGCATTTTAACTTCAACACAAGCAGCCCTATTTTTTTGTTGTCAATGCTTATAATTCATTCCACCTGACACGGCGAACACTATTGAAATTCATTCTCTGCATCTCAGCCAACCACGACTCCGCAGCACCAACTAGTCCACCATCTCAGTTCCTATCAGCTCACAGCCACCACTGCCATCATGTTCAATTGCAATTGCAGCTGCAAAACTCATCGAGCAACTCCCATTATTCACAGCCAATGTGCAGCTTCAATCACCAACACACCCATTCTGCAATATAGTCCCACCCCAACCTGTACCCCTTCTTATCACTCTCTCGTTGCTTTTCCAGTTGATGTTGAGAACACCACATAGCCGCTGTAGCTACTTGCACCACCAGACTCCATAATTTCTCAGGTCAGCAACATCAGTTGTCTCCTCCCTTCTCAGTACCACCAAACCCTTGAGCTTTGTAGTTACCAAAGTATAAGCCGACACATGGCCATAGGAAGGCGCGGGAATCTGGTGAAAAGATCTTACTTCAAGCCCCGAGATTCGACGTCAGGGACTTGTCAAATCAAGTCAGAATTATCCTTATCCACGCGGAAGCGAAGTAAAGTTTGGGACGAGGTAACTCGCCAAAGGGGACGTAGAGCGCGAAAGGAATCAGATGTCCATTATGAAATGACCACGAAATAATGTGACTTGGCTTGGAAGAAAAGCTACCCCCACGAAGTAGATAAATTATCGAGCAAGAAATGAGACAGGTGTCCCGACAAAACCACGTGAAGTCGGCGAAAGGTGGGGAAAAACTTTATGGAATATGCTCCGGGCGAAGCATAAAGTAACCTCAGTGAGATGATATGAGATGTATGCCACTAAGGTTGCTTAAGCCTATAAATAGAGACCTTTGGACAATGTAAAGGGGGAGAGATCTTTTGGAGAGGGAAAGGTCTAGCATATGAGAGAGAGAGTTAGGGTTTCCTTGTAATTCATAGGCTGGGAGAAGGCATTAGGGTTTCCTTGTAACCCACGAGTGTAACTTGTATTCCGCTTGAGATTAATAAATAAGTTTAAGTTCTAGTGTTTATTATGTCTTAGATCTTGCATATTCTCCATTTGGGTGTGTTGCTGGATTTCCAGTAATCACATTTTGGTGTTAGAAACAGGGAAACGGTGAAGAGAAAGGTGAGGCAAACGAAATCACAAACGGTGTTGAGAAGGAGTAAACGATTGGAGGCTCGTGATCAGGAGGTGAAGAACGATATATTGGTAAAGGACGAAAGACGAAAGACCATGATACAAGGAAAACGAAGATCGAAGTGAAAGCCGGGACTGTGGAGAAACCTGGGCGGATTGTGAAAGCCGGGACTACCGCGGAAAAGAAAATGAACCAAGAAAAGGCGGAGGCAAACGATAACGAGGAGGATGAGGTATCGGAAGAACTGGGTGAAACCCCTAATCAGTGGAAGATGACCATATGATGCGTGAGGAACGTGAACGAGAAATGACTGATGAGGCCATGTGAGAAGGAAACAATGAAGCGGAGGAAACCACGGCGTTATCTCAAAGGCATATCCAGAACGAAAGAAATCAGGAGATATATGGACAAGGGGTGATGGAGTTGCTAGAAGGGTATCATAGAGAAAGAGACTTAAGGAGGCTGTTAGAAGAGGCGAGACGGTAAAATCGCGAGATACAATATGAGGAAGAGAGGAAACTTGAGGAGGAAATCATACGCGTCAAAACAGAAGTAAAAATTGATGAAATAAGAAGGAGAACCATAAATCACGAGATCTTATGCGAGCTACGAAGCTTAAAGATGCAAGTTGGAAGTCCACAAAAAGGCGACGAGGAAAAGGGAAGATCCAGACGAAAAGATCCACGAGGAGATGGAGGAGGGAGGCATAAGTTGAAAATAAAGGACAGATCAGACAAGATTCGACGGCTTGGACGGAGTTAAAACTTCCAGAACTTAAAACGACTTTGGAGAAGGTATGGGAGGAGGTGATATTGACCGAAGAGATATCAGCACCACCAAATCTGGGGAGAGAACCAGTCCCGAGAAGCAAGAGTCATGAATTTTGCAGGTATCATCGTTTCCACGGACACCATACCAACAGCTGCAGGAGTGTAAGGAAGATCATACACCGGCTTATCAAACAAGGGAAACTCGCGCACTACATTGATCGAAAGGAGACATCAATGATTACTTGTCACAACAAGCAAGCAAAGGAAATCCGAGAAAGGAGACGATTAGGATGTAATTTCATAGCGCATTTCAGGGGAAGTTTCCAAGATTTTAAAGATAATGTACTCACAAAAGTGTACAAGGTAGATCGCAAAGGTAATGAGATAATGAACTCCCCGAAGGAAGAACTATTAGAAGGCTGGCAAAAGAGAGAAATATCCTTTTCGGCGAAGGACGTGCCAGAAGGAGAAATCCAGCATATGAATTCACTAGTCGTTAGCCTAGCTGTGGCTCGGATTGCATCCCAGGAAAAGGGTCACCAAAATAAGGAGATGACTTGGGCGGTGGACAAAGTCTTGATAGACATGGGAAGCTCAGTGGACGTCCTCTTTTACCATGCCTTTAGAGCTCTGGGATATGAGGATTCTGATTTGTTACCTTCTGCGTATACGCTGCACGGATTCAATGGAGTGGCGACAAGCCCAAAAGGCGAGATATGCTTGAAAATATTGGCAGGAGAGTTGGAAACAAAGGTTACTCTATGTGTGGTAGATGTGGAGTCGCCATATAACGCTCTTATAGGTAGACCATGGTGCATGGAATAAAAGGAGTTGCGTCCACTTATCACCCAATGATACGGTTCCCAATGCCAAGTGGAATCGGCGAAATACGAGGAAGCAACGAAGAAGCCGAGAACTGCAACAAGAAAGATGTTGATATTTACGAGATTAAAGTAAAAAGGAAGAAGGAACGAAAGAGGAAGGTACTGGAGCTGAAGAAGGATGACGAATTACGGGTATACCTTGCAAAGGCTAAAGAAGGGTGGGCAATACCTAACGAGGTATCAGAAAAGGAGGGAGAACCCCGCGAAGCCCATAAAAGAACCAACACCGTTGGGAGAGCCAACCTTGAATTTCGCCGCAGTCGAACCGACGAAAGATGTAAATCTAGGAACGGAAGACGAACCAAAAATCGTAAAAATTGGGACGAAAATGGAGGAGGAAGAAGAAAGATGGTTGGTGTAACTATTAACAAAATATATGGAGACATATTTGCGTGGATCATGGAGGAAATGCCAGGCATTGATCCGCGTGTTGCGTGTCATCGATTGAAACTAGACCCAACAATCAAGCCAGTAAGACAATGGATAAGGAAGATAACGACGACCTATCATGAGCAAATTGACAAGAAACTTCAGAAGATGATGAAGGCAAGCATCATAAAGCCGGAGAAATATCCAGATTGGATTGTGAATATGGTAATTGTACCGAAGAAGAACAATGGCATAAGAATCTGTATTGATTTCAGTGATCTAAATACCGCTTGTCCCAAGGATAGTTTCCTTTTACCAAGTATCCCTCAGATGGTGGAAGCAGCGTCCGGGTACAAAAGGTTATCATCCTTGGATGGGTATTGTGTATAAAATCAAATACCTTTTGCCGAGGAAGACCAGGAGCACACGGATTTCCTCGCTCCTAGGGGGTTGTACTGCTACACGAGAATGCCATTTGGATTGAAAAATGCAGGGGCTACATACCAGCGAATGGTGGAGAAGGTATTTACAAAATGGGTACACACAACGTTGGAAGTCTATGTAGACAACATGTTGGTCAAAAACAAAGACTCTGGAGATCATGTGGAAGACCTGAAAGAGATCTTCGATCAGATGAGGAGATACAATATGAAAGTCAATCCGTTGAAGTGCATTTTCGGGGTAGAATCGGCAAAGTTCTTAAGCCATATAGTTTCTCGAAAGGGCATAGAGGTGGACCCTACAAAGGTACAAGCGATACTAGAAATGCCATCACCAGCTACTGTAAAAGATGTGCAAAAGTTAAATGGGCAGCTCGCGACACTGGGAAGGTTCATCTCGCGGTCATCTGATAAATGTAAACACTTCTTTGACATTTTAAAGAAGGGAGAAAAATTCGCGTGGACATAAGAATGTGAAGAAGCTCTAAAGGGCATAAAAGAACACCTAATTAAGTTATAAATCCTGCAAAAGCCGGAACCAGGGGAGGAGCTGTTACTCTGTCTCGCATCCACGCCCAATGCTATTAGTGCAGTCATACTCAGGAACGATGGAGGAGTAGAAAATCCCATATTCTACGTAAGTAAAACCTTGAATTCCGTAAAAAGAAATTACCCTAAGATCGAAAAATTGATATTAGCGTTATCCTATGCATCACGAAAATTACGGACTTATTTCCAAACCCACAAAATCAAAGTCCTCACAAGGATACCCATAGAGTCAGTCTTGAAGCATTCCCAAAGAGGGTTGGGAGAGTAGAGAGGTGGAACACTCACATCAACCATTTCGGGCTGAAGTATGAAGTACAGACTTCGATGAAGTCGCATATAATAGTATAGTTTCTCGCTGAATTTCCTTCGGAAGAAGATGGGAGTGCGGAAGACATGATGGAGACGGACGAAAGCCGACCGGACCCAAGGGATCTGTTAGAGCAAAGTCATCCTAGGAGATGGGAAATCTTCGTTGATGGGGCGTCTAATAGCTGTGGAGGGGGTGTAGGAATAATATTCACCTTGCCTGCAGGCGAGCAAATAGTATTTTGTTTTCGTTTGGAATACAAAGCCACGAATAATGAAACCGAGTATGAGGCAATAATACAGGCTCTGAGAATTGCAATAGAAATGGAATTGGACGAAGTACGAATTACTAGTGACTCAAAACTAGTAGTTCGTCAGATTGAAGGAGTGTATAATACAGTCGATCCAGTGATGAAGAAATATCAGCAGCTCGTGCAAGACTGTTCGGCGAAAATATGAAGTATCATATGGAGAAACATAAATAGAGATAACAATCGACATGCAGATGCATTATCCTTCATAGCTTCCTTGATTGAGAATCCAAAAATCGGGCATATTGTGATTCAACGGTTGATGCAGCTGTGAGTAAGCAGAGAAGAAAGAGAACTTCAGGTAATGACGGTAGAAGGGGAGAACTCAGTAATGAGCAAATAGGATTGGAGAACACCCATCTACAACTACTTGATGAAAGGAGACTTTCCACGAGATAAACAAGAGGCAAACAAAATCAAAAGCAAATACACGAATTACAAGGTGCGAGAAGGGATCCTTTATAGGCGATCATTCTTGGGTCCATTGATGAGGTGCTTGTCGCAGGAGGAAGGGATTGAAATTATGAAATCAATTCATTATGGGGACGCTGGAAACCACAGCGGAACCAGATCACTAGCTTACAAGACCCGAACACAGGGTTACTTTTGGCCCTACATGCATAAAGATGCGAAAGACATTTCTACGAGTGTGAGGCGTGTCAAAGGTTCGGCAAAAGGATACATGCACCATCCACAAGCTTGAACTCAGTATTGAGCGTGTGACCATTCTCCATGTGGGGAGTAGATATCGTGGGGCCCTTTGTCACGGGGATGAAGCAGAGAAGGTACTTGATTTGTAGCAACAGACTACTTCACAAAGTGGGTGGAGGCAAAGGCTGTGCAACATACAAAAGAAGGGGATATATACGATTTTATCCTTGAACACATCATTTGTAGATTTCGTATACCAGTCCTGATTGTTTCAGACAATGGAAAGCAGTTCGAAGGGGAGAATGTGAAGATGCTATTCAACGCCTTTAAGATTCAATCCGGGAAATCTACTCCATTATATCCCCAGAGTAATGGGCAGGCAGAGGCTACAAATAAAACGGTGGCCTTCACGTTGAAAAAGAAGCTGGAAGGGCATCATAAAGGATGGTGTGAGCAGATCCCGAACGTACTATGGTCATATAGAACCACAAGGCGAGAAGCAACAGGAGTATCACCGTTCTGTTTAACGTACGGAGCAGAGGCAGTGTTACCATCAGAATCCATCCTGCCCACAACAAGGAGAGAGGCATGAGAAAAAGGGTTAAACACAAACTTAATTCTTGCAAAATTGGACGATCTCGAGGAAAATAGAGAAATTGCGTTACATCATATGACAAACTACCACCGGAGGCTGTCGAGAGAATATAATAAAAGGGTAAAACCGAGAAGCTTCGTCCCGGGAGAGCTGGTGCTACGAGAAATACCACCTTATCAGCGAGGACCAGGAGGAAAGCTAGAACCCACTTGGGAGGGTCCATACATCGTAAAGAGGGTAGTTGGAAATGGGGCATATGAATTAGCAGACTGCGAAGGGAAGGATACTGACGAAGAAGAGAAGATAATTTACGGTGAAGTAGAACGACAAGATAGAAGTCTAGATCATCCTTGGAACCCTGTTTACATTAAGAAATATTATCCCTAAATATAAGAAGTAAGAAGCGAACAGAACTTATCAATAAAATATTTCTACAATTTTATACAAATGGATCCATTTACACGAGCAGATAAGACCTCAAGATTAGGAGGCAAATAATGAATATGAAATAAAAAGTTTCTAGGGAAACTTAAAACCTTCGCCTAGGAAGGATGGGAACCCACGACATGCACCCTAGTTCGCATGAAAATGCAAGAGGCAAAGACCTAACGCATGTCGTGGACAATTCTCAGAAAGAAAGCTAGGGGAAATGATAAGACCTATCTGCCGAGGGTCCCTTTTATGACGGCCTTCAGTAAGGGGTGCAGAAATATGACCAAGGCGCCGATGTATTCGGTTGAGATGCGGGTGCCTGTGACTTCTGGAGCGTTACCGGCCATGTCCGTCTGGCAAGTCTTGGCTACAATGCACTTGATCCCAAAGAAACCCCACTTAGGGTGTGACTTCTTAACTCCGAGCCTTATCGGCGAAGAGGATAAGAAGTCGCGAAAACAACTGAATGTCGTAATAACCGGATGGGAGGAGACCAACATGCATGTTAGGGTTAACCTCCTTGAAGGGGCACTCAGGGGGAATATAAAGGGATGGCACCCTCCAGATTAGGGATCT
Organism: Papaver somniferum; assembly: GCF_003573695.1. NCBI lineage: Eukaryota > Viridiplantae > Streptophyta > Magnoliopsida > Ranunculales > Papaveraceae > Papaver > Papaver somniferum. The sequence continues at coordinate 43,767,046 of NC_039366.1, forward strand.
GTGTGACCAAAAAAGACGACAATGTCATGGGGCTGCTATTCATGGGAATAGATAGGCTGTAATATTGTCGCGAAAAGAAAACTTAGCAAAGATGTTAAGGCGAGGTTGATGGATTGCTATTCCCAAAAATAGCAAGCGCCTGAAACTTCGCCGATGAAATACCCTTCATAATAGGGTGAGGCGCAATAAGACCTTAACTAGGAGGCGCATTAAGACCTCATAAATAAGAAAATAAAAGGTAACAAAAAATAGACGTACACACCGGAATGGCGTAGTATGAAGAGCGCCAGAATACTCTCGGCTTGATCGGACAAAGCTCAATAAGAACAAGAGGCAAGTATATACTTTTTATATTTTTTGTCATTTTTTATTATTCTTCTCTCAAGACTACGAAGTGCTTAAGGCATAATTTAAAAGCTAAGAGACAAGACATCAGAGAAAGGAGCACGAAGGAAAAGAGCGAAATCGAAGGCATATTTTTACAACTAGAACACAAGTATATACTTGGGGTGAAAAGATTAAAGGCGGAAACATCAGTTCTAATTGACAAAATAACAAGATCATAATATACATATAAGATTGAAGTTTCGTATTCTCTAATCATCATCTCCATCAGCCTCATCATCTTCATCAGACTCTGTGCCTTCGTCAGAAGAAAGGATTGGTTCATGGATGGTAGGCTCCGGTTCAGGTTCGTCTTCTGAAAATACCTCAAGCTCCAGGGGAACGTGAGGAATATTCTCTGAGTCGCAGAATTCATTAAAGAGCCTGACCTTTTCATCTTGGGCATTTCGGCGAAGCTTCTTTGCAAGTAAAACTGCGTCCTTCACCATCTTGTCAAGATCCTCGTTTAAGCCGCGGACGTCTTCTTGGAGATAAGAGACTTGGTCCTTAAGCTTTTTCTCAGAACCTGAGATGAAGAAAGATAAGTAAGTAGGCTATCTGGAAATCTAAGGCAAAATCAAATGGCAAAGAAAGGCAAACTTACGACGAAGAGCAGACGAGATGTTTTTCTCCTCAGCAAGTTGCGATTCTAACTCAGCAATACGAGCACTCTGACGACCAATAAGGTTCCGACTTTCGTGAAGTTCCACGAGATGGGACATGTTGTGATTATGTCCCTAAGGAGGCGAATAATAAATAAATGATTAAGGTAATGTTGTTAAAGCAAATAAGAAAGGAATCGGCTGTCACACTTACCAAACACAGCAGGGCAGCATGTTGTTGAATGGAGAGATTCAAAGAAGCATTCTGGATAAATCCTTGATCGGCATCTAGAAAGGAATCAGAGCTCAAGGAGGTCAAGGATTCAGCAGCCGCGGATCTCAAGGAAGAGTTCGAACGAGTTGTCATGAAGATATCTTCATATCAGGAAGATATGTTGGGTCTTTAGAATCATCAACATGAGGGTGAGAGGAGCTAGGAGGAGGACGGACTGGTCCCGAATGATGAACTTGAGATGGCCTGTCTACGTCCAATGTACGAGAACGATGTTGAGAAGGCTCCCAAACACGAGGAGAGGTTGAAGAGTCATCCTAAAAACCACAAAGTCAGTAGATGAATCAAAAGATAAAAGGCAAGCCGCGAAATAGGGACGAACCTGAGCGGAGGAGGAGTAAACCTTTGAGCGAGCACGCTTTCTTGTGTTTTCCGCAGGTCCCGCTTCAACTCGAGATTCCTCCCTCTGCGAAGTGAAAGATTAGGAGTTGGATTAAGAAATTGAGAAGATATGACTCGCGAGATACAAACCTGAGCTGGAAGTGGCTTCTTGGAGCGGTTCTTTATCATGCCAGGAGGTGGGAAGGAATACTAAGGCAAAAGGCAAGGGCGTTAGAGGGGTATACACTAAATAAAGGGACAATTGAATAAAAAGTCAAACTTACCCCAGGGGGAATCTTCGGACAATTAAACTGACCCGGTTCGTATTCGGCGAGGTGGGCATGCTCCGGAAGAGGACCAGAACAAGGCACACCATTCTCGTCTAAGCCCCACACGAAGGGACCTTCGATCACCAGAGGATACATCATCCAATTTTCGTCGTTGGATAAGCGAAGATACCTGTTCCTATTTTCACCAGAAGGATCGACATCCAAAAGTAGTTCCTTGGATGGATCGGCTAAGATCTTACGGGTAAACTTCACACCCCACTCTTGGTACGATCTCGTGGACAAGTACTGGACTAGGTAATTTTCCATAAAAGCTTTGATGTTATAATCAGCCGAAGGAAAGTCCGACCCTAATTCGGGAATCTGAGAAGGAAGACCATTTGATCTTCGAATAAATTCGTTACCCAAGCGAATAGCGTTCCCACTTAGCTGATAAACACCAGGGCGAAGACGAGCTAAAATTTCAAGGAATAGAGGATTCTTGGGATCATATAGGGGAAAGGAAAGACCTGCTCTTAACTGTCTAATGATGACAATCATGCTCGATGAAGTCCAGGTTTCAGCCTGTATCCACCGGTAGTTTAATTCCATCAAATCAATAGCAGTGATGGGGGGGGGGGGGGGGGGGAGTAACAGAGGAATCGATTGCGGGAGACAGGGTGATTCCTACCGTATTAAGGTCGGTCTTAAACTCTTCATAGGTCCATGATGTGGTTGGAGAGGGAATCTTTCTGGGAGCCATTGAAAAAAAAAAGAACAAAGCTTACTGGAGAAAACAGGGGAAAAGAGGAGAAGACTAAAGTCTTAGATAGATGAGAAGGAAGAGTATTTATACCAGATGACTGGTCAAAACGACCCACGACTGAAGAATATGAACCGGTAATCGACGGTTACGAGGAAAATAGAACCACATGGAAGAAGAAGAAAGGGAGGGAAGGCGGTTATCAAACTTCAGATGGTTCTTATTCTCCTCTCTTTATGATCGAGCAGAATAAGAAAAGACAAAATGTAGTTACCAAAGTATAAGCCGACACGTGGCCGTAGAAAGGCGCGAGAATCTGGTGAAAAGATCTTACTTCAAGCCCCGAGATTCGACGTCAGGGACTTGTCAAATCAAGTCAGAATTATCCTTATCCACGCGGCATCGAAGTAAAGTTTGGGACGAGGTAACTCGCCAAAGGGGACGTAGAGCGCGAAAGGAATCAGATGTCCATTACGAAATGACCACGAAATAATGTGACTTGGCTTGGAAGAAAAGCTACCCCCACGAAGTAGATAAATTATCGAGCAAGAAATGAGACAGGTGTCCCGACAAAACCACGTGAAGTCAGCGAAAGGTGGGGAAAAACTTTATGGAATATGCTCCGGGCGAAGCATAAAGTAACCTCAGCGAGATGATATGAGCTGTATGCCACTAAGGTTGCTTAGGCCCATAAATAGAGACCTTTGGACAATGTAAAGGGGGACAGATCTTTTGGATAGGGAAAGGTCTAGCATATGAGAGAGAGAGAGTTAGGGTTTCCTTGTAATTCATAGGCTGGGAGAAGGGATTAGGGTTTCCTTGTAACCCACGAGTGTAACTTGTATTTCTCTTGAGATTAATAAATAAGTTTAAGTTCTAGTGTTTATTATGTCTTAGATCTTTCATATTCTCCATTTGGGTGTGTTGCTGGATTTCCAGTAATCACACTCATACCATGAATACTGGGTTTTAAATCTGAATTCAAGTAATACCCAATTCCAAACTTCTTCATTAACCTTCAATTTCTTCTTTAATTTATTTCTTCATGAACTGTGAACATTTCATCTACCCATTAAAACGACGGTGAGATATTCTCTTCTTCCATGTGTTCTTGATTCAAATAAACCCTAATATCTCAATTATAACAGCCTCAGATCCCTTTTTAGATTCGAACAACATCAGCTTATTCTTCACCACCGACTGCAACAATGAGCTCAAGAACCCATCTATTTCTTTTGTTGCTAATTCAGCTCCTCATCTTCCATCCAAATTCCTCATCAAAATCACCTCCATGAACATCTCCAGCGGCTGCAGAACGAAGAAATGAAAAGCAGAAAATGTGTTCTTCTTCAGTTCGACCCATGTTTAGACATATGATACTCCTGCTTTGGGAGATGCTGATGGAACTCATGCTTCAGTTAAGGGCCACCCTGCTAGCTTCTGACTGCCATTCTTAGAAGGCTGACAGTGCAAATTCCTGCTTCATTCTCAATGTATTGTCAGTTCTGGAGAACTGACAAGCTGAACATCTGATTTTGCTCGCAACTTTCTGGCGTCGGATTGATCTCGATATTTCGCCGTTGGCTCCGTCTTTTCGTTTTCTTCGAGATGATTGAGAAGAGAACTTGAATTTAGACGACTTCCACTTCCTTTTACTCAAATGCCTCCAAAACACCTATAAAACTCAAAAGTAAAAGTAAGATACAAAATCTACAAGAAAAGTAGCAAAGAAAGCATAAACAGTAGATAATAATTAAGGTGTTTACGACACCTATCAGATATTACAGGTTTTTATCGGATATCGGAAAATACCTATACGATATCAAAAATATCGGCGATACAAAACGTAATGATATTATCGGTTGTACAGGCCAGTACATACCGATATATCAGTTTTACTTGTACACCGATAATATCGGTTTCGTGAATAATTTTTTCATCAACATGCATTTAGTCTTTATAGACAAGTACAATGTCAATTGGAGAAGGTAAAAAGCCCTAATATATTTGTAATCTAAAATTGATGACTATATGGTAGGATATAAAATGAAAACCATATTTCGATCGCAAGGAAGGGATATATAAAAGATAAGTATGAAGGATAATAAAAAAAGATTTACCGGCATAATAGGACAACAATCACCACGTTGGCTAATAAACCACCTTGTATTTTAGAAATTTGAGATATGTGTAAAATTCTTATTATTTTTTATTATGGTTTTATTATTATTTGAAATTTCATATTAAATGATGTATCACCGATAAAAACCGATATTATCTTTTGTATAGGTGTATCGGACCCGGTCGATACGAGACCGATACGCGATATTAACTACCTTGCTCTACACTCCTCTACCAGTTCCTGAAGCTCCTTGGGTTGATGTTAGTATGGATTTCATCTTAGGATTACCTCGTACTGCTAGAACCCATGATATTGTTGAAAACGCAGGGGTACAACAACCACATCCAACTATTTCGTTCGACAATCTGCATGGACTAAACTCCAATATAATTCTGAGAGCACCAAATTGCTGAGTCTCAATCAGGATATATATTAAAGATCTTTATCTATTTCTCAACACAACAGTAAATCAAACAGATAGAAACCCGTGAACCTGATTGTTATGGGAATAACTCGGACGGTACCAAAGACCAATTGTCGAGTGTCAATCAAGTTATATCCAACAAACAAGGTCGGATTTATCAACTGTGATTGAAATATGCACAACCTGTGATATTTCAATTATATAAAGAAAATATAATGCGGAAAAGAAATAACACAGACACCAGAAATTTTGTTAACGAGGAAACCGCAAATGCAGAAAAACCCCAGGACCTAGTCCGGACTTGAACACCACACTGTATTGAGCCGCTAGAGACTCTAGCCTACGAAAAGTTAACTTCGGACTGGAATGTAGTTTAGCCCTAACCAAGTCTCACGCCGATTAAGGTACAGTCGTGTTCCTTACGCCTCTTGAATCTCGCAAGACCCTGCGCACTTGATTCCCCTAACTGACATCCTTTACATCCTAGAAGTTGCTACGACCCAAAGTCGAAGACTAATAAACAAATCTGTCTCCCACAGATAAGTTTATTCTATTTGTTGTTTCTGTCTTAAGATAAAGATCAAGGTGAACAAGAAGCTCAACTAATGATCCGGTTTTATACTCCCGAAGAGAAGCCTAGAAATATTAGTCACCTCACAATAACCTAACTGATTAACAGAAGAAGTTATTGCGGAATCACATGAGACATAGGTTAATGGAGAATCGACTCTAGTTTGCAATTATGACACAGAGAGTGTCGGGATTAGGTTTCCCAGATGCTAGAGTTCTCCCTTCTATAATATTTCAAATCAGGGTTGCTTACAATCAAAGCTAACATAGCTTAGTAACAAAGCAATTAATATTCATTGTTAGATGAACTCCTGATTTAAGATTCAAGCTAAGTCTACTTAGAAAATAAACAATCAATATCCACCGTTAGATGGTTTTAGCATGATACACACACGTGAAATATACCTACATTTAGATATTAGTGAACCGTACCTAAACGTGTATAACAAGTTGGCTCAATAACAGTTAACCGAAGTTAGACATGTGAATACTTTTAACTTAGCCATATTCATCTAACACTTCTAGATCAAGTATGATAATCAGTTAATCATGATAGGGAATCAAATGAATCTAAATGTGCTTTAAGAGAATTGTTCAAATGTTCACTATCCCATAGAAATATCCATGAACAATTTGAAGCATATTCAGTTTGGTTTGTAATTGTACATGAAAAAGCGGGGGTACAACAACTGAAAAAGCGGGGATCTAACAACACCACCCAATATTTCGCTTAGAAATCTGTATGGACTAACTCCGAAATACTTTGCTAGAGAATCAACTAGACAGTCAGACTCAATCTAGATTAAAGTATCTCAAGGGGTTAATATCTCTCTCTTGATTTGATTTTTACTCAAGCTAAAAACAATAACGAGTCTTTATCAAATACAAGGAATAGCTTGGACTGTACCAAATACCAATATCCAAGGATCAATCAATATGTATCAACAACCAAAGGTTGGATTTCCAATTGATGATCTTAACGCACAACCTGTATTATTTCAATTATATTAAAAATATAATGCGGAAAAGAAATAACACAGACACCAGAAGTTTTGTTAACGAGGAAACCGCAAATGCAGAAAAACCCCGGGACCTAGTCCAGATTGAATACACACTGTATTAAGCCGCTACAGACACTAGCCTACTACAAGCTAACTTCGGACTGGACTATAGTTGAACCCCAATCAGTCTCCCACTAATTCAAGGTACAGTTGTACTCCTACGCCTATGATCCCAGCAGGATACCGCACACTTGATTCCCTTAGCTGATCTCACCCACAACTAAGAGTTGCTGCAACCCAAAATCGCAGACTTGATAATAAACAAATCTGTCTCACACAGAAAAGTCTATCAAAGGATAAATCTGTCTCCCACAGAAAAACCCTAGGTTTTGTTCCGTCTTAAGATATAAAATCAAGGTGAACAGGAGCCAATTGATAAGTCGGTCTTATATTCCCGATGAACAGCCTAGATTAATCAATCACCTCTCAACAATCTTTCTTGACTACACAAGCAGTTTGTCGAGGAATCACAAACAGTGAGACGAAGATGTTTGTGAATTCTTTATCTTGCTTATCGGAGAACTCTCACGATCTCAAGCCAATCAATAGATTGTACTCGTACGATAGAAGATGCAAGATCAGATCACACAACTATGATAAAAGTAGTATCGGTCTGGCTTCACAATCGCAATGAAGTATTTAAGTCGTTAACCTGGTTTTAGAGAAGAAAACCAAAGGTTAAAGGAGAATCGACTCTAGCGAGCGCACTAGTATCACACAGACGTGTGAAGATTAGTTTTGCACAATGCTAGATGTCTCCTTTATATAGCCTTCAAATCAGGGTTTTGCCTTAGTTACAAAGAAATCCATATTCACCGTTAGATGAAAAACTGATTTAGATTCAAGCTAATATTTCTCAACCGTTAGATCGAAAACTTAGCTTGTCACACACACTTGGGTAGACGTTTACTGGGTTTGTGAAAACCATGCCCAAACATGTACGTGTATGTTGGTTCAACATAGTAACCCAAAAGGTTAACCATATGAGCAATTCATATTAACCTAGTTCTTCTTCACCATAACTAGTTCAATTGACTCAAATGAACTAGTTAGAGAGTTGTTCAATTGCTATGAGATCTTATGTAACTACACAAGACACAATTGAAACAAAGACGATTCGATTCGATGAATCAACTCATAAACTTTATAGCCACGGTTTGCATAAAGTATTCCTTAGTAATTTAAGTTTCATGTTCAGAGCACATCTTTAGATCATAACCACTTAAACTCACAAATAAGTTCGCGGACTTAAGGCAACCGACAGAGTTTTCCAAACTCAGCAGAAAATCTCGGCAAAGAGACTTCCGCCAGTTCGCGGACTAGGTTCGCGGACTAAACACGCAAACGAGTTTTTGGAAAATCCCAGCAGAAATTCTCGGCAAGAGAACTTCCGTCAGTTCGCGGACTTGGCAAAGCCAATTCCTCCGATTTCTCTCAATCAACAAAGTTTGAAAACTTCGGATTAAGGAATACATGGTTATGTAATTTAAACTCTCATTCCAATCATTGAGACATTCTTAGAGGACGTTATATAGCCGTTATTCATAGACCGTTTCACGTCAGAGCAATTCTCAAAGTAATTGAAAATTTTCATGACTTTCGTCACCAGGTGAAGAAAAACTTGATCAAAGCGAAACGCTTTACCAACACACGATTTCGAGAAAAAGATAAGTAGTGAATACTCAGCTCGAAATGTCAAATGTGTATGATCCAGTCTATATAGCATACGACTTTTTGTCTCATAAGAAGTAGGAGATAGAATAGATAGACTTTTGAGTGATAGATAAGTTCAAGTCTCCACATACCTTTTTGTTGATGAAGTTCCACGGTTCCTTGAGTAGATCTTCATCATTGTATGATGAATCGCCATGAAGTCCTTGAGCTCAACTACACTTTTCTATCCTAGTCCGAGACTTAGCTATAATAGACTAGAAATCAAGACTCATAGTTTTGATCACTAACATTGACAAACATGCTTGATATAGCAACGTATGCGAGGTCGACCGAGCTATGCTCTAAGAATCTCCCCTTTTGTCAATTTTAGTGACAAAAATATTAATACATATGGAATACAAAAAAGATAAACTTTAGTGGCTCCTATTCCATAGTCTAATCTTCAACGTTCCTTGAAATCTTCATCCTTCCAGGTACTCCAATGATCCCAAAGGTTGTAAGTTTAGCACCACCATTTTTGAACATACGTAGCTATAACAATGAGAGAAATCGAGATTCTCGATCATTATTATACAGTGTCATAATATCATTATGTAACATCAAAGTCCAATTGCATCACGACTTTAACAACAATACTATGGTGATATGTATCACTCCCCCTTAGTCAGTACTCCATCTCGATCATGGAAACCACTCCCTCTTACACAATGATCCGAAAACCATAGTATTTGTAGTGTGCATTACATTATTTCTCCCCCTTTTTGTCAATAAAATTGGTAAAGGTAAAATAACATGATCATAATGAAATTTCCACAAGAGACATTTCATAGACTAAAAGAAAAATACATACCAACTTAATTTAGATGCAATCATAAATCCGAAGCTAAATGCATTCATCAAGGAGTTTTAAGATACAAGATAACCCCTATAAAATTCCACAGCCGCACACCCCGCAAGATATTACCATTAAGCACAGTTCAAAAGAACTCTGCCCAATTTGATGTCATTCCCTAAAGAACAACAAGAGCGACCTTAATTTCGAAAGAAAAGAAGGATTTTTTAATTGGACACCAAAAACCATGGAAATCATTTTTTATATCCAAAACTCAACCAAATTAATCACAAGTAAACCCATGATTAATTTAATCGGAATACACAACTAAATCAAACCACAAAAGTGACCAACTTAATTGATTGTGCTCAACATAAGAAAACTCACGGAGCTACGACTAAGATAACCACACGGAGATGACTACCTTAATCGTTCAAATACTCAACATAAGGAAAACCTACGGAATATACGACTACATCAACCAATAAAACATGATTAGTATATCCGTTCATATACTCAACACAAGAACTTGTGGAATATATGAAAAACTCAACTAGATTAATTACAAGAGAACCTATAATTAATCTAATTGGAATAAACAACCAAACTAATCATCGAAGCAATCAATTTAATTGTCAAAAGATTTTGCTCGACAAAAGAAGACTTTCGGAGCAAATAACTAAATAACCAATCAAGATGATTAATTTAGTTCAAGAATGCTCAACATATAGCATCTCATGGAACAACCAACAAGTCCAATATTAATCGACATAGTTGTAAGGTGCTCAACATAAGATACACAATGGAGCCTTCACGGTAAAACATAACAAAATGGATCAATGAAGATTAATACCGTGGATAACATACAAGGATCTATTCTATTTTCCATCACTATTTGCATAACGACATAATAGACTTTATCCTTGTCAAACAAAAGATTTCATCATATTTCCCATCAAACAAATGACTGCATAGGCATAACTTTTGTAATTGTCAAAAGTCCATTCGTCCTTTCATCAATACGAATATCAATTTATGAACGACTTTACTTTTGACACAATATGGGACCTTCAAGTTCACGGACGCAAACAATACATATCCCATAAAAATATTGCAATACTTCAAAATAGATTAATACTTCAATAACATCATCCTCCAAATATTTTTAGAATTTAAAAACCAATAAACCTAAAAAATAACATAAGAAGATGAAAACAAAAATAGCTATGTGTAGTCACAATCTTCGCTATTCAAAGCACTAGTTATTCTTACAACTAATCCAAAAAGAAGACATACTAGGCAACAATTCCTTTGAGAAATTCTTTATCATTCCCGAAATCCTTGTTATCGACAAGCATCGGGACATAAGGTTCACGAAGATAAGTGTCAATACCCGCGAACTGTCTTGGCTGAAGAGGTCGAATTAGGGTCCTCTGAATTTCCAAAGATTTAGACACGAACGTCTTTATTTCATAAATCTCCCTTCTTATTTCCTTTAACTCATCAAGAACATCGGAAAACTTCTGAGAGTTATAAGGAACAACCATGTGTTTTCTTGATTGAAGACTTAACAATCATTTTGACATCCTTTCTATCTTACGACATAGTGCTTTGAGAACAGTTATGAACAACTGGAGTTGTGTGATGGAATCACTTAACTCAACAAGCAGTCTTATAAAGGATGTCAAAAGTAAAAAATGAATGTAGGGTTCGAAACCTATTGACAGGTTCGTATACGCCCAACTCTAAAACCCTATAAAGAGTAGACTTGTCGATAATAACCTTTTCTTTTATTTGATAGACAAAAAATAACAAATCTAAGAAAAGAAAGAAAAGCTTTTCTGAAGCCTGGATCAACACTTAATCTTTTCTCTTTTCGAACAGGCACATGAGACAAGATTTTCCCAACAACACAATCAAGTTGTGTTGCGATGAACAAAGATTTGTCCATCTTTTTCCTCATACGAGGAATCCTCTGATCTATGTCTATCAAAACGATTTGACCATATTTTCTTTTCAAACGGTCTTATTCCATCCTTGGAAACCAACTTCTTAGACGAAGATAAGATCCTACATACCTCGGCGGTCTCCTGAGAAAGTTTCAGCTTCCTTGCTAATCGATATGCTCTTCGCTGAAGTTTGCTGGTGTGCCTTATTTGGTGCTTGTATTTGTAACACCTTGATAGTTCGTGTCCCTTCATCGAACAAAACGAGCACGTCTATCTTGGATAATATTCAGGCATCTGAGATGTGCAAGCAGCTAGACATACAGTTGATCCTGAAACATCACTGATAGGGTTTCCAGTTATCGGATTCAGTGAATCTTCCAGCTTGATTGGGTTTCCCTCTTCTCCGAACCCATTAAGGTTGATATATGTATTGCTACAAGTATCAAAATCGATGTTTTCACAAAGAAGCCCTACACTTGATTTCCTATCTTCATCGGAATCATAGGTTTCCGACATTTCAGCAAGTGTTACAGCTAGACCTTTGTTCCCAGTGTATTTTCTAGGATTTGGGCATTCGTTAGCAAAATGGCCAAAACCCTTACACTTAAAGCACTGATGCATGTCCTCGTCATCAGCCTCGTCAGCATCCCTATTTTTAGGAGGTACGCGACCATGAGGTTTGTCTGATGACTTAGGTTTGTCTCTTGAAAACCGTTTACTTCTTATTCCTTCTTTTACTTTTCAGGGACTTACAAACATGAGATTTCTCTTTTTCCTTGATTGAAGACTTAACAATCATTTTGACATCCTTTCCATCTTACGACATAGTGCTTTGAGAACAGTTATGAACAACTGGAGTTGTGTGATGGAATCACTTAACTCAACAAGCAGTCTTATAAAGGATGTCAAAAGTAAAACATGAATGTAGGGTTCGAAACCTATTGACAGGTTCGTATACGCCCAACTCTAAAACCCTATAAAGAGTAGACTTGTCGATAATAACCTTTTCTTTTATTTGATAGAAAAAAAATAACAAATCTAAGAAAAGAAAGAAAAACTTTTCTGAAGCCTGGATCAACACTTAATCTTTTCTCTTTTCGAACAGGCACATGAGACAAGATTTTCCCAACAACACAATCAAGTTGTGTTGCGATGAACAACGATATGTCCATCTTTTTCCTCATACGAGGAATCCTCTGATCTATGTCTATCAAAACGATTTGACCATATTTTCTTTTCAAACGGTCTTATTCCATCCTTGGAAACCAACTTCTTAGACGAAGATAAGATCATACATACCTCGGCGGTCTCCTGAGAAAGTTTCAGCTTCCTTGCTAATCGATCTGCTCTTCGCTGAAGTTTGCTGGCGTGCCTTATTTGGTGCTTGTATTTGTAACACCTTGATAGTTCGTGTCCCTTCATCGAACAAAACGAGCACGTCTATCTTGGATAATATTCAGGCATCTGAGATGTGCAAGCAGCTAAACATACAGTTGATCCTGAAACATCACTGATAGGGTTTCCAGTTATCGGATTCAGTGAATCTTCCAGCTTGATTGGGTTTCCCTCTTCTCCGAACCCATTAAGGTTGATATATGTATTGCTACAAGTATCAAAATCGATGTTTTCACAAAGAAGCCCTACACTTGATTTCCTATCTTCATCGGAATCATAGGTTTCCGACATTTCAGCAAGTTTTACAGCTAGACCTTTGTTCCCAGTGTATTTTCTAGGATTTGGGCATTCGTTAGCAAAATGGCCAAAACCCTTACACTTAAAGCACTGAGGCATGTCCTCGTCATCAGCCTCGTCAGCATCCCTATTTTTAAGAGGTACGCGACCATGAGGTTTGTATGATGACTTAGGTTTGTCTCTTGAAAACCGTTTACTTCTCTTCAACAGAAGATCCCTAAACTGTCTTGTGATCAAGGAGACTGATTTGTCAAGATCTTCATCCGAAAAATCATCCTCGGACTGATCATCCTCAGAGACATGAACATTCTTACCTTTGACAAGTAATTTAGTGTTCTTTTGTGCTTTAAAGGCAACATCCTTACCGACTTTGGATGTATGCTCATGGTCAAAGATCTTAAGATTTCCAACCAAGGTGTTTCTGGAAAGATTATCGAGGTTATTCCCCTCAACGATGGCATGCTTCTTAGACTCGTATCTAGATGGCAGCGACCTAAGAATTTTCATCACAATGTCCTTTTCACGAATACTCTTACCCAACGCAAAAGATGCATTAACAATTTCAGACACTTTGTGATTAAACTCATCAAATGTTTCTTCATCTTCCATACGAAGGTTCTCCCAATCGGAATTAAGATTTTGAAGCCTAACATCCTTTTCACTAGAGTTGCATTCAAATACGGTTTCTAAGATATCCCAAGCATCTTTAGATCTAGTGTAGTTTGTCACATGATGCTGAAGATTTGGGGTAATGGCATGTATGATAGCATTCAAACCGCCGGAATTTTGCTTTGCAACAGTTATCTCAACAGCGGTGTATTCACCAATAGGTTTGGGAACGTTTACATCACCAACTGCCACAACGGGAGCATCATAGCCATTAACCACATATACCCATGATTGAAAATCACGCAATTAAAGAAAAGCTCGCATAGTAATTTTCCACCATAAGCAATTGGAGCCATCGAAGACTGGTGGTACGTTAATAGAGATAACACCTCTGTCCGTAGAGTCAGATCGCTACAAACACAGACTTGTTAGGTCTTAAACGTGTTTTCCTGCTCTGACACCAATTGAAAAGCGGGGGTCTAACAACACCATCCAATATTTCCTTAGCAATCTGTATGGACTAACTCCGAAATATTTGCTAGAGAATCAACTAGACAGTCAGACTCAATCTAGATTAAAGTATCTCAAGGAGTTAATATCTCTCTCTTGATTTGATTTTTACTCAAGCTAAAAACAATAGCGAGTCTTTATCAAATACAAGGAATAGCTTGGACGGTACCAAAGACCAATATCCAAGGATTAATCAATATGTATCAACAACCAAAGGTTTGATTTCCAATTGATGATCTTAACGCACAACCTGTATTATTTCAATTATATAAAAAATATAATGCGGAAAAGAAATAACACAGACACCAGAATTTTGTTAACGAGGAAACCGCAAATGTAGAAAAACCTCGGGACCTAGTCCAGATTGAACACACTGTATTACTACAAGCTAACTTCAGACTGGACTATATTTGAACCCCAATCAGTCTCCCACTAATTCAAGGCACAGTTGTAATCCTACGCCTCTGATCCCAGCAGGATACCGCGCACTTGATTCCCTTAGCTGATCTCATCCACAACTAAGAGTTGCTCCAACCCAAAATCGCAGACTTGATAATAAACAAATCTGTCTCACACAGAAAAGTCTATCAAAGGATAAATCTGTCTCCCACAGAAAAACCCTAGGTTTTGTTCCGTCTTAAGATATAAAATCAAGGTGAACAGGAACCAATTGATAATCCGGTCTTATATTCCCGAAGAACAGCCTAGATTAATCAATCACCTCTCAACAATCCTTTTTGACTACACAAGCGGTTTGTCGAGGAATCACAAACAGTGAGACAAAGATGTTTGTGACTTCTTTATCTTGCCAATCGGAGAACTCTCACGATATCAAGCCAATCAATAGATTGTACTCGTACGATAGAAGATGCAAGATCAGATCACACAACTACGATAAAAGTAGTATCGGTCTGGCTTCACAATCCCAATGAAGTCTTTAAGTCGTTATCCTGGTTTTAGAGAAGAAAATCAAAGGTTAAAGGAGAATCGACTCTAGCGAGCGCACTAGTATCGCATAGACGTGTGGGGATTATTTTTGCACAATGCTAGATGTCTCCTTTATATAACCTTCAAATCAGGGTTTTTCCTTAGTTACAATGCAATCCATATTCACCGTTAGATGAAAACCTGATTTATATTCAAGCTAATATTTCTCAACCGTTAGATCGAAAACTTAGCTTGTCACACACACTTGGGTAGACGTTTACTGGGTTTGTGAAAACCATGCCCAAACATGTACGTGTATGTTGGTTCAACATAGTAACCCAAAAGGTTAACAATATGAGCAATTCATATTAACCTAGTTCTTCTTCACCATAACTAGTTCAATTGACTCAAATGAACTAATTAGAGAGTTGTTCAATTGCTATGAGATCTTATGTAACTACACAAGACACAATTGAAACAAAGATGATTCGATTCGATGAATCGGCTCATGAACTTTATAGCCACGTTTTGCATAAAGCATTCCTTAGTAATTTAAGTTTCATGTTCAGAGCACATCTTTAGATCATAACCACTTAAGATCACAAACAAGTTCGCGGACTTAAGGCAACCGGCAGATTTTTCCAAACTCAGCAGAAAATCTCGGCAAAGAGACTTCCGCCAGTTCGCGGACTAAACACGCAAACGACTTATTGGAAAATCCCAGCAGAAATTCTCGGCAAGATAAATTCCGTTAGTTCGCGGACTGGGTTCACGGACTTGGCAAAGCCAATTCCTCCGGTTTCTCTCAATCAACAAAGTTCGAAAACTTCGGATTAAGAAATACATGGTTATGTAATCTAAACTCTCATTCCAATCATTGAGACATTCTCAGAGGACGTTATATAGACGTTATTCACAGATTGTTTCACGTCAGAGAAATTCTTAAAGTAATTGAAACTTTTCATGACTTTTGTCACTAGGTGAAGATAAACTTGATCAAAGAGAAACGCTTTACCAACACACAATTTCGAGAAAAAGATAAGTAGTGAATATTCAGCTCGAAATGTCAAATATGTATGATCCAGTCTATATAGCATACGACTTTTTGTCTCATAAGAAGTAGGAGATAGAAAAAAATAGACTTTTGAGTGATAGATAAGTTCAAGTCTCCACATACCTTTTTGTTGGTGAAGTTCCACGGTTCCTTGAGTAGATCTTCGTCGTTGTATGATGAATCGCCATGAAGTCCTTGAGCTCAACTACACTTTTCTATCCTAGTCCGAGACTTAGCTATAATAGACTAGAAATCAATACTCATAGTTTTGATCACTAACATTGACAAACATGCTTGATATAGCAACGCATGCGAGGTCGACCGAGCTATGCTCTAACAACAACCTCACCCAATATTTCGATTAACAATCTCTATGGACAAACTCCAATATACTTTCAAGATAATCAACTAGACTCAATCATAATAAAGTATATCAAAGAGTTCTAATATCTCTATTTTGCAATGTAATCAGCAAATCGAAGAGATAGAAATTTGTGAGCCCGATTAATATGTGAAATAACTTGAACGGTACCAAAGACCAATGTTCAAGTGTCAATCAATCTAAATCAACAACCAAAGGTTGGATATTCTAATTGATTTATCTTAACGCATAACCTGTGATATTTCAATTATATAACAAAATATAATGCGGAAAAGAAATAACACAGACACCAGAATTTTGTTAACGAGGAAACCGCAAATGCAGAAAAACCCAGGGACCTAGTCTAGATAGAACACACACTGTATTAAGCCGCTACAGACACTAGCCTACTACAAGGTGTGGATGGGGAAAAACGGGTCGCCGGTTTTTCGGGAAAGTGGAGAGTCGAGCGTGCTGTCGAGACTCCTCAGCCAGGAAAAATGTTAATCCTCACACAGATGCTCCGCTGCAAAGGGGGTGCTTAGATTCGGGAAATCAATCTGTATGACTCCGGCCTAAACCAAGACAATGGACGTTCCAGAGTCAATTTGGTCGCAAAGAGGGGGATGGGTTGATCTGTATGAGGGAAGTTGAGAATTGTGTGAGATCAGTGATGATCGAGGATTGTGGGTGTGTTGAAGGTTTCTGCAATAATGGTGAACTGATAAGTTCTAATAAGTTCTGATGGATTGATGAATTCCTGAGAGTGATAGCTCGAGAAATTCTACGTAGACGAGAGTCTTTCTTGTTCAATCATGGTTTCAGAGACTTATTTATATTGTCAGAGTCGTGAACACCTTGATCCCTGTAAGTGTGACGGTTTCTTGAGTGAAAGAGTGGGAAAGTGGGAGATCGTGGTAAAGTCAGTTCCATGTCGTGTGGAGACTTGACTGATCGTGCACCCACTACTTTGCTAACTCCTTCAACCATTTGCACGACTTATGTACATTTCTCGTTGTGGATGAATCCACGTGCCGTAGACCGCCAGACCAAAACCCTACGTGATATCCCCCATTTTTGACGTGATTGATGTCTCACAAATCGTGGAGTCTGCAAGGCAGACGTGTTTTGATTAGTCAATTGTTGATAATGAGTCTGAGTTTCGTTGAATCGAGCATGAATGATGAATGCTCACTCTGAAGAGATGTCAGTATGATGAATCACTGACGAGCGACTGAGCAAGTATTGCTCAATCCTGCAAATTACTGAGTATTGAGAATTTGATGAGCAACTGAGCAAGTATTGCTCAATTATGCAAATTACGAGAATTTGATGAGCAGCTGAGCAAGTATTGCTCAATTCACCAAATTACGAGAATTTGATGAGCAACTGAGCAAATATTGCTCAATTCACCAAATTAATGATTTTTGATAACCTAACGTGCAACTGAGCAAGTATTGCTCAATTCGACAAATTATGATGAATTGCTGAATATTGATCAATATTCGAGCAATTGAGAAAGTATTGCTTGTTTCAGCAAATTATTTACTAGTGACGTGACCCAATAAAATATTAATTAAAATATTGGTAGATTACTGAATATTATATAATTAATTTAGATGCTGGTTGATGGATCAACATAAATTTATTAGTGTTTGGAATTGCTCAGAATGATGGTTTCACATAGCGTTTATTCAAAACCCTAATTTTCGATCAATCCTCCATCAATTGGCAAATTACTGAGGATTGGACATGAATGAAGAGGTACCGACCACATGGTATGATGAACGCCCATGTGATGCCCAGTGCTCGAGTGAGCACGCACCAGGGTTCTCAGTTTGAGAAATGGTGAAAGAATGATTAAATGGTGGATTCACCATTTACTTAAAATATTGCTGGATTCAGCATTAGGTGATAAAACCTAGGTATGAGAGATGGGGGACCGACCAAGAGAGCATGGGACCGTCTCTTGGTGGTCACGTGACCATTTATTGGTCGTTTGGAGAGTTCTCCATTGGTTGGAGAAAGTTCGGGCCCAGTATGAGCAATTGAGAAAATTAGGTCAGAATTACGAAAACATGTGGGACCGGCTTCGTGCAAGCCCTAAGAATGACCCTGGTCGGTCATGAAGGCATGAACGTTTTTCCATGATGTCCGTGTCTCCATACTGAGAGTTTCAGTATTTTCTGATGCACTTTTGAGCAATATCATGATTTTTCAGAAGAGTTTCATCTTGACTGAGAATTCTCGATTTTTTGTTGGAGTGAGCATGTATGCTCAATTCATCAATATTTTGAAAATATTAAAATTAAAATATTTTAATATTTAAAATTGCCGTGAGAGGCTAGTCGGTCGTGTGACCATGTTGGCTTTTGGTTTTTCGTGGTTCGAGCAATATTTGAGAAAATATGAAGAAATCATGAATTTTGCTCAAACCCTAGGAGTTTCACGAGTTGAGAAAAATAATAATTATGAAAGACTAGGGATTGCAAGGTGTGGGACAGGCCACGGCTAGGGCATGGCCGTCCGGCCATGTTTCCCGGTCCCGCGCACCTTTCCCTGTTTTATAATATTATTTTATGAATTCTTGAAGTTATGGAGAATCCTTGAAGATATGGAGAATACATGAGTTTTTGTTGAAACAAGGAGTTTCATGAGATTAGGGAATAATTATAAAAAGCTAAGGATTGTGAGGTGTGGGACCGACCACGGCCCGGCATGGCCGGCCGGCTGGGTTGCCCGGTCCCGCACACTTTTCTTTATTTTATAATATTATTTGGTGAATCCACGAAGTCATGGAGAATTCACGAGTTTTGCACAAATAAGGAATTTTGCTAAGATGGAGAAGTCTTCATGAGTTTATAAACCTCGCGTTTTTAGGGGCCACTCAAAAGGATTTAGGGGCCAACAATAAAACAAAAAAGGTCACCCAAAGGGAAAATGTAGCCAGCCCTTATCTCGCATAATTCGTAATGGCGAAATTACCCTTATATATTCGGAGGATATAACATTGTTATCCTCCGACTGTAATCGGAAGCCAAAATATTACCCAGACTTCCGATTGTAGTCGGTGCAGTATTAGAATGATTTCTGTTTCATTTTTTCCATTTCTTTTTCATTTTTGAGTTGTTAGAGTTATAGAGAAGAATGTGAAGGAAAAAAGGGAAAACCCATTTTATCACTACAAAAATGGATGGATATGAAGAAGAAGGTGAGAATCATGGCGAAGAACAAAATGTTGAGGGTTCACGACCGTTTAGAGAAGACGATTTGGGGTATATGTTGAATGATCCAAACTTTTGTGGAGAGGAAAACCTAGACGACCCTTTCATTGAAGAAAATGGAGAATCGCCTGATATTGAAGCTAACGATGCATGTAAAACACAGGTATTGTGTTAAGAAACTCAATTTTATAACATGGTGCACCCTTGAAGAAACATGGGATGGTTCATAATTGTGGCGTGACTTCTTGTACTTACCAACAAAAGGACCCAATGAAACGTTAATCCAAAATATACGATCGTCCTGCTGTTCTTTGGGTAGATCTTTCACAATGTAATAACTTTTTATCCATTCGGTCTCTTCCTCAACTTGTTTTAATCTTTCTCTATAATGAAATTGTTCTTCACCTCGCTTCTTAGCCTTGATTTCCTCTTCCTCATCCTTCGTTGCCACTAACGATTGTTTAATTTTTTTGGGTTGTTTGTTCCTTTTTTGTATTTCTTCTTCCATTGCTGCAATTGATGTAGTTGTTCGCTTGCATCTTCGAAGTATGTTGTCGATTGATGATGGACTTGCCATTGAAAAGGTTTTTCATTCTGATTTTTTACTCAATAATAACTGAGAGGGGTTACCCTCCTTATATAGATTAGAGTTCCAACGGCTCTAATTTTTGAAAATATGGCCGTTGAGGTTTCTGAAAATATGGCCGTTGAGGTTTCGTACCAATGATGCACTACAATCGGTTGCTAACGATACACGTATTCCCTCCGAATAAAACATTCGGAGGACAATTTTTTTTTGTAAAGTTCCGAATGTACGATGGCCCAAAAATCAAAATTTGGGAAAAACTGATACTTTTCAAATTTTGAACTTGAAATAATCGGAAGTTAACTCAGTTACCAAAACTTCCGAATATGGGATGTCTAACCTTCGATATTGGCCCTTGGAACCACCTAGAGCCATGGCATGGTTTGTTTTGAACTTGTAATATTCGGAGGATAATTTTTTTTGTAAAGTTCCGAATGTACGATGGCCCAAAAATCAGAATTTGGGAAAAACTGATACTTTTCAAATTTTGAACTTGAAATAATCGTAAGTTAACTCAGTTACCAAAACTTCCGAATATGGGGTGTCTAACCTTATATATTGGCCCTTGAAACCACCTAGAGCCATGGCATGGTTTGTTTTGAACTTGTAATATTCGGAGGATAATTGTTTTTGTAAAGTTCCGAATGTACGATGGCCCAAAAATCAGAATTTGGGAAAAACTTATACTTTTCAAATTTTGAACTTGAAATAATCGGAAGTTAACTCAGTTACCAAAACTTCCGAATATGGGGTGTCTAACCTTCTATATTGGCCCTTGGAACCACCTAGAGCCATGACATGGTTTGTTTTGAACTTGTAATGTTCGGAGGATAATTTTTTTTGTAAAGTTCCGAATGTACGATGGCCCAAAAATCAGAATTTGGGAAAAACTGATACTTTTCAAATTTTGAACTTGAAATAATCAGAAGTTAACTCAGTTACCAAAACTTCTGAATACGGGGTGTCTAACCTTCTATATTGGCCCTTGGAACCACCTAGAGCCATGGCATGGTTTGTTTTGAACTTGTAATATTCGGAGGATAATTTTTTTTGTAAAGTTCCGAATGTACGATGGCCCAAAAATCAGAATTTGGGAAAAACTGATACTTTTCAAATTTTGAACTTGAAATAATCGGAAGTTAAATCAGTTACCAAAACTTCCGAATATGGGGTGTCTAACCTTCTATATTGGCCCTTGGAACCACCTAGAGCCATGGCATGGTTTGTTTTGAACTTGTCATATTCGGAGGATAATTTTTTTTGTAAAGTTCCGAATGTACGATGGCCCAAAAATCAGAATTTGGGAAAAACTGATACTTTTCAAATTTTGAACTTGAAATAATCGGAAGTTAACTCAGTTACCAAAACTTCCGAATATGGGGTGTCTAACCTTCTATATTGGCCCTTGGAACCACCTAGAGCCATGGCATGGTTTGTTTTGAACTTGTAATGTTTGGAGGATAGTTTTTTTTGTAAAGTTCCGAATGTACGATGGCCCAAAAATCAGAATTTGGGAAAAAATTATACTTTTCAAATTTTGAACTTGAAATAATCGGAAGTTAACTCAGTTACCAAAACTTCCGAATATGGGTGTCTAACCTTCAATTGGCCCTTGGAACCACCTGAGCCATGGCGGTTTGTTTTGAACTTGTAATATTCGGAGGATAATTTTTTTTAAAGTTCGAATGTACGATGGCCCAAAAATCAGAATTTGGAAAAACTGATACTTTTCAAATTTTGAACTTGAAATAATCGGAAGTTAACTCAGTTACCAAAACTTCCGAATATGGGTGTCTAACCTTCATATTGGCCCTTGGAACCACCTAGAGCCATGGCATGGTTTGTTTTGAACTTGTAATTTCGGAGGATAATTTTTTTGTAAAGTTCCGAATGTACGATGGCCCAAAAATCAGAATTTGGGAAAAACTGATACTTTTCAAATTTTGAACTTCAAATAATCGGAAGTTAACTTAGTTACCAAAATTCGAATGTACCACACAAATCATTGTCATTTGAACTTGTCTAACTTAGTTACCCAAACTTCCGAATGTACAACACAAATCATTGTTTTTATCTGCTCTTCTTTACTTTACGACCGTGACTACCTCCCAGTCCTGCACGACCACGGGTTTGAGCACCTTCAGTTGGAGCAGCTTCAGTTGGAGCAGCTTCAGCGCTCGATGAAGCTCGAGTTCTTTTACCCGTCTTTGATACTGCCACCTTGGGCTGATGCCTCTTCGTGACTTTCTCCCAAACTGGGCAGCATAATCTTCGTTATCCATATTATCAACTAGATCTCTAGCCTCTTTGATCTTCTCAGCTGGCATGGGATCTCCGCTCTTCAGGCATGCAGTTAACATTTTGGAAACACGCTTGAACCTATTCACCTGTTTTTTATACGTAATGACATAACATCAAACGGTAATTACCTAAGATTTATAGGAATAATATAAAATGAACAAAAATATAAGAACAGCACCAGTCTATCATAACCAGCTGGTTTGTCTTTGATGATACAATTATAACTTGAACCCGCCGCAGTAGTGTTGGATTTGATTTCACGGATAACCAAAGGATGTGATACCTTGTTATACCAACTCATATAGTCTGGAGAATTTTCATCACCTCGGGTGGTTCGTCTACCAGTGTCGATAATGAATCATTCCTCTTATCCCAGTTATCAAGAACAGTAGGTGGGCCTGTGTGAACAATCGTGAGATTATCACCACTAGAAGAGCACAACTCCAACTCCAATTTGTAGTAATCCCCCATTTTCTCCACAGGTTGCTGTTGTATATACCCTGTTGTCGCATCACCCTAGAGGGGTTATACATCACATATCCTGTGGGGTGCCACAATGGTCCAAAATAAAGGGACAAGTCCGACCGAACATTTATATGCCCACTGGCTCGATCTTCCTTGTATGGATCAAAGCATACGTCCGAGGCCTTCAATTGGTCCAAAATCTCCCTCATGCGAATCAACTGCTGCTCTTTTGTCCTAGAACGGTTGTCTTCAAATATATACTTTGTTCCTCTAGGAGTACCTTTGCACCACCCCGGGTTCTCTCCGGCCAACTTCAGGATAGGGAAGTGGTCATAGATCCATGCCTATATACATAAGAAACCAAGTTTTAGTAAATAGATTGTGTATATTCGGTAGTAATTTCCAAACATTATTTCCGATTATATATAATCGGAAATAAAACTGAGTACCTATCCACCGAATACCAACATTCGGAAATAGAGATGGATCATTTCCTACCGAATATGCGTCATTTGGAGTTCAGTAACCTATAGTTTTTCTGGCCTGTATATTCGGTTCTAATATCAAAAGAATATTTCCGATTGTATATAATCGGAAAACAAAGTAAGTACCTAACCACCAATAACCAACATTCGGAAAAAGAGATGGATCAATTTCCTACCGAATATGCGTCATTTGGAGTTCAGTAACCTATAGCTTTTCTGGCCTGTATATTCGGTTCTAATATCAAAAGAATATTTCCGATTGTATATATCGGAAAACAAATAAGTACCTAACCACCGAATAACCAACATTCGGAAAAGAGATGGATCATTTCCTACCGAATATGCGTCATTTGGAGTTCAGTAACCTATAGCTTTTCTGGCCTGTATATTCGGTTCTAATATCAAAAGAATATTTCCGATTGTATATAATCGGAAAAAAATAAGTACCTAGCCACCGAATAACCAACATTCGGAAAAGAGATGGATCATTTCCTACCGAATATGCGTCATTTGGAGTTATGGATATGCATCATATGTATTGTCTACCGAATAACTATAGAGTGAGTTATAGAGTTAAAGAAAAAACCTGCAATAGAGCCACGTTCCCGGCAACTTGGCAGGTTCCTAGCCTCGAAGCCTTTCTCAACTCTTCCATCAAGAATGCTAGGCATGCCGTGCCCCAAGAATAGTCACCGACTTCATGGAGAGGATCCAAAAGTTGTATAAGGTTGGCGTCGATCCGGTTGCCAGAAGTATTGGGGAATATGACACATCCCAATACACAAAGGAGATATGCGGTGGCAGCGTGGTTCACTTGCTCATCAGTTAACGTTCCATTCTTTTCCTTCTCCAAGGTGCCTCGAACATATTCATCAAAGCTGTAATGTTGATCTGTCTTGTTCTGTAACTTGCATGCCTCCTAAACTCTGCTGTTGTTGTCTCTTCATCCCAACCTAAGCACTTTTAGTTAGAGCATAAAGTTGTGCCCAACTTAACTGCTTTGTGTAGTTAAACTTCACAGCTGTGCCTTGGTCGGGAAGGTTAAGAATCTGCACAACATCATCCGGTAATCGTCATCTCCCCAAACGGCATATGGAAAGTATCGGTCTCAGGATACATTCTCTCCACGAACGCCGATATGGCCACACGATCATGTTCCAACAATGAATTCTCGGCGGCATTAGCTAACCCCGAGTTGGCAACAATTGACTTGAACCTTTCACATTCACCGGATAAAGGCCACGCAAGCATTTTTGTTGGTGCGGCGGTAGGTTTGAGTAGACGGACCGCATCTTGATGATCCTATTAAAGTACATAAAAAAATCCTTAATACAAATATTACGATATAACACGACAATACATTAATAAAAAATAGTAATTTTATTACCTCGGTTTCGTATATTTCTCTGGCCCATGAGTCTTTGTATCCAAATAGCAATTTTCCTCCATCCGCCGGTAGCCCAAGGATTGTGCCTGCTGGAATACCCTTCTTCTTCAAGTGCTGAGGGACAAGATGTGATGCTTTCTTAGCAATATCCTTCTTTACACCATCTTTTCCTTTTTTGGCTTTTTGGGTACCACTTGGTTGTCCTTCTTCTTCTACTCTTGGCACTGGATCAACTGGTTCAATTTCATGGTGGGGTGTAACTTGTGGAGCAGTTGGTTCTGCACTTTGTTGAGCGGCTTGTTCAACACTTGGTGCACCCTTGTTCACTGCCTTGTTGTTCTACACTTTGTTCAGCACTTGGTTGCACTCCTTGTTGACTGCTTTGTTCTTGTAAGCTTTGTTGAGCACTTGAATTATCTTTGGCTCCTTTCCCTCCTAGCACTAGCTGTCACTTTCTTCCTCCTTTCTCGACTTTGTCTAAACAACAAAGAAAGGAACAATATTTACAAACTATACAATCGGAAGACAAAGTATGGAAATATAACCCGAATGTACACATTCGGACGTAAAAGACACATACTGTTCCCGAATACAAAACAATCGAAAGCTAACTAAACATTTACAACCGAATATGCATCAATTGGAGTTCAGAAGCTAAATTTTTCATCCTACACAATCGGAAGAAAAAGTACACTATAACCCGAATACAAATTCGGAAGTAAGAAGACACATATTTTTCCGAATGAAAAACAATCGGAATATAACTAAACATGTTTACAACCGAATATTCATCAACTGGAGTTCAGAAACTCTAAAATTTTATCCTACACAATCGGAGGTATAAAACATTATATTGTCTTCCGAATAAATACTGGCCCCAAAATGGGATTTTTCCTATATCAGAAATTTTGAGATTTTTTCAATATATATATTCGGTAGTGAGTGTACTTCCAAATACTGTGTGTCTACTTAAATATCTTCGGAAGCCAAAAAATTCATCAAACTACCGATTATTACCAGTTTGTATCCAGGAAGATATGGCCAACAATATTCGGCAGATAACCAACAAATATATCTCCCGAATACTGTCGATGTTCTTGAGAAACGAAGAACACGACTACAGTTGGAAGTAAATAAGCATGAATATCGCCCGAATCTGGATAAAAAACCGAAAACCCTAGAAATTTTTTTCTCGATTCGTCGAATTAAAGCGAAATAAACACCAAAAATGATAGATTCT
Organism: Papaver somniferum; assembly: GCF_003573695.1. NCBI lineage: Eukaryota > Viridiplantae > Streptophyta > Magnoliopsida > Ranunculales > Papaveraceae > Papaver > Papaver somniferum. The sequence goes on from NC_039366.1 coordinate 43,793,147, forward strand.
TACCTAATTGGGGCCATTTGAAGTTGACGAAGTGTTTGACTATCGGAATCGCCACCACCGATTACATTGCCGGGTACTTCTTCTTCGCGTTCTTCTTCATTTGCAGCAAGAATTTCTTTATTTCTTGCTAAAATCCCAATCTTTGGATCAATACCCCGAGCAACATTTTTGGTTCTAGGTATGTGGGTTTCATTTCCCTTATCCATTGTTTTATAAACGAATCGACGATATTTTGATTTTACGATTCGCGACGATGTTTCGGTTGAACGAGGGAAAGTTTTTTTCCTTCTACAATCGGAAGATATGAAACTGGAAGAAGAAGAGTTGAAATGAGTAGAATTTTTTTTGATTTGGTTTTTATACGATTTTACCAGAAGGGCATTGATGTAACTTCAATATCATATAGGGTACCCCTTAACTAGAGTCTTTGGATGGGTATAAATTGATGGCCCCTAAATCCTTTTGAGTGGCCCCTAAAAACGCGAGGTTTATAAAAACCACAAAAATAAGGAAAAATAATGGAGGAAGCATGGGACCGGCCAAGACTAGGGCATGGCCGGCAGGCCGGTGGGCCCGGCCCATGGGCGCTTCTCCATTATTTTATTATTATTTTCTCTCTCCTATTTTGTGTAGAATTCCTCATTGTTTCATATTTTTGGATGCTCGTTCGTGCATCCGGGTGCTCAGTCGTGCATCATTATCGAGTACACTTGCACCATTTTTGTGGGGCTTACTCAGTGATGGTCCAGATGCCCGGTTGTTGAGTATTTATTACTAATTTATGAAATTCAGTGAAGAATAATTCATGAAACTGAGTAAATAAAGTGAATAGTTGTTCATTATTAATTCATAGGATCAGCTGTGGATTCGACTACGAATTCAGAATAATAAAACAAGCATTACCACCCTATGGGATCGCGAATTCGACCATAGAATTGGAGTAATTAAGATTATCTATTACCATTTCATGAGATCAGTGGATTCGATCATAAAATCGGGATAATGAGATAACATAGTGTTTTATTGTTATTCTATGAGATCAAGCCGTGGATTCGATCATAGAATCATAGCAATTGTTATTGCCATTCCATGGGATCAGGCCGTGGATTCGACCATGGAATATGAGCAATTGGTATTGCCATTCCATGGGATCAGGTCGTGGATTCGACCATGGAATAAGAGCAATGATAGATTATTCTGGGAATTCAGTAATGAATGTCACGACAGAAGTAATCTATTTCAGAAAAGATATTAGCCAGTTAATGCGTCACATCCATTCTGAATGGTGCACAGTCAGGGAGTCACGATGTTGTTTACGACCTAAGGCGTTAGTGTTCTCAATATATGGAGAACCGCCTGAATCTATGCACTCTCTCCACATAATCAGGGAACGGTGAGTGTCACCGACGTCCTGAAGGCGTCCGCCGCCCAACTATTCTTCTATGTGGAGGTGGGTCTCTCTCCTGCAGTCTGGGAACAGTGAGTGTCACCGACGTCCTGAAGGCGTTGTAGTTGCAGGAAATCCTACACTACACCCCTCATATGATTTCGTTGTTGATCAACCCATTTTTAGGTTTTTACTCTTAATTTTATTGATTAATTTTTGAATGTTCTTACAAGAAAGATAAAGAAGTCAAGAATGATCTCTGCTCTGAACTTTCTCTCTCCTATTTACTTGTTTCTTACCCAAAAAAGATTTCCTCCCTCTTTACAACTCGAACGACTATTTATAAGAAAATACATAGTGGATGACAGCTAATCTGTCTTTTATTTTCGGGTATGGTTTGCGACATTCTCGCAACCTTACAAATGTTAATTTCGCAAACTCTCTAATTTTCGCAGAACTATCATATCTTTCTCGTGATCTTTGCTGACATCATTTATTTTATCATTCCTGAAATTGTTTTGCGACGCTATTGTGTTGTGTCATTGATAATTTCGATGAAACGTTGTCGTTGCGAGATTCTGATCCTACATCTTGCCTCTTCTCATATCTTCTCTGCAAAGTAGAGAATGATGTGAGAAATGCCGCAGCTGCTTATCTTTTCATATTCTGCATTTATCACACGTATTCTTTCTTCCATTTATTTCTCGACACGTCTTTTGTAACCGTTACTTTTTAACCGCTTATATCTTTCCGTATTAATCGTGTTTATTCTCTCGAGGATAACTTCCCTCTATATATATTCCTTTTCACTCTCTTCTTCTTTCTTTTTATCTTCTCTGCAACTTCATCGTTCTTCTGCAAATTCCATTATTGCAACTTTTCTTCTTTCCTCTTCAACCTTTTTAAGTTCTTCTTCATATTCATACTAGATTTTCATAGTTCGTGATCTTCTTCGAGACAATCTCCCTGCTATCATTTTTCATGGATTCATCAAGGTTAGTCTTCTCTTTTCTTCTTTATGAGTTTTGCTGAAATTGATATATTTGAAATTAATCTTGTTTATTGCCTTATTTGATGTTGTTTATTAGATTCCCATACTCTTGTTATTTCAGCAAAAGCAGCTCCAACACTAAATTCACAGTTCAGAACCCTAACATTCCCAAATCACAGCATAAGGTCGTCGCACATAAAAGAAAGTCTGCGAATGAAAAGGTAGTAAGAAACACTATCTTTTTCTAATAACAATATTGTTGCCTCTGTTTCTTATCTGGATTGTAATTCGCAGGGTGATAAAGATCTTAATAAACCTCTCGAGAAATCTCGCCACCTTAGGCGTTAAGCTCTCAATCTACGGAGAACCACCCAACTACATTATTCTGCATAAAGGGCACGACGAAATTCCAGGGATCGAACGCTCAGCTAGTGGAGGCTTTTCGAAAACATATTCATCATGGCTTCGTAAAATATGAATCGTTACATGCCTGAAAGCCGTGTCAAAAACATGCCTCATGATTTTACGGTTTTGCCCTTTGTTGAAAATCCACCATCTACACAAGGTACAATTGCGCTCCTTACGTCTCTGATCCTAGCAGGATACTACGCACTTGATTCCCTTAGATGATCTCACCCACAACTAAGAGTTGCTATGACCCAAAGTCGAAGACTTTAATAAACAAATCTGTATCACACAGAAAAGTCTACGATAATAGATAAATCTGTCTCCCACGTAAATACCTACGAGTTTTGTTCTGTCTTTTGAAAAATCAAGGTGAACAGGAACCAATTGATAACCCAGACTTATATTCCCGAAGTACAGCCTAGTATTATCAATCACCTCACAATAATCTTAATCGACGCAGCGAAAGAAGATATTGTGGAATCACAAACAATGAGACGAAGATTTTTGCGACTACTTTTATATCTTTCCTATCAGAGATATTAATCTCAAGCCAATCGTTACGATTCTACTCAACACGATAGAATCAACAAGATCAGATCACACAACTACAAGATAGTAGTATCGGTCTGGCTTCACAATCCCAATGAAGTCTTCAAGTCGTTATCTTACAGGGTCTCGATAAAAAACCTAAGGTTAAAGGAGAATCAACTCTAGCTTATACAACTAGTATCACACAGGAGGTGTGGGGATTAGGTTTCCCAGTTCCTAGAGTTTTCCCTTATATAGTCTTTCAAATCAGGGGTTGCAATCAATGTTAGCTTAGTAACAAAGCATTCAATATTCACCGTTAGATAAAATCCTGATTAGATTCAAGCTAATATCTTTAAACCGTTGGATCGAAACTTAGCTTGTTACACACAAATGAAATGCACGATTTTAGGTTTGTGTAACCGTACCCAAACATGTACATTTGTTGGTTTAACAATAGTTAACCAAATGGTTAGCCATATGAGCACTTTCATATCAACCATATTCTTCTTCACCATAACTAGTTCAAATGACTCAAATGAACTAGTTAGATAGTTGTACAATTTTATAAATCTTATAGAAGTATACAAGACACAATTGAAGCAAAACGATTTGATTCACTCGAATCGGTTCATGAACTTTATAGCCACGGTTTGCAAAATGCATTCCTTAGTTAATATAAATATAAGTTCACAAATAATCGTCTTTAGATATAACCAACTCAAGTACACGAACTTAGTTCGCGGACTTAAGTTCCGAAAGGAGTTCACAAACTCCAACAGATTTTATCGGGATGAGAACCTCCGCCAGTTCACGGACTGCGTTTGCGGACTGAGTTCACAACTCTTGTTCCGGTTTTCCTGATCAACAAAGTACGCATACTTTGGTTCAAGGAATAAGGACTTATACATATATGTGTTGCCACACAATGCTTATATCCAACAATGGTTATATAATCTAAACTCTCATTTCAATCATTGAAACATTCTTAGAAGACGTTATATAGTTGTTATTCACAAACTATTTTTCGTCAAAGAAATTTTCAAAGTGATTGAAACATAACATGACTTTCATCACTAGGTAAAGATGAACTTGGCCAAAGCAAAAGCTTACTAACACGTATTTCGAGAAATAGATAAGCGAGATAAAATCGGCTCGAAATAGCAAATGTGTATAATCAAAGTCTATATAGCAAAACGACTTTTGTCTCAAGATAGGAGATAGAGTAGATAGACTTTTGAGTGATAGATAAGTTCAAGTCTCCACATAACTTTTAGTCGATGAAGTTCCACCAGTTCCTTGAGTAGTTCTTCGTCTTGTATGATGATTGCCATGGAGTTCTTGAGCTCAACTACACTTACTATCCTAGTCCGAGACTTAGCTATAGTAGACTAGAAATCAATACTTATAGTTTTGATCACTAACATTGACAAACATGCTTGAGATAGCAACACATGCGAGTTCGACCGAGCAGTGCTCTAACAATCTTCCCCTTTGTCAATTTTAGTGACAAAACTATCAATACATATGGAATACAAAAATAAATGAATTAACTTTTGTAGCTCCTATTCCACATGCCTAATCTTCAATATTACTCGAAATCTTCGTTACTTCCAAGTACTCCAATGATCCCAAAGGTTGTAAGTTCAGCATCATCGTTGTTGAAAATTCGTAGCTATAACAATGAGAAAACAAATATTCTCAATCGTTGTTATACAGTGTCATAGTATCATTATACAACATCAAAGTTCAATTGTATCACAACTTCGACAAAAATACTATGGTGATATGTATCACTCCCCCTTAGTCAATACTCCATCTCACATGGAAACCACTCCCCCTTACATAATGATCTGAAAACCATATGTATTTGTAGTTTGAACTACATATTAATTCTCCCCCTTTTTGTCAATAAAATTGGCAAAGGTATGAAAACAATATCCTAATGAAATTTCCAAAAGAGACATTTCATGACCAAAAGAAAGCACATATCAACTTATTTAGATGCAATCATATAGCCGAAGCTAAATGCTTTCATCAAGGAGTTTATAAAGATACAAGATAACCCCTATAATATTCCACAGCCGCACTCCCCACAAAGATTTGGCAATTAAGCACAAGTTCAATTAAGAACTCTCCCCCATAATATGTCATTCCCGAAAGAACAACAATAGCGACGTTAATTTCAAAAGAAAAGAAGGATTTCTTTGGACATAACAAATCACATACGAATATGAATTTGAATCCAAAATACTCAATTAGATTAATCACAAGAGAACCCATAGTTAATCTAATCGGAAAAGTACAATCAAATTAACCACAAAAAGTGATGAATTTAATTGGTCATGCTCGACATAAGAGAACTTACGGAGCCTCACAGTATAAACATAAAAATATGGATCAGGGAAGATCAATACTGCGGAATGAATAAGGATTCTATTTTCCATCACTATTCGCACAATGACATACAATATACATAATCCTTGTAATCAAAAGATTTTAACCTATCTTCCATCAATAAATGACATAATAGACTTAACTTTTGTATTGTCAAAAGCGCATTCATTCTTTTATCAATATATATCGACATATGAAAGACTTAACTTTTGATAAGGTATGGGACAATCACAGTTCACGGACGCAAACACACATATCCCATAAAAAATTGCAATATATAAAACCATAAAGATTAATACTGCAAAAATCATCCTCCAAACAGTTATAAAATTTAAACCAATAAACTAAATCACTATAAATATAAAAATAGAGTTAAAAGGAAAATTTTACATAGAAGGCAAGCGAGCAACAAGCTGCGCCGCAAGCCCTTTTTGGATTGCAAAACCTATCCTTTTAAAAACAAATTCCATCGAACCGGGAGTCATGACATTACTGTGCATGACTTTCTGAACTCTCTTGAGAAGTCCAACCGCCTCTGGAGCCAAAAAACCAAAAGTATCAAAAGCAAAGGGGATAAAAGCATGTCCATTATCAATACATGCTTTGCTATCTTAGCTGAGGCAGCTCTCAGCGCTGCCTGGCCAACTGTAAAGGTGCCATGCCCAATGCCCACTAAAGGAGAAACACCTGTGAGGTCAACACATGCATGTTTGCCATTAGCCCATCCAAAAATAAGAACGTCAGCTGGCCTAAGTGTAGATCTCCCTTCATGTGGGTTAGTCAAGAAATTGACAAGCGCTTCTTTCTTTGCTGAAATGCCAGCTCTCCACAATACATCATACAATGTATCCCTCATATGATCATGTCTATATTTAAAACCAGGATCTACCTTGCAATGGACTGCATGTTCCCCGAACGTGTCCAAACATCCTGTAATGCAAGCAGGATAGTGTGTATCAGAGGGGTACAAAGGAATCATTAACCTGTATTTAAGGATGGACCGGTACTCCACGGGTAACATCTTCTGCCCAAGGCCCTCAATCGTTATAGCAAGAAGAAAATCCTGGGCATGCTGCTTGTAGGCAACCAAAGACCGTTTTCTGTCTATCCGAGAGCTCGTAAACTCTATCAATGTCTTTAACTACTTTACCAAAAAGAGCACTCGCCATGTTACTTTGTGCTTTAGATAGGGGGGGGGGGGCGGTGTCCTTACTGGTGAAGCTTCTAAAGTCATAGTCAGGAAGAGTTACTTGTAGTGTCTGCAAAGCCTTATAAAAATTGTCATCCATGCCTTCTACCCCACTGTTCCTCAAAATGTGATCTTGTAGGCCCCAGGATTACACACGCGATGCTAGAAAAGCATATTGCGACGCCTCCTTAGCAGTGTATAACCCAAGGCCTCCGTATCTAATAGGAAGGGTAGATAACCTCCATTGGAGCTCCCCAAAAAAGGGACCTCCACACACCACAATACCCTCCACCACCTATCTCAAGCCTCTATCAAAGAATTCTACCGCAGCTGCAGTATATTACGGGTAGCAAATACGAAGCCCAAAAAGCAGCTTGGAGATGCCCATACAAGCACGTAATAGTAGCAATTCACTCTGAGGATCACGGATCTTGGGTAGAACCTGCATTAAATCCACTTCCTTTTCTGCTCTTCGAATATCAAGTTCTTGCACAAACCCGATATCGAGGCTGACCACACCGCCCAATAACTTGACCCCCTTATCCGGCCTTGAAATTCCAGTAGGAAACAGCCCATCTCTCCGGTCATCACAAGAGGGCCAGAAGATTTCGGTTTTCCGAATATTCAAAATAAGTCCCAGCTCAGGCCCATCTGTCTGAACAACTGCGAGTGCCTTAGATACTTCTGCAGTGTCACCAATAATAGTGTCATCATCAAGATACCAAGCCTGTAAGGATAGCGTACACTGTTCATTTATCTTTGTTATAAGCCGATGAAGCACCAAAGAAAATAACAAAGGCCCTAAAGGGTCACCCTATTGCACTCTTGTAGGCGAATAAATATAATCATCCCCCACATACAGTCTCGCAGGTATGGCATACAAGTATTCGACCCATGGCGATATAGATGGACATAAATTATGCACCTCAAGAAGCATGGTTGTTCGGTCAACTAGATTAAAGGCATTGGTGAAGTCAACCGTCAACATAGTCAGGCTAGCATCTGCATGATTTTTACTAACATACCTGTTCACCGCGTGTAGGATTGCCTCAGCACCTGCAGAGACACCCACCCCAAACTGAAAATCTTATAAGTAAGATGCCATGTCCTGACCGACCCCCTTCATGGCTACTTTGGACACCAGACGACGCCAAATTGTACCAACAGCAATAGGACGAATGCTATTGTCAGGTTTAAGGAGAGGTGTTAAGGGCGCTGAAGCAATGAACTCCGCAAGGTTAAGTGGGCATCTGCCACTTAACCACAAATTGACTACCCTTGTTATCGTCGTAACCAAATCAACAGCAATAGTGGAACCATCTCCACAAAAAGCATCTAATAAATGTTGTGCCCGAAGACCATCATGAAGTCCCCTTAGGGAACGACTTAATACAACTTAGAATTGTCCCTCCTTCAGCTAGTAAAGGTGTCTCACGTAGCGGGAAAATTGGTTTCCTTGGGGGAGGCATGAGCGGGTGTTTATCTTCAAGTGCCTTACTTGTCTCTTCGTTATATGGCGCTACCCCCAAAGAGTTGATGGCTTTGACCGCGGCTGTGAAATGCCCATCCGCAACTTTGCGCAAACAGGTAGAGACATTGGAGCTTAGCCTGTTGTCTTCCTCCATGTCGTCACCACCCTTAAACCCCACAATTCGCTTTGCCTGCAAAACCTCCCTGACAAGCTACCGTACTCCCCCGGTTTCACTCCAGATTGCTAAGGCGCGAAAAATCTTTTTCTGTTGCAACGCCTTACGATTCCCAGACTTGCGTTCTGCCCTCCTATTAGGATTGAAAACTTGCAGCGTACAATGAGGCATCAACAACAGCCGAACCCAATTTCTAGCCAAATTAGGTTCTGCAACAACTTTCAAAAGTGCTGCCTTCAGGGCATGAGAAAACGCCAGCCTACACCCTCTTGGTATGATCTTCACAGTGCGAATTAGAGCTCGAAAAACTGAGTCGAAAGTCACATCATTAAGCTCCACATCACTGTCTAGCTGAACTGGGATTGAATCAGGCCGAGGTACCCCTAAAATCGTTTCAACTACATCACCATCAGCTGTCGCAGGCCTGAATACTCATGCAGTCGAAACACACCCATTGTTTCAAACTCCTCAAGGTCTCCTCCAAACCAACATACACATCAAGGTCGTTTCTGATGGCCCGTTGAAGAGCGTTCTTTCTCTCCATGTTGCAGAGATGTAATCTCTTCAAGTGAGGGATTAGACATATAAAACCCTTGCTCCCTACTCCCCCATCTGGACAACCATGAAAATCCTTGAAAGGACAAAGGATTACACCTCTGTCTGTGGACATCGTTCAGGCGAAGAAACAAACACTTGCAGCACAGAGGTCACCAGTTTCTCGTGGAGTGCCCAGTATTGCACACAAAGCGGGAGGAAAAATAAAAGGAAAATGACTATATACACAGGAAATCCTAACAACGAAAGGAAAAAGAAAGAAAAGGGAAAAACCAGTTTACAAGATGGAAACTTGGAAAGCCGAAGAAAACAAGCAAAACAAAGAAAAACCCCAACATCACCCTAACCCATCGAGATGATGGTGGTGATGGGAGTATGGAGTGAGGTGGTTTCCCGATGGTGGTTTAGGGTTGCAGACAATGGTTTAGGGTTGCAGGTGGTGGTATAGGGTTGCGGACGGTGTTATTATCTAGGAATAGCTATGTGTAGTCACAATAATGGATATTCAAACTCTAGTTATTCTTCTAAACAAAACAAGAAAATAGAAGATTTACTAGATGTTAAGACCTTTGAAGAATTATTTATCGTCCCCGAACTCCTTGCCGTCAACAGTCATTGGGACATAAGGTTCATGAAGATAGGAGTTAGTATCAATAAACCTTCTTGACTGATGTCGAACCAGGGCCTTCTGAATCTCATGAGTCTTAAACACAAAAGCCTTTATTTGTTGAATCTCCTTTTGCATCTCCTTCAACACTTCAAGAACATCAGAAAACTTCTGAGAATTTGAAGGAACAGATCTAGGCTTCCTCACATTCATTCTTTTTCTTTTCAATGTCGGAGCTAACAGATATTTCTCTTTTTCCTTCATGATTGATGGCTTGACAATTAACATCTTTTCCATCAGAAGACATGATACTTGGAGTATCCATAAACGTATGGGTTTGTGAGAGGAAATCACAATCTCAACAAGCGGTCTTAAGATAAAAAGAGGTTTCAAGGAAGGAAAAAGGAATGCAGGGTTAACCTTTATCAGGTTCGTGCACGCACAATTCTAATCCCTAAAGAGAGTAGAATTGTCGAGAATAACCCTCCTTTATTGATAGACATGGAATTCCAAAAACAAAACTAGGAAAAGAAGAGAGCAACCTTTTCCTAAATCCTGAGAGGTACATAATATTGTCTCTTTTGATCAGGCACATGAGACAAGATTTCAAAATCAACACAATCAAGTTGTGTTCCGGTGAGCAACAATTTGTCCACAATTTTCCTCTTGAGAGGAATCCAAAGACCTCTGTCTATCAAAACGACTTGACCATACTTTCTTCTCTAATGGTCTTGTTTTATCCTTGGAAACTAATTTCTTAGACGAAGATAAAATCCTACATACCTCAGCGGTCTTTTGAGCAAGTTTAAGCTTATTTGCTAATTGATTTGCTCTTCGTTGAAGTTTGTTGACATGCCTCAATTGGTGTTTGTACTTGTAACACTTTGATAGTTCATGACCCTTTAGAGAACAATATGAGCACGTTAATCTTGGATAAAAATCAGGCCTCTGAGATGTGCAAGCAGATAGACACATGGTGGAACCTGAAACATTACATATAGAGTTTCCAACGAAGGGGTCAATTTTTTCTTCCAGCTTGGTTGGGTTTTATTCTGAAAGAATATCAAGATTAATGTATATATTGCTACAATTATCAAAATCAATATTTTCACCAAGAAGTGCAACACTTGATTTCTCGTCTTCATTAGAATCATAGCTGTCAGACATTTCATCAAGAATTGCAGCAAGACCTTTGTTCCCAGTGTATTTTATACAATTTGGGAACTCGTTTGCAAAATGACCAAATCCCTTACACTTAAAGCACTGAGGCATATCCTCGTCATCAGTTTCATTTGTGTCCCTATTTTTAGGAGGAATGCAATTATGAGTTTTGACTGATGTTTTAGGCTTATCTCTGGAGAACCGCTTACTTCTCTTCAACAGAAGATCCCTAAACTGTCTTGTGATCATCGAGACTGATTTGTCAAGATCTTCATCAGATGAATCAATATCAAAGTGATCGTCTTCGGAGATATACACTTTTTTACTTTTATCAAGTAATTTTGTGTCTTTTAATGCTTTGAATGCAACATCCTTAGATTTGGATGAATGCTCGTGATCAAAGATCTTAAGCTTCCCAACCAGCGTATTTCTGGAGAGATTATCAAGGTTATTTCCCTCAACTATGGCATGCTTGTTAGAGTCCTATCTAGATGGCAGTGATATGAGAATTTTCATCACAATGTCCTTTTCAGGAATAGTCTTACCCAATGTAAAAGATGCATTAACAATTTCAGACACTTTGTGATTAAACTCATCAAATGATTCTTCATCTTCCATACGAAGGTTTTCCCAATCAGAATTAAGGTTTTGAAGCCTAGCTTCCTTTTCACTGGTATTACCTTCGAATACGGTTTCTAAGATATCCCACACCACTTTAGACCTAGTGCAATTTGACACATGGTGCTGAAGATTTGGGATAATGGCATGTATGATGGCACTCAAACCGTCGGAATTTTTCTTTGCAACAAGTATCTCAGCAGGGTTGTATTCACCAATGTTCTTGGGAACGTTTACATTTCCTACAGCCACAACGGGAGCATCATAGCCATTAACTACATATACCCATGATTGAAAATCACGTGCTTGAAGAAAAGCTCGCATAGCAATTTTCCACCACAATTAATATCTTGTTCCTTATTTACCTGGGTGCATTGCATTTTCAAAAGCTTTCTGTTGAACTTGCTTCCATTTCAATCTGTGTTGGACCGATCGATATACCAATAATCAAGTTAATTCGAGCCATTGAAGACTGGTGGTACGTTGATAGAGATAGCACCTTAGTCCATAGAGTCAGATCGCTACAAACACAGACTTGTAAGGTCTTGAACGTGTTTGCCTGCTCTGATACCAATTAAAAAAGCAGGGGTACAACAACCTCACTCAATATTTCGATTAGAAATTTGTATGGACAAACTCCAATATACTTTCAAGAGAATCAAATAGACTCAATCTTAATAAAGTATATAAAAGAGTTCTAATATCTCCTTTTCACAATGTAATAAGCAAATTGAACAGATAGAAATCCGTGAGCCTGATTATTATGTGAAATAACTTGAACGGTATCAAAGACCAATGTTCAAGTGTCAATCAATGTAAATAAACAACCAAAGGTTGGATATTCTAATTGATTGATCTTAGCGCACAACCTTTGATATTTCAATTATATAACAAGATATGATGCGGAAAAGAAATAACACAGACACCAGAATTTTGTTAACGAAGAAACCGCAAATGCAGAAAAACCCCGGGACCTAGTCCAGATTGAACACACATTGTATTAAGCCGCTACAGACACTAGCCTACTACAAACTAACTTCGGTATGAACTGTAGTTGAACCCCAATCAATCTCACACTGATCCAAGGTACAGTTGCGCTCCTTACGTCTCTGATCCCAACAGGATACTACGCACTTGATTCCCTTAGCTGATCTCACCCACAACTAACAGTTGCTACGACCCAAAGTCGAAGACTTTAATAAACAAATCTGTATCACACAGAAAAGTCTACGATAATAGATAAATCTGTCTCCCACAGAAATACCTACGAGTTTTGTTCCGTTTTTTGATAAATGAAGGTGAACAGGAACCAATTGATAACCCGGACTTATATTCCCGAAGAACAACCTAGTATTATCAATCACCTCACAATAATCTTAATCGACGCGGCGAAAGAAGATATTGTGGAATCACAAACGATCAGACGAAGATGTTTGTGACTACTTTTATATCTTGCCTATCAAAGATATTATCTCAAGCCAATCGTTACGATTGTACTCAACACGATAGAATCAGCAAGATCATATCACACAACTACAAGAAAGTAGTATCGGTCTGGCTTCACAATCCCAATGAAGTCTTCAAGTCGTTAACCTACAGGGTCTCGATAAGAACCCTAAGGTTAAAGGAGAATCGACTCTAGCTTATACAACTAGTATCACACAAGAGGTGTTGGGATTAGGTTTCCCAGTTGCTAGAGTTCTCCCTTATATAGTTTTTTTAAATCAGGGTTTGCAATCAATGTTATCTTAATAACAAAGCATTCAATATTCACCGTTAGATGAAAACCTGATTAGATTCAAGCTAATATCTTTCAACTATTGGATCGAAAACTTAGCTTGTTACACACAAATGAAATGCACGATTTTAGGTTTGTGTAACCGTACCCAAACATGTACATTTGTTGGTTCAACAATAGTTAACCAAATGGTTAGCCATATGAGCACTTTCATATCAACCATATTCTTCTTCACCATAACTAGTTCAAATGACTCAAATGAACTAGTTAGAGAGTTGTTCAATTGTATAAATCTTATAAAAGTATACAAGACACAATTGAAGCAAAAATGATTTGATTCACTTGAATCGGTTCATGAACTTTATAGCCACGGTTTGCAAAATGCATTCCTTAGTTAATATAAATATAAGTTCATAAATAATCGTCTTTAGATATAACCAACTCAAGTACGTGGACTTAGTTCGCGGACTTAAGTTCCCGGAAGGAGTTCACAAACTCTAGCAGATTTTCTCGGGATGAGAACCTCCGCCAGTTCGCGGACTGAGTTCACAGCTCTTATTCCGGTTTCCTGATCAACAAGCTACGCATACTTTGGTTCAAGGAATAAGGACTTATACATATATGTGTTCCCACACAATGCTCATATCCAACAATGGTTATATAATCTAAACTTTCATTTCAATCATTGAAACATTCTTAGAGGACGTTATATAGTTGTTATTCACAAATCATTTTTCGTCAAAGCAATTTTCAAAGTGATTGAAACATAACATGACTTGCGTCATTAGGTAAAGATGAACTTGACCAAAGCGAAAGCTTACCAACACGTATTTCGATAAATAGATAAGCGAGATAAACTCGTCTCGAAATAGCAAATGTGTATAATCAAAGTCTATATAGCAAAACGACTTTTGTCTCAAGATAGGAGATAGAGTAGATAGACTTTTGAGTGATAGATAAGTTCAAGTATCCTCATACCTTTTAGTCGATGAAGTTCCACCAGTTCCTTGAGTAGTTCTTCATCTTATATGATGATTGCCATGGAGTTATTGAGCTCAACTACACTTACTATCCTAGTCTGAGACTTAGGTATAGTATACTAGAAATAAAGACTTATAGTTTTGATCACTAATATTGACAAACATGCTTGAGATAGAAACGCATGCGAGTTCGACCGAGCAATGCTCTAACAGTACAAAATACTTATACAAGAACCAATTCATGAACATAATGCCATGGTTTACAAAGCTATACATTAATTCATTAAAGGTCCAAGGACTTTAGTTCGCAAACTGAGTTCGCAAACGAACATGAGTTCATGAGTATGAGTTGTCATACTTACCGATTTTAGAACCTAACCACTATATTCGCAAACTGAGTACGCGAACCACTGTTCCAGACTTGCCTAGAATTACCGTTCACAAACCACAGTTCCGGACCTATCATAGATAAACTCATTCGCAAACAAGTGCTTCGGACCTGAACTAGTGTTTCACAGTTCTCATATTACTGTGTTGTGTCCAGACATTGGTAGTAGCTCTAAAACTCTCATTCAATCATTGAAACATCCTTAGAAGACAACAATGGTAATCTTACACATACCACTAGCTTCAAGTAATTTTCAACTGATTAATTGATCAATACTAAACTTCCCAAGTTAACATCAAATGATTCTCGCACACAAATCATGTAAGATGTTCAAGGTAATTTTCACATGATCATCTTGACTTAATATTTAGTTTCCAACAAATGAATTGTTTACAACTAAACTTGTCAAGTATATGATGAGGCTTTCTAAGATTTAAACTTGTTTTTCGAGAAATACATAAACGAGATAAACTCGGCTCAAAATTTCAAATGTGTATAACACAAAGTATATATAGCTATACGACTTAGTATCATTAGAAGATAGAATTGAATAGACTTCTGAGTGGTAGAAAAGTTTTAGTCTCCACATACCTTTTGTCGACGAAGTTCCTCCAAGCTCTTCAGTAGATCTTCTTCTTCAATTCGTGAACGCCGTGAACTCTAAAGCTCAACTACACACTTCTATCCTAATCCGAGACATAGATATAAGTAGACTAAAAATCAAGTATATAGTTTTGATCAACTAAACTTGACAAACAAGCTTGAGATAGCAACGCTTGCGAGTTCAACCGAGGCAGTGCTCTAACAATCTCCCCCTTTGTCAATTTTAGTGACAAAACTATCAATACATATGGATTACAAAAATAAATAAACTTTGTAGCTTCTGATCCATCATGGTTTATTTTCTTGGCTCTTCAACTTCCTTGAATTCTTCGTTACTTCAAGTTCTCCATCGATTCTGAACGTGTTCAACTCAACATCATTGTTGTTGAAGATCCGTAGCAATGACAGTACGAAAACGAATGTTCTCAATCATTGTTATTTAGTGTCATAATATTATTATATAGAATCAAAGTCCAATTGCATCACAACTTTGAAATACTACTACGGTAATATGTATCACTCCCCCTTAGTCAATACTTCCATCTTAGAATAAAATCAACTCCCTCTTCCATAATGATACGTAAACCATATGCATGTAGTGTGAACTATTAAAAAATCCACCCCCCCCCATTTTTGTCAATATAAATTGGCAAAGGTACGAAAACTATGGGATCATAATGAACTCAAAAGATAATTCATGACTAAGAAGAAACATATCAATTTTCTTTCGATGATTTGACATAGTCGAAACTTAGTGTATTCATCAAGGAGTTTATTAACATACAAGTTAACCCCTTCAAATTCCATAACTGCTCTCCCCACAAAGATATGGCAATTAAGTACAAGTTCCTCCCTCATTAGATGTCATTCCCAAGAGAACAACATGAGTGACCTTACTTTTACAAGAAAAGAAGGATTTCTTTGGACATTAACAAATCACATGGATTTGTATCCAGTAAACCTCGAGTAAATTAACCACATGAAGATATTATTGATTAATTTAGACGGAAATCACTCAACATAAGAAAACTTCCGGAGTAAATACAATATTGTCACATAAAAGTGGATCAGGGAAAGATCAATACTGCGGAATTTCTCAAAAAATTCATTCTATCTTTTATCAATATATGCATAAAGACATAATAGACTTAACTTTTGAGCATATATGAGATAATAACATAATTCACGTACCGAAAGGCACATATATCTCATAAGATATTTGCAATATATAAAACCAATAAGATTAAATACTGCAAGTTCATCTTCCAAAAACTTAGAATTTAAATAAATAAATCTAAAAACATTGCAAGATGAAAAACGTTGGAAATAGCTTTTTTTTTTTTCTAAGTCAAAAAATATATTAATAGCAAAAATATATACAAAGCGTTTACAAGAAAAGAGGTCAGAAGACCCCAAAAACTTATAAACTATATAAATCTATAATAAGAAACATTAGGATGCTCAATAACAGGAAAAAAAAGTGGTCTTTCATCATAGCTAATTCCCTCACCATCCCCCAGCAAACAACCTCTTTTAGCCATGGAGTCCGCCGGAAAGTTTGCCTCTCGAAAAACGTGCTCAAAACGGATAGAATCATATTGGGAGCAAATAGTCATCCACCGTAATTTAACAAACCAAGGAAGAGAATTATTGTTAAAAGCCTCCACCGTACTCATAGAATCAGATCTGATTCGCACTCGCCTCTAATCCCATCTTACAACCCATTCCAACCCAACAATAACACCATAAATCTCTGCCAAATAATTAGTCGTAGTTCCAAGCCCAATTGACATCACCCCTACAACATTACATCTTGAATATCTAGACACTACACCTACTCCTCCAACTCCCGGATTACCTCTGGCAGCGCCATCACAACATAAAAGTAATTCATTCTCATCCGGAGGAAGCCAAACACATTCCAGAGGTTGAACATCACGTACCTTCCTGTGGAAATAGCTATGTGTAATTACAACATTTGCTATACCAAACCCTAGTTATCCTTCTTAAACATAAGAATAAATTCTCAAAAAGAAGTTTCCTAGAATTAAGATTTTTGAAGAATTCTTTATCGTCCCCGAACTCCTTATCGTCATCAGACATTGGAACATAAGGTTCATGAATAAAGGAGTCAATTCCAACAAACCTTCTTGATTGTTGTCGAACCAGGGCCTTTTGAATCTCCAGAGATCTTAGAACAATAGCTTTTATTTCCTGAATCACCATCTTGATTTGTTTCAACTCTTCAAGAACAACAGGATTTTTTTGAAGATTTGAGTTGTTAGCTCTTGGTTTCTTCATATTCTTCCCTTTTCTCTTCAAAGTTGTATTAGAGGAATGGGATTTCTATTTTTCCTTCATGATTGACGACTTGAAAATCATACTAACATCTTTTCCATCATAAGAAATAGTGCTTCGAGTTCCATAATTTTGAAATATGGGTTTGTGGAAACACAAATAAAATAGCTCTACAAGCAACCTTTTGATGAAAATATTTTCAAAGAAGGAATATGACTGCAAGATTACGGAACCTATATACAGTGTAAGTAGGGTTCATGTACAATCAACACAGATAACCCTAAAGAGGGCAGGAATGTTGATTTTAACCTTTTATTCATATAGGGTGAAATCTTTTCAATACCATTACTTGAAAAATACAAAACTATGAATAGAAAAGATGGAAATTCAAGTAATAATATTCAAGATACATACTAGAATAGTTTTTGACCCTAGAGCCCGGTTGTGCACAATTCTTGTCTCTTTTCAATATACGGGCACATGAGACAAGATGCACTTTCAACACAGTTAGACTGTGTTGGGTGAAAAATAATTTTTTCACCCGAGGTTCCTGAATGGAATTATTAACATCCCTCTTTATAGGTCGTTTAGACATAGTCCTTTTCTGTAGTGATCTAACATTTTCCTTAGAAATCAACTTCTTAGGAGAGGATATAAATTTACATACCTTGGATGGATTTGACTTCAGAACAAGTTTGAGATGGTTTGCTAATCGATTGGCTCTCCGTTGCAGTTTGTTGACATACCTTACTTTATGTTTGTACTTGAAACAATTAGAGAGTTCGTGACCCTTAATAGTACAGTAAGGACATGTCAATGTGGAGGATGGTTCAGACACCACGGCCGAACATGCCGCTAGGAAAAGAGAAGTACCTGAAACATAAGAGGTAGAGTTTTCATTACACAGAGAAAAATCCATTACATCCTCCAATGCGGTTGATGATGTATCAACGAGAAAAATGTTAAAGTTGATATGAGTATTGATACAATATCAAAATTGATATTTTCACAAAGGAGTGCTACACTTGATTTTCCCTCCTCTGTAGAATCATAGTGATCAGCTGTTTCATTAAGAGTTGCAGCAAGACCCTTGTTTCCAGTGTATTTTCTACGACTTGGACACTCATTAGAAAAATGTCCAAAACCTTTACACTTGAAGCATTGTGGCATAACTGATGATCTGGGTTTGTCTCTAGTGAAGCGTTTACTTCTCTTCAAAAAAAGATCTCTAAAATGTCTTGTGATCAGAGAAACCGAGTTGTCAAGATCTTCATCTGATGATTCAATCTCAATAGGATCATTCACAGAGTTGCCAATACTATTACTTTTATCAAGTAGATTAGTGTTCTTTTCTTGCTTTAAACGCAATATCCTTTCCAGCTTTGGATAGATGTTCGTGATCAAAGATCTTTAACTTTCCAACAAGAGTATTTTGGAAAGTGTTTCAAGGTTATTTCCCTCAACGATGGCATGTTTCTTAGAATCGTATCTAGTTGGTAGAGATCTGAGAATCTTCAGCACAATGTCCTTTTTAGGAATAGTCTTATCCAATGAAAAAGATGCATTAACAATTTCAGAAACTTTGTGATTAAACTCATTAAATGAATCTTCATCATCCATACGAAGGTTTTCCCAATCAGAATTTAGGTTTTGAAGCCTAGCTTCTTTTTCAGAGGTATTTCCTTCAAATATGGTTGCTAAGATATCCCAAGCATCTTTAGACTTAGTGCACGTAGTCACATGGTGTTGAAGATCTGGGTTGATGGCATGGATAATAGCATTTAATTCGTCAGAATTTTGCTTTACAGCACTAATCTCGAATTCATTATATCTACCAATATTTTTTGCAACAGTTACACCGTTTACTGTAATTGTTGGAGGATCATAGCCATTTACAACGCAAAACCATGATTGAAAATCACGCGCTTGAAGAAAGGCACGCATAGCAATTTTCCACCATAAGTAATTTGAGCCATCGAAGACTGGCGGTACGTTTATAGAGATATCACTTCTGTCCATATATTCATATTGCTAAAAACACAGACTTATGAGGTCTTAGCATGTTTGCCTGCTCTGATACCAATTGAAAACGCGGGGGTACAACAAACACACCCAGCTATTTCGTTCGGCAATATGTATGGACTAAACTGCAATATAATTATGAGAGCACCAAGTTACTGAGTCTCAATCAGGATATATATTAAATAGCTTTATCTTTTTCTCAACACAATCATTAAATCAAACAGATAGAAATCCGTGAACCTGATTGTTATGAGAATAACACGGATGGATACCAAAGACCAATGGTCGATTATCAATCAAGTCATATCCAACAAACAAGGTCGGATTTATCAACTGTGATTGAACTACGCACAACTTGTGATATTTCAATTATATAAAGAAAATATAATGCGGAAAAGAGATAACACAAACACCAGAAATTTTGTTAACGAGGAAATCGAAAATGCAGAAAAACCACGGGACCTAGTCCATACTTGAAAACCACACTATATTAAGCCGCTACAGACTCTAGCCTACTACAAGTTAACTTCGAAATGGAATGTGGTTGATCCCTAACCAATTCTCGCACTGATTAAGGTACAATCGCGTTCCTTATGCCTATTGAATATCCCAAAACCCTGCGTACTTGATTCCCCTAGATGACGTCCTTTACAGCCTAAAAGTTGCTACGACCCAAAGTCAAAGACTTATAGACAAATCTGTCTACGACAGATAACTCTATTCTATTTTTTGTTTCCGCCTTAAGATAAATATCAAGGTGAACAACAAACACAACTAATAATCCGGTCTTATACTCCCGAAGAGCATCTTTGAAATATTAGTCACCTCACAATAACCTAACTGATTAACAGAAGAAGTTATTACGGAATCACAAGAGTCTGAGACGAAGAAACCGTTGTGATTACTTTTTATATCTTACCTATCAGAGATAAATCTCGAGAAAATCTTAGAGAATATTAAGCTCAATAAGATAGAAAAAGTAATATCAGGATACACAACTAGTTGGACCTGGCTTCACGAATCCTAAATGAAGTCTTCAAGTCGTTAACCCTAATAATGGCTTTCAGAAAAACTGTAAACCTTGGTTAATGGAGAATCGACTCTAATTTGCAACTAAGACACATGAGAGTGTAGGGATTATGTTTCCCAAATGCTAGAGTTCTTATATAGTCTTTCAAATCAGGGTTGCTTACAATCAAAGCTAAGATAGCTTAGTAACAAAGCAATTAATATTCACCGTTAGATGAACTCCTGATTTAAGATTCAAGCTAAGTCTGCTTAGAAAATAAGCAATCAATCTCCACCGTATTAGCTTGATGCACACAAATGAAATATACTTATATTTAAATATGGGTGAACCGTACCTAAATGTGTATAACAAGTTGGCTCAATAACAGTTAACCGAAGTTAGCCATATGAACACTTTTAGCTTAGCCATATTCACCAAACTCTTCTAGATCAAATATGATAATCAATCAGTCATGATAGATAATCAAATAAATCTAAATGTGCTTTAGGAGAGTTGTTCGAATATTCACCATCTCATAGAAATGTCCATGAACAATTTGAATCATATTCGGTTTAGTTTGTAATTGTACAAAGTACTTATACAAGAACCAATTCCTGAACATAATGTCACCATTTGCAAAGCAAGTTCGCATACCTTAATTCATTAAAGTTCCAGGGACTTTAGTTCGCAAACGAACATTGATGATATTTTTATAGTGGTTGTAGAAGTGGTAAGAAAGTGGTTCGTTAAGACTTGTGAAGGTTGTGATTTTAGATGTAAATTTTAAGAATAAAGAATATAAAGAAAGTAAAAGTTGATGTAAAGATTAAATTAGAGAAACCGGGGTTCAGAATTTCACCATTCACCAATATTCATGTGATTCAATGTTAATTTTTATCATGCAATTCTAGACAATATTACTCCAATTTAAAAGAGTTTGTGATTCTAATCATTGCCTCAACTAGATTTTCAAAACATTAATTGTTAATCGCAAGCATGAAGTATCAAAAGTCCTAAACTAAGCATACTTCATCAAGAGAAAACACAACTAATTAATAAAAATCATTTACTCAATTTTCATTCGGTGCAAATAATCATAAAAGAATTGCGTAAGTAATTTTAAATAAATTTTACCACATAATTATTGGAAGAATGGCTTCCTCCATCGCCCCGAAGGTTGGGTTTATCTCCTCATACTATTAACTCGCTCAAAATATTGGTTCATAGCTCAAAAGTGTATAAAAAGAGGTGAAAAGAGCTAATACAGAGATTTGCAACAGTTATAAGTGTTGCAATTACACTGTTACAGAGAACGATAAAGATGAACTGTCGTTTTTACTGTAGCAAATAAGTCTGCCTACAAAGTGTCGCTGTTACTGTAGCATGAATGACAATTTTTAGTGGGTCGTTGTTCTTCGTGTTCTTCACAGCACCAGCAAAAAACTCGTCTCTGCAACTTTGATTTCACGCCTCTGTGATGCTCTAAACTCCGCCCAAACTCTCCATCCTCCTTTCTATGATATCCCATCAGCCTATTTATACTCAACAGCCCCCTCGAATCTCGAGTTAAATACCACAAATTCTCTATTATTCGGCAGTAAATAAAAAATATTCTCCGGATATTTTTTTCTTCATCCGAGCATCTGCAGCTGTCCAACCTTCCTTATTTTCCTTCTACACGCCTCTGCAGAGTCCAAACTCCATCCAAACACGAGCAGTACACGTTTAAATTTGTTGTAATCCCGTGATGGAGTTTTCCGGACACATACTCCCTGTTTTCTTCACCACGGCAATTCCAGCCAAACTGGGTCGAAACAAACACCCATACTAGCTTTGTTAGGACATATCACAACTACCCATTAAGTTTCAGCCCTTTAGTCTACCCAGAACTGCTTCAAATTTTGATCGAAACTTCATCCAGTTTCAGTGCTTCTTTTTCCCGCCAAACTTAATTTTCAAACGAAGAAGACGGTGTCCCCCTAACCAGATGTAGGGTGCGGATAACATCTGCCTTTTGGGGTGCCCCTTAGTAGTTGAGGTGCCCCTTAACCAAATCTGGGTTCCGTATAGCAAGTGTCCTCCGGGGTGTTCCGAGTGATTTTTCGAGCCGATTTTTCCAACAATTTTATTTTCCAAAAATACCTAAAAATACACAAAACACCATAATAAGGACGAAAACGAGTACCAACAATACGAAACATTGAGGACAAATTAGACACATAAATGCGTCTATCAAATACCCCCAAACTTATTATTTTCTAGTCCTCGAGCAAAACTAAAAAAAATAAATAAAACCGAGTTAATCTCGGGAAAGTTTACCAGAGGTGTACCCACAAAACCATTACTTCTAATTGGTCACAAGTATCCAAAGAGCTATGAGGACATACATATTCTCAACCTATCTCCAAGTAACTAGAATGCCGGAGAAATTAAAGGTGTCAGCTCTAAAGCTGACTGAAGAAAAGGGAGACACATCCGCAACACTACTAGATAAAGAGATATCCGCTACACAACTAGATAAACATTGTAAGATGCGTCAGCTGCTTTACAGCTGGATAAGATTAGGAGAGAGATAAAGATGAGAGGGACATCTGCTACACAGTTGGACTAATTACGTGTGATGAGTTAAACCAGTGCCAGATTGAAATCGGACTAACAAAGCAACCAAATGTATCTTTCTTCGACTCTCTCATAGTGCTCAGTAGAAACAACGTCTTCTTCGGTCTTCAACTGTTGATGATAAACTATCGAACCTCATAGAACCTTGACAATTAAATCTTCTCTTCGATTTCTTGCTTGACTTATAAATTTCTACTTCCCTTTGGCCTTATTGAACAAAACGTAACGATGATTTTTTTCATTTGTGTTTTTTTTTTCATTTTTTTTTTCATTTTTTTTTACAAGACAACAAAAATTGCAAGACAAAAATTTACATGGCCATGAGAGAAGGACTTTCAAAACTTGGATCTTCACAACTTGTGATGTCTTGGTATCATGGATTCTAACAACTTATATCATTTGCTCTTATAACTTCAACTTTGATTTTTGAATCTTTCTCTTCTATTGTTGCTTCTAAACCTAAAACGTCTTCAACTTTCTTCATAGATTTTGATGTCGCTCCGCTTGTTGATGATGATAAGTTTCTACTGAGAGAGAGTCGCAATCCAGTAACTAAGACTATATTGTGAGGTTGCTTTGTCTTTCTGGCATTTCCTGACATACTTTCCTTTCCATCATGTATGGTTAGGTCCATCACGGTTACCCTCTAAAAGGAACAAGTTCTCTCCTGAATTTCAAGGATCTCAATGTCTTTTTCTCTAATGTCTCAACGGTTTGTTATCCCTAGCATTCTAATTTCTATCTTTTCGGTGAGAACCTGAATGTAAACTTAGCTAACCGGATACCATGTGACGCTAGAAGTTTCTCCCTTACCCCAAACTTAAATCTAACATTGTCCTCAATGTTCTAAAGATGAAATTAAAAACATGAACAAGGAGAAACTGTTACCACTTGAGGGAAAAGAAATAAGGAAGGATATTACCGTAAGCATGAGCGTAGGTGCCTCCCAGAAAATGCTAAATTTAAAGTCTTTAGCTAGACATCAAATACCTCAAAATGAATTGTCACCTTCCAAAGTCGTATACCAATAGTCGAAATAATTGTGGGTCCATAAGACCAAATAGGGCTAACACAAAAATGAGACAACTGCACTGGTTTAGAAAAATGAATACAAGGAGCACATCCTCATATAAGGTTTCTGTTAAGACAAATGGGTTTATCCGGGGGACATAAGAGAGCTTCATATGTGTGTCTCGATAAAGAGATTCATCTGAAATACTGGTATTTAATAACCGGGCCACCTCCTGGACAGTATCAGGAGGATCGAGTTGCGGAGTCTGAATAGACTCAAGTAATATCTCATACACACAAAGATCGAGTCCCAAGTTAGGGACTCCAATTAGCGGAACTTGACGATCACAAGAACCATCACTACCCCCAAACTTATGGTTTTTACTACTCACAGACAAACCTCTAACTATTACTTGAATTTCTGGGTCCGTAAAGTCTTTAAAATACTCAAGGGCTTCTTCTAAAGATTGATCACATATCTGGTCTAAGAGAATGGTTTCCTCAAATTCATCTAAAGAATCTCCCAATAGAGTATCATGCCAATTATCCTGAACTAAAGTGTTGATCATATTCACTTCTTCTAATTCATCATTCTCAGAAGGTTGTGTAGTAACATTAAAGACATTTAGTTCAGTGGTCATATTACCAAAGGATATGTTCATAAACCCGGTCCTACAGTTGATGACAGCGTTAGCGGTGGCTAAAAATGGGCGACCTAAAATCACTGGGATTTGAGCACTTGGGTCCTGAACTGGCTGGGTGTCTAAAACAACAAAATCCACTGGATAAATAAACTTATCAATCTCAATCAGAACATCCTCTATCACACCACGAGGGACTTTGACAGACCTATCAGCTAACTGTAGTGTCATTTTAGTCGGTTTCAACTTACCAAGACCTAGCTGGGTGTATACATGATACGGGAGTAAGTTAACACTAGCTCCTAAGTCAAGTAATGCCTTATCTACCATGTGATTACCAACTGCACAAGATATGGTGGGGCACCCAGGGTCCTTATACTTAGGGGGTGTTTGGTTCAGAAGAATTGAACTTACTTGACCAACTAAAAAGGCTTTCTTATGGACATTCAGCTTACGCTTTCGTGTACAAAGATCTTTAAGGAACTTGGCATAAGCGGGCATCTGTCTAATTGCTTCTAATAATGGAATGTTGATGTTCACCTGCTTAAATGTTTCCATTATCTCGTTGAAAGTCGACTCCTTCTTTGTTGGGGATAACAAATGTGGATATGGGGTTCTAGGCACATAGGTAGACCTATCAGGAATTTCTTGGGAATCCTTAGAGACTGTTTCAGTTTCCTCATCTACATGTACCTCCTCTTGGGAAGTAGAAGGTGGAGCTACAGTATGTTCACTAGTCATGCCTACCTTATTGTCTACTGTTTTACCGCTCCTAAGGGTTTTTATCGATTTCACATGGTTTGATGATTCCTCACCAACTAAAGATATTTGATGGACCCCCCTAGGATTAGGTTGTGGTTGACTAGGAAACTTTCCCTTTTCTCTCAAAGTCTCATTTATCTGACTAACCTGATTTTTTAACTCGGAAATGGCCTGGGAGTTAGCATAACCTATGTTTTTACTTTCTTCTATCCCTTGCGCAACCAGATGGTTGGTCTTTTCAGAGCTTTTAATAAACGAGGCGAGAGTTTCTTCTAAACTCGAGATCTTTTTATTTGAAGGGTTCTGAGTTTGTGCTAGTTCTGAAGGATTCTTATGATAGCCAAAACCTGGGGGAACCTGGAGTTACTAGACTGACCTTGATTATGGCCTTGGACCAAGAAAGGTTTGGGTGGTTTCTCCAACCAGGTTTATAGGTTTCTGAATATGGGTCAAACTTCTGCCGGTTTTCAAATCTAGTGTTATTATAAAGAGCATTGGCTTGCTCTTCAACCATCTGGCCCTCCCAAAAAGGCTCCATTTTACCACTACTACCACTAGAATGACCTAATTCTAAGGCTTCTAACCTTTTGGCTATGGCAGCTATTTTAGCATCTGAGTCATAATATCCTTCTATCCTATTGACATTTCCTCTACTTAGAAGAACTGTTTTCTTGGGTTCCCTACTATTTTCCCATTGTTGGGTCTTATCGGCGATTTCATTCAAAAATTTCATCGCCTCATCAACAGTTTTATTCTCAAACCCACCAGTGCATAAGGACTCAACCATGGTTGTTGTTGAATAATCTAAACCCTCGTAGAGGATCTGAACTAGCCTAACTTTCTCTAAACCATGATGAGGACATTCAGATAACAAGTCATTGAACCTTTCCAGATACCTATATAGAGATTCTCCCTCTTGTTGAGCAAAAGTACAGATTTGTGTCCTAATAGACGATGTTTTGTGCCTTGGAAAAAACTTATGTATAAAGGCAGATGTATGTTGGTCATAGGTTTTAATTGACTCAGAATCCAAACTATACAACCAAGATTTGGCTTTATCTTTTAAGGAAAAGGGGAATAACCTAAGTTTCAACTCATCATCGCTAAGGTTTTTAATTTTCAGAGTACTACAAACTTCCTCAAATTCCCTAACATGAAAATAGAGTTCTCATTCTCTTTTCCTAAAAAGATTGGGAGCATCTGTAAAGTCCCAGGTTTGAGTTCATAATTTGCCTCGGTTTCGGCTAACTTGATACAAGACGGACGAGAGGTCCTAGTTGGGTTTAATAAAGATTTCAAAGTTGCCATTTTTGGCACTACCAAAGGACTAGGAGTACTTTCTTCACTAAATGTCAAGTTTTCAAAGCTGAAATTTCCAAAGACAGGGTTCTCAAAAGAAGAATCTTCGAGCTCCCCGCCTTCACAAGAAGAACTACTAGGTTTGTTACTAATCAAACGACCTAGAGTATTTCTTTTCCAAGCCCGTTCTTTAACGACCTCGGGAATACACTAGAAAAAGAAAATTAAAAAAAAAAAAAGAAAAGCCCTAAAAGGAAGGGAAGTTCTATGCAAACACAAACAAGGCTGACTCCACCACAACAAACCTACTGAATTCTAGCAAACAAAAAGCATGATGGCTCCACTTCTAGACCAGCTTCTAATCCTTCGAAAGGGAATTTGTTACAATTTAAGCAAACCCCTATGGAATCAATCCGAGTCAAAGTAAGTTGAATTGAGGGAGGGAAGCTCAGTGGAGCTTTGATACCCAAGGCCTCACCGCTATTACAAGGCGGCGTTGTCACGCATTCAACTCACAGAAACCATCATGAACTTCGAAGTACGCTTAAAAGAGTAACCAATATTTTTTGAACGACTTTCCTACTAAGCTCGTTACCCTATAGGTCTCGTTCTATTCCAAATTTTAAAGCTTAGGTTCGCGTTTGGTTTCGTTTTCCTAAGGCCGGAAAGAAGAGAACGGTGATGAAATCCGAACCCTTATCTTGTATGGCCAGTCCTTGCCCTTTACTAGGAAAATAAAGCAGCCGTTTTCAGTTCCTCAGCAAATATGCAAACGAAGGAATACAGTAACTCGCTAGCAGGGGATTCGCGAGTGTTTCGAAAAACTTACCTCCCGTTCCAGACGGGGGATGAACCATTGAAGTCGACTCGGGCCACGACTCCTATGTCATGTACGAACCCGAGGGGCCGAGGCGATATCGTAATCGCCGTCCTTCTCTGCAAACAGTTTAATATGTAATACTACCCTTCCGTAGGGTTTAAAAATAAAAGAAAGTCCAAGTGTCCAAAGTCCAAAAGAGAGTCCAAAAATAAAGTGCAAAAAGAAAAGAAAAAATACAAAAGAAAAAATTCCTAATACAATCTAATAAAATAAAATTCTCTCTCTTTTTTTTTTCTTTTCTTTTTTTCTTCGTTCTTTTCGGTTTGTCTTTTGACTCCAAATCTTCAAGTAATCATCAACATCTTTGGCAACTTCTTCTTTCGCTCCGAATTCCAAAATCTGTAATGAAAAGACAAAAAGCCAAAAACGTAAAATAGAACAAATAAAATTAATAAAAATAAAAACCTAAAAAATAAATCTAAAAACTCTAGCCTAAAGACAAGTCCGCGTCGGCGGCGCCAAAAATTGATGATATTTTTACAGTGGTTGTAGAAGTGGTAAGAAAGTGGTTCGTTAAGACTTGTGAAGGTTGTGATTTTAGATGTAAATTTTAAGAATAAAGAAAATAAAGCAAGTAAAAGTTGATGTAAAGATTAAATTAGAGAAACCGGGGTTCAGGATTTCACCATTCACCAATATTCATGTGATTCAATGTTAATTTTTATCATGCAATTCTAGACAATATTACTCCAATATAAAAGAATTTGTGATTCTAATCATTGCCTCAACTAGATTTTCAAAAAATTAATTGTTAATCGCAAGCATGAAGTATCAAAAGTCCTAAACTAAGCATACTTCATCAAGAGAAAACACAACTAATTAATAAAAATCATTTACTCAATTTTCATTCGGTGCAAATAATCATAAAAGAATTGCGTAAATAATTTTAAATAAATTTTACCACATAATTATTGGAAGAATGGCTTCCTCCATCGCCCCGAAGGTTGGGTTTATCTCCTCATACTATTAACTCGCTCAAAATATTGGTTCATAGCTCAAAAGTGTATAAAAAGAGGTGAAACGAGCTAATACAGAGATTCGCAACAGTTATAAGTGTTTCAATTACACTGTTACAGAGAACGATAAAGATGAACTGTCGTTTTTACTGTAGCAAATAAGTCTGCCTACAAAGTGTCGCTGTTACTGTAGCATGAATGACAATTTTTAGTGGGTCGTTGTTCTTCGTGTTCTTCACAGCACCAACAAAAAACTCGTCTCTGCAACTCTGATTTCACGCCTCTGTGATGCTCTAAACTCCGCCCAAACTCTCCATCCTCCTTTCTATGATATCCCAACAGCCTATTTATACTCAACAACCCCCTCGAATCTCGAGTTAAATACCAAAAATTCTCTATTATTCGGCAGTAAATAAAAAATATTCTCCGGATATTTTTTTCTTCATCCGAGCATCTGCAGCTGTCCAACCTTCCTTATTTTCCTTCTACACGCCTTTGCAGAGTCCAAACTCCATCCAAACACGAGCAGTACACGTTTCAATTTGTTGTTATCCCGTGATGGAGTTTTCCGGACACGTACTCCCTGTTTTCTTCACCACGAAAATTACAGCCAAACTGGGTCGAAACAAACACCCATACCAGCTTTGTTAGGACATATCACAACTACCCATTAAGTTTCAGCCCTTTAGTCTACCCAGAACTGCTTCAAATTTCGATCGAAACTTCATCCAGTTTCAGTGCTTCTTTTTCCCGCCAAATTTAATTTTCAAACGAAGAAGATGGTGTCCCCCTAACCAGCTGTAGGGTGCGAATAACAACTGCCTTTTGGGGTGCCCCTTAGTAATTGAGGTGCACCTTAACCAAATCTGGGCTCCGTATAGCAAGTGTCCTCCGGGGGTGCTCAGAGTGATTTTTCGAGCCGATTTTTCCAACAATATTTATTTTCCAAAAATACCTAAAAATACACAAAACACCATAATAAGGACGAAAACGAGTACCAACAATACGAAACATTGAGGACAAATTAGACACATAAATGCGTCTATCAAACATGAGTTCATGAGTATGAGTTATCATACTTACCGATTCTAGAACCTAATCGTTGTGTTCGCAAACTGAGTACGCGAACCACAGTTCCGGACTTGCCTAATCTTGTCGTTCGCAAACACTGTTCGCAAACCACAATCCCGGACCTATCACAGGTAAACCCTGAAAAAGCTGGGGTATAACAACCACACCCAATAATTCGTTCGGAAACCTGTATAGACTAAACTCCAATTTAATTCCGAGAGCACCAACTTAAAAGCGAGACTCAATCAAGAATTATATCAAAGACACTTTCTCAATACAATCAACAAATCAACCGGATAGACATCCGTGAGCCTGATTGATATGAGTAATAAGTTGGACGTTACCAAAGAATAATGCCCAAGTTTCAATCAAGTTCTATCCAACAAACAAGGTCAGATTTATCAATTGATTGAACTACGCACGACCTATGATATTTCAATTATATAAACAAATATAATGCGGAAAAGAAATAACATAGACACCAGAAATTTTGTTAACGAGGAAACCACAAATACAGAAAAACCTCGGGACCTAGTCCAGATTTGAACACCACACTGTATTAAGCCGCTACAGACTCCATCCTACTACAAGTTAACTTCAGACTTGAATGTAGTTGAGCCCTAACCAAATCTCACACCGATTAAGGTAAAGTCACGTTCCTTACGGCTCTAGAACCACACCGGATTCTTCCCACTTGATTCCCTTAGATGATCACACCCACAACTAAGAGTTGCTACGACCCAAAGTCGAAGACTTATAAACAAATCTGTCTCCCACATATATGTTTATTCTTTATTCGGTTTTTGTTCCGTCTTTTGATACAAAGATCAAGGTGAACAGGAACCAACTAATAATTCGGTCTTATACTCCCGAAGAGCAGCCTAGAAATATAAGTCACCTCACAATAACCTAACTGATTAATAAAAGAAGTCATTGAGGAATCACAAGAGTCTGAGACGAAGAATTGTTGTGATTACTTTTTATATCTTACCTATCGGAGATAAATCTCGAGTAAATCTTAAGGAAGATAAAACTCAATACAATAGAACAAGTAAGATCAAAATATGCAACTACATAGAAAATAGTTGGATCTGGCTTCACAAATCCCAGATGAAGTCTTCAAGTCGTTAACCTAATAATGGTTTTGGAAAAACCTAGGTTAAAGGATAATCGAATCTAGTTTGCAACTAGAACACAAGAAAGTACTGGGATTAGGTTTTCCAGTTGCTAGAGTTCTCCCTTATACAGTTTTTCAAATCAAGGTTGCTTACAATCAAATCTAAAATAGCTAAGTAACAAAGCATTCAGTATTCACCGTTAGATGAACTCCTGATTTAAGATTTAAGCTAAGCCTGCTTAGAAACTAAGTAATTAATCTCCACCGTTAGATGGTCTTATCTTGTTACACACAAATGAAATATACTTATATTTAGATATGGGTTACCCTACCTAAACGTGTATATTGAGTTGGCTCAATAACCGTTAACCGAAGTTAGCCATATGAACACTTTTGTCTTAGCCATATTCATCTAACACTTCTAGATCAAAAATGAAGATCAATCAATCATGATAGATAAACAAATGAATCTAATTGTGTTTCAAATAGAATTTTTCAATTGTTCACCATCTCATAAAAATATATATGAACAAATTGAATCGAAATGGTTTGATTCGTAATCGTACAAAGTACTTATACAAGAATCAATTCATGAACATTAATCCACGGTTTGCAAAGTTAATTTCCATTCCTTAAATAATAAATGTTTTAGTTCATGAGTATGAGAATCATACATTACCGATTTCAGAACTTAACCACTGTGTTCGCAAACTAGGTACGCGAACACAGTTCTGGTTCGTAAACCCGGTTCGCGATCAACTGTTCCATACCCAACTCATGTAAACCCGTTCGCATACGAGGTAAGCAAACAAGAGTTCCGTACCTTCTCAGGTAAATCCGTTTGAATACTAGGTACGCAAACAAGATTTCCGGACCTGAATCATCACAATACAGTTTGCATACTAGGTATGCATACCGTTTTGTATCCACACATGGGTAATTGTTCTAAACTCTCATTTCAATCATTGAAACATCCTAGGAAGACGACAATGGTAATCTCACACATACCATTAGCTTCAAATACTTTTCAAATGATCGAATGATCAATACGAAACTTCCCGAGCTAACATCAAAAGACCGTCTCATACAAATCATATAAGATGTTCAAGGTAATTTTCACATGATCATCTTTTGACTTAATATTTAGTTTCCAACCAATATATTGTTTCCAACTAAACTCGTCAAAAATACGAAGAACATAGCTAAAGCTAAAAGCTTCCAACACATATTTAGAGAAATAGATAAGCAAGATAAACTCGACTCGAAATATCAAATGTGTATAATGTAAAAGTCTATATAGCTATATGACTTAGTCTCATTAGAAGATAGAATAGAATATACTTTTGAGTGATAGATAAGTTTTAGTCTCCACATACCTTTTGTTGGTGAAGTTTCTCCAAGCTCCTCAGTAGATTTTCTTCTTCAATTGGTGAACGCCGTGAAGTCTAAAGCTCAACTATACATTCTATCTTAATCCGAGACATAGCTATAAGTAGACTAGAAATCAAGTATATAGTTTTGATCAAGTAAACTTGACAAACAAGCTTGAGATAACAACGCTTGCGAGTTCGACCGAGCAGTGCTCTAACAATCTTCCCCTTTGTCAATTTTTAGTGACAACACTATCAATACATATGGATTACAAAATAAATAAACTTTGTAGCTTCTCATCCATCATGCTTGATTTCCTTGGCTCTTCAACTTTCCTCGAATTCTTCGTTACTCCAAGTACTCCAGCGATTCTGAACGTGTTCAACTCAACATTATTGTTGTTGAAGATCCATGCCATAATAATAAGAAAAAAGATGTTCTCAATCATTTTTATACAGTGTCATAGTATTATTATAGTAAATCAAAGTCCAATTGATTTGGTAGTTCACACTACATACATATGGTTTACGTATCATTATGTAAGGGGGAGTGGATTCCATTCTAAGATGGAAGTATTGACTAAGGGGAGTGATACATATTGAAAATACGAGGGTACCCAAATACACCACAATCTTTTTTTGTTTCAACCTATAAGTCCTCTTACCAAGTGTGATCGTTTATGGAAAAAGTCGAGATAATACAACAACTTCGGTTTTCACACTTTGTGTAATCGTCTATGGATACGAGATTGAGACAATACGACAATAAGATAACTTGTGTGATTGACTATGGATACAAGATCGTGACGATACGACAATCAAAGTGTGCTACTTGATAATAGGTTCGGTAATAACCAAACTCTATAGGATCACTATCAAGTATAACAGAGTTAACGTATGTGTATTTTACTTTATTATAATAAACAATTATAATACGGAAATCAAAGTAAAAGACACAACAAGATTTTGTTAACGAGGAAACCGCAAATGCAGAAAAACTCTGGGACCTAGTCCAGTCCAGTTTTGAATACTTTCAGAATTAAACCGCTATAAAAAATCTAAACCAACTTCGTATAGTTGAGACCAAGAAGACAACCTTAGTTACTTAGCTCCCTCAGTATCCCTGCGCCTTCGACTTCTAAAGACACGCACGTGAATAACAAGTCATTTGGATCGTATTCCAAACAACTAAGGAAGAATCTTTGGTAACCACTCTAATCAATATTTTCTACAAGATATAGATGAGTCGTTGAGAAAGACTCTTTCGTTTAATCTAATAAACTCATTTGTCTGATTGGATCAATCAAACTTTAACTATCGAAATAGTCAAGTATAGATTCGCACTCAATCAAAATAGATCTCAAAGAGATATATTGAGAATGCCGATCTCATGCAACTAATAAATCGAATAAATCTGATTCTAGTTGGATCCCAGCCGATCAAGGTTTGTGCACACAGTTCACAAGATACGAAAATCAATAAGAAATCTTCTTCGTCTTCAAATATTATTTAATATTCAATAACCCGCACAACACCACTTGAATCTCTTGTGATTAATCACGCATAGAACGAAGTCTGTTAACAATGGATTATCACAAGATGTCTTTAGATCTAACAACAACTCTAAAGATCTCGTCGATACTTCGATCTAGTTTGAGTGAATCTTATATCAATGAGAAGATTCTCAAGAATAAACAAACTAGGTGCAATCAAAGTTTCAACAACCATTAGTCAATCAAATCAATCGAAAACTAATAACACTGCAATTATCTTGTTTCCCACCAACAGTACTTGTAGAGCTTATTGATCCCACATAAGTCTTTAAGTGAGCGGTCATAAGAGATTTCACCTAATTAGGATACTTTCCTCTCCTAATAGACGGCTCCACCAGAAACAACAAGAGATGAAGTTTGTCGCTAGAATTGCAAACTTAGGTATTTATAGACCTAGGATGTTTGGACACCAAAGAATTTCCAAAACCGAAAATATTCTCAAGATATGCAATGAATGGCAAAATTCGGTTTTCATAATTCCAATAAATGCTTGTCCAATATTTCTGAAATCTCTCAATAGAAAATCTCCAATTAGTAAATGCACATTACTAATTTTTATTCTCTAGAGATATGCATTTAATTGATGGTAATTAAAGCATATAAAACCAAAAACCTTAATCAAAAGATTCTCAATTTATTTCGGCACGGGATCACCTTGAGTATTGAGTAATATCTTTGAACAATAAATGATAAGAGTTATCGTTCGTGTTCAAAGTATGTTGACATATTTTCTCTGCAAATCCTTATTTCATATTTACATGGATTTGCATTCTTGGAATCGGTTATACCACACTTCCAAACAAGTTTAGAATTGGTTCACCTGTATTCCAAGACTACTATGTGATTGATCAAATACCAAATCACATACATGGGTTTTATTGGTTTAATCACTAGGATCGGTTATACCTAATTATGGAAATACTTGTGATCGGTCACACTAGTCACTAGGATCAGTTACACCATTTACAAGGATCAGTTCCATATACACATGGTATTACTTGTGATCGGTCACACCAGTTACCAGGACCGGTTACACCAATTACAAGGATCAATTACACATACTCATGATCGGTCACACCAATTACTAGGATCGGTCACACCAATTACAAGGATCGATCATACCATCACATGGTGATTACTTAGGATCGGTTACACCAATTAATAAAAACCAGTCATACCAAATCATAAGCCAGGCATTGTGATTAGTTATACCAAGATACATAACATAATTTAAGATCAGGTTCTACCATCTCACACATATTGGTCACCCAAAGATTTGCAATGAATAGCCGGACCAATAAGCCTAATGATTTCCCTTTCGATTCATAAAACATTGTTTCCTAGGATGAAATATTCACCATAACCCATTCACATAATCTATACAAGATTATGTCGATGTCATATCTACGAAGTTCAAAAGATAAGCGTTATACTTCGTAGTCTAATTCCCTAATACTATGATCATACTATTATGATCATGTCACATCACTAGAGTATTATATAATATGTACAGTATATATAACTTTACAGTTATGTTTTCAATATAGCACGACTTGAAAGATACGTTAGGAATGAAACAGTTCAAGTCAATATTACTAACCTCGAGTGGAAGGATGATGTTGTCATTGTAGTTCGCTACTTCTTCACATTCTTCAGGTCTACATAGTAATATTTGTATGTCTCAACATTCCTAGACTTTCTTGTCTAACCTAAAAGAAGTTGACTCTAGTATTTAATCAAGCGACTCTAGATGAGTTTTGATACTAAAATATGACAATCAAACGTGACATACCAACGCTTGGTGAGTTCAACTGAGCTATGCTCTTACACATACCACCGTAGTATTATTTCAAAGTTGTGATGCAATTGGACTTTGATTCTATATAATAATACTATGTGAATAACAATGATTGAGAATATTTGTTTTCGTATTGTTATTGTTATTGATCTTCAACAACAATGATGCTGAGTCGAACACATTCAGAATCGATGGATAACTTGAAGTAACGAAGAATTCAAGGAAGTTTATTAATGGTTGTTGTTGATCGTTACTCAAAGATGGCTTATTTTGTTGCTTTTAAGAAGACAATAGATGCTTTTAATGTATCCTATTTTTTCTTTAAAGAGGTGGTACGTTTGCATGGTGTTCCTAAATCTATAACTTCTGATAAAGACACCAAGTTTATTTCTAGAAATCTCTTTGGATGAGGCTAGGAACTAAACTACAATATAGTACGACTGCACATCCACAAACCGATGGATAAATTGAGGTTGTCAATCATTCTCTCTGAAATTTTTTTAAAGCAAAGATCCTTGATAATAAAGAAAAAATTGCGGGACACTCTTCATCCTCATATGGAGTTTGTGTTCAATACCTCTGTCAATCAGTCTATGGGTAAGATACCTTTTGAAGTTGTTTATTCAAAGGTATCTAATCATACCCCTCAGTTTCTTTTTAATAGGCTGGTTTTGTTTTTAGAGAAAATTAAGGAAATTAAGAGAACTAATCATTGAAAGTGGTCCTCATGACACTTGTCAATAAAATAAGTGAAGTGAAATGGTCCCATGACACTTGTCAGCAAAAGAAGTATAGTGAAATGGTCCACATGACACTTGTCATCAAAAGAAGTTAAGAGAAAAGTGGTCCCAGAAAACTAAAGTAACATTTGACTTTCCCAATTAGGAAACCAGCCTATTTTTTTAAAACATTTATTTTGGGAAACCATCCTATTAAAAAGTAACGGAGGGAGTATTTTTGATTTGGTAGTATTACCCAATATTTCAAAATCTAATGTTCAAGCTGATAACATGGTAGACAAAGCTTCCCAAATTCATCAAGGGGTGAAAACAAAGCTTGAAGACTTTAATGCTACATACAAGGAAATAGCTGACAGACATAGACGTTTCAAAACTTTTCAGGAAGGTGATTTAGTAATGGTGCATCTTAGAAAGGAACGTTTTCCTGTTGGTACTTACAACAAGACTAAAATGAAGAAATATGGTCCTTTCAAAATCTTGAAGAAAATCAGTGATAATGCTTACGTGGTTGAACTTCCTTCGAATTGGAATATTTCTAACATTTTTAATATGCAGGAAATTTTCACTTTTCACAGAGTGAATGAATTGACGTTTTGTCAACTCGAGGACGAGTTATTTTGAAGAAGGAGGGATTGATATAGAACATCAAGCTTATGGATAAACATAGTCTTTTCATACTTTTTATGTTTTATATTTTCTGTTATTTCTTAGTTTAGACTTCTTTTAATTTCCTTTTCTAAGTACATTTTATTTTAGAACTCTAGGTATTTTAGGATTATGTTTTATGTCTATATAAACAGGCTTATATCTTGAAGTGAAGGACATCTTATCATTCAAGAATATTACATTTAATCATGAATCTAAAGTATTCTTTTCTAATACCTTTTCTTGTATTATATTCTTCCTTTTCACATCCCCATTATTCGTTTTGCATCCTCTGCAATCTCCGAATTGCGTTCATCCTTATTGTTTTACATTACATTGTCGTCATGAAATTTCAAGAAATAGATGTAAAATTGGGAGCAGATCTGAATTGAAAATCTTGACTAATGCCCTTCGGTTCGTCTAATGCTCCCAGCACTTTTATACGCCTCATGAATCAGGTCTTACAACCTTTCTTGGTCATTTTGTTATTGTTTACTTTGATGATATTCTAATTTATATTTATAGTAAAGAAGAACATCATGTACATCTTTCTAAAGTGCTCAAGGTACTTGATGATAATATACTGTATGCAAACTTGAAAAAATGTACTTTTCTTTCGAACAAGGCCGCTTTCTTGGGGTACATAATATCTAATTCCGGTGTTGCAGTAGATGATACAAAAGTAAAAGCAATTAAGGAATGGTCTACACCTACGTGTAGTAAGGATGTAAGAAGTTTTCATGGATTGACAACTTTCTATAGACGTTTTGTAAATAATTTTAGTACAATAGGTGCAAGCCTCACATATTGTTTAAAAGGTGAGAAATTTGTTTGGACCAAGATAACTGATATCGTGTATCAATATCGTATCGTTGGGTGCGATACACCTACACAAAAGATTATATCGGTTTTTATCGTCGACACATATTAATTTTTTGAATATTTAATATTTAAAAATACATATATATATATATATATATATATTTTAAGAATTATTTCTAAAGCCATAATCCAAAATAATAATAATTATCAACATATATCAATCTTACAGAATAAATAATCCTACCAAATTACCCGGATCCGATAATATCAACGTATCGTTTAATCCGACATATCGGTATGTATTGGCCGATATTACCATTTTTATCGTTGGATCCTTGTATCGCCGATATTTTCGATATCGTCAAAGTTTTTTTCCGATATCCGATAAAAACCTATAATATCGGCCGATACAACCAATATTAACTACTTTGATTAAGATTTGCAGAAATTGATATTGAAGGAATGAAATTCAAGATTTACAGAAGCAGAAGAAGATTTACAAAATCAAGAACCTCAAGGTCTGAAGACGAATCTTTGTAATTTTGAGTGATTGTAGAGATCAGATAATAGTGATTGTAAAAAAAATTGAATAGTAGTAGCTGCAACAAAAATAAAATTAAGCGTTTTTAGGATCAAAATCGGTGAAAGAATCACAATCTTTCGTAGGCATCTGATACCACGGTAGAATGATGAAAGTAGAGAGACAGTACAGAAGGAATTCCTTATAATGCTACATAAGACTGGGTCTTGTGGAGCTGCCCAAGCTCTTCCCAAGAGCAAAAACCGTGGTTGAAAGTGCCTCTTCCCGCTGGGATTCCCGCTGAAAAAGTGAAAAACGGGTAATGACATACCGTTTTAAGCAAAAAAGACGGATTATGATTAACCATTCCTTGACCTTTCTATAATAGTTTCACAACATCCAAATCATAGACCACAACCCAGAAATTTCTTCCAATCACAAACCCAGTAACTAACAGAGCATCAAAATCGCTGAAATTTTCTTCTAATCTAAATATTTCACAATGAACAATCTCTTCTCTTTGCTTGAATTCCTCCTGAAGAAGATGAAGAATTCGTTGATGCTTCTGTTAAATATTTAAATTACAGGGTTCACTGATGATGCTGTTGTTAAATATTCGTTGATCGGCTTTTCCTTAAATGTTTTCTCACAATTCTTAACCCATTTGGTAAATTACCCAACCCATGTTTCATCGCTTTGTGGATAATGGTAAAACCCAAAATTCCTAACGAAAATTAAGAATCAGGAGGTGAACTTTTAATCTATTAAATTCCTAGAAATAAACGAACATAAGTAGCAATAATAGAATAATAGTGAAACTATTGAGGGAGATAAAGGAGAGAATTAATCTATGAGAATAGGACCTGAATGATATTAACGATAATGCCTGAGAAAAGGATCATAACACCAAGACGAAGAACCACAGCTGCTGCTGCGATTGCCATGGCTGAGTTCAATCTCCGAATTTAATCTATCAGGTCTTGTTTGTTGACCGATCAAGATGAATAAAAGAACAATGATTAACCGTTTTTCGAAAACGGTTGATGGTTATCTGGTTTTTATGATGAAAATGGCTAACCTCTCTGAGAAAAACCGCAAGAGCTAAGCCCTTCCCGGACTGAAGTGTAAAGGTATTTGGGAAGAGGCTGGGCATCTCCACGAGACCCGGTCTAAGAGTAAAGAGAAAAGGGAAAGCTATGTGTCAACAGACATGACAGTTCCAGGTAATCCCATAGAAAGGGTGATTAACACCTGAGTTACACTTTACTCATACGTGTGTTTCACACACACTCATTCTCACAGAATCCTTGCTCTAAAAAAAACAACAAAACTAACTGCGCTTTACGGGATCTGCGAGAAGCTAGAGAGTTTACCGCCAAAAACTCGGAAAGACTTTCCGGAATCTGCCCCCACAATGATACGGTGTACTTGCCCCACAACGGTATTGCTCATCGTGCTTCTTTGTTCTTCTTCTTATTATTATTATTTCTCCCTCCGTAATACGCTTTGACTTTGTCAAAATATTAAGGAGACCATAATACTTTATTTGACTATCCTTAATTATTTACCTATTTTGTATTAATAAAAATGTAAGTATTAAAAACTGACTAAAATTATTAAGAAGATTGTAAATAGGAAATAAAAAAGGAAAATTAAAAGATATCAAATTTATTGAGTATAAACTCTATAGGGAATTTAATTCTTGGAGCCAAATATATTGTTTTTTAAAAGGAATGAAGGATATATTTGTTTCCTTAATTATATAAATTTTCTTTAATATTTTAGATTAGGTCCTATTAATATGCATTTATGAATATAAAAAATTAAAGGCTATAACAGAGTGTTCATTGAAAAAAAATATGACTATAAACAGAAGTTGGACACAATTTTGAAACTGACGGAAATGGAATTGAGGACGGTCTTTTTGAAACAGAGGGAGTATTATTATTACTGTCCTTTTCCTCGTCTTTTTGTTATCTACCTTCCTCTTCCTTTTCTTCGCTATTTATCTCATGACGAATATTTCCCCAAGTCCCCTTCACCTTCTTCTTTCCAAATTTCATCTCTTTATAAATATTTATATGCTGGGGTTCCAATTGGTGCAAACTCGCTCTATAAATATCTATGCTTGGGTTCCAATTGATGCAAACAAAATTTTAAGCTGGCACTGGCGACAATAATTCTACCTCCTTTATAAGAAAATCAAAGGTAGTTCTTTCACTGTTCTTAATTTCTCTATTCCGTTTTGTTTCAATCGAACTTTAAGTTTTATATTTTTAAAAGTCGAATTTTTTCAGAAACTCTTTTCTAGGGTTTTAACGAAAATTGGTGTCGTTACTTTTATACTTTACTGTTTGATTAGATATCAGTGATTTTCAATGGAGAATCTGAAAGGAGGGAGTAATTTATGTAATGAGGATTTAATGTCCGAAGAATATGAGGAGGATAACACTGACTCTGGTTTGGGTTCAGATGATGATATTAATTTGTCAGAATCGGGTGAAATTGGGAAGAATTATGTCAAGTAGGGAACCAATGTTGTAGTATTCCAATTGAGTTATATGAGCTTGAAGATTTAACTCAAATTCTTTCGCTTGATACATGGAACAATTGTTTAACTGAGGAGGAGCGTTTTGGTCTTGCTGAATACCTTCCTGCTTTAGACCAGGACGCGTTTACTTGTATTATGGAGGAGCTGTTTAATGGTAACGATTTCAATTTTGGAAGCCCTTTGATGAGGTTTTTCAATATGTTGAAGGGAGGGTTATGTGAACCGAGTGTTGCACTTTATAACCAGAATTTGAATCTCTTGATGAAAAACAAACATAACCACACACTTAAGAATTATCAGAACTCTATGGTGTCTAGGCTTACGCACGCCAAGGATGCATGGAAGAAGAACTGCAATGGGTGTGGCGTTAATGAGAGGTTTCGTGTACTGAATTCGACTAACCCTCGAAGGAGTTTGATGTTTGAAAGTATGGAACGTTCAAGGTCGGAGAGTGATTCTTTACAGAGAGATGAAGTTGATGATGACTTGTGGACCAATAGCATGAAAAGTTGTGGGTCAAAGATGGGTAATCCTGCTTTGTATGGGAAAAATTGTGGGAAAGGGATCTTAAAATAGGCAAGGTCCCTTTAGTGAAAGAATATGGTTTACATTTACATTCTGTTGCTAGGAGAAGGTCATCCCAAGATCATACAAAAAGGCCACTATTATCCGATTCTCTCGTCTGCCTCCAGTTAAAGATCGTATTAGGAGTGCAAAAAATAGATCTCATCACTACTTGAGAGGAAGTCAAGACTTAGACTCCACCATGAATCAGCCGAGAAAAGCTGATGGCTGGGGTATCAGAAACAAGAAATGGAAGATGGGGCAGAAGTTCCAAAGTGGTGGTATAAACAATGCTGGTCACAGTTCAAAAGTTAAGCCGTACATCAGTTATTTTCCTCAAGGGAATGACAGGTTTGTTTTTTCCTATTTTAGGGACAGTAGGCCACAAAAGAAGATCAAAAGGGGTTTCGTTAATAGAGGAGGAGATTACATGCAAAAACGGAGAGGCATGGTTACGCTCACTGATAGTTCCGAAACAGAATCAGAGTCGTCGGATCAGGATGGTATAAAGGAGGATATTGATAATTCGATAAGGACCTCAAGTTATACGTGTGATGCATTCGCAGGTTGCCATTCTGCTATGGTGAAGTCAATGCCAGAACATATGGAGGCTAACTTGTACAAAAAGTGGAATTTTAACGAGACTAAGCATCCATCTAAAATTATGAAAGTTGGAAAGCACAAGGGTAAGAAGAGGGATTCTCGTTACTCGGATAGCATTCCTAACAATATGG
The DNA here is from genome assembly GCF_003573695.1 of Papaver somniferum. NCBI lineage: Eukaryota > Viridiplantae > Streptophyta > Magnoliopsida > Ranunculales > Papaveraceae > Papaver > Papaver somniferum. The sequence continues at coordinate 43,835,325 of NC_039366.1, forward strand.
TAGAGAATGGCCATATGCTGCTTGATTACGGTCAAAAGTGGCAGCCTCCAGCAAAGAGAAAACCGAAAGGAAGATTTGATGGTGACCATTATGTCCTTCAGTCTAATACCATGCACAATTATAGCGATGGAGAAAATGATTTGCATGTAACACCTAATTTAGCAGATGATCACTTGGTGGTTGATAGATTTGGGAAGAAAGATCATGAAATGCCAAATATGCCTTTGTTTGGGTGCAACTCTTTGACAAAGAATATGAAACAGGGTGAAAGGAGAGTGAAGGTTGATTTTGATTCTTTGACCCAATCAGGGACATCTGAACCATTTGTTGTAGAGAGTGATGAAAGGGTCGACGCTGAGCTAGAAACATCACCAATGAAGTCTTACACTTTGATAACACCCACAATTCACACTGATTTCTCATTCTCAATTATACATCTACTTTCTGCTGTCCGTGCGTCAATGCTTACTCCACTAGAAGAATACTCCACTAGAAGAAGATTTCTCAGAGATTGGCAGACATATGGAGAAGAGCTGTGAGAACATGGATGCATTTACTCCTACACAACCTGGTAAAAGATTCCCTTTTCTCACTGCTCAAGAAATCAACAACCGTATGAGAGTTAACCCTGGAGACCCTTGTATTCTTGAAACACAAGAACCACTTCAAGATTTAGTAAGGGGAGTGCTGAAAATATTTTTATCTAGAACAACACCATTAGGATCGGCAGCTTGGAAGGCGCTGGTGTCATTTGAAAACACCAAGAAAGTTTGGTGGTGTATTGGTCCCAGGAGGTCGGATCCTAACACTGTTTAGAGGAGACATCGTCTATGGCTTGGGGTCTTCCACACAAGATGCTTGTGAAATTAGTCGATTCCTTTGCTGATTGGCTGAAAAAAGAGCAAGAGGCCCTTCAGAAAATAGGAAGCCTTCCAACATCACATTTGATGTATATGAAACCCAATGCAGACGAGAAGGAGAGGTTTAAGGACCTAGGAGCTGTTAGGAATGTTATCACCATTATCCCAAGTTCTGAAGAAGCGAAGGCACATTTCCGTAAGGAGGAATATGTTAGGTCTTTAGTGCCCTACAGAGCCTTTTTACACACAGCCGCTGATGGTACTAAATCTGCAGTTGCTCCTATGAGTAGGTTTGGTGGTAAAATGACATCAAAAGTTCAGGAACATTTTATGCTTAAATCTGATCGGCCACCATGTTTTACAGTCCTCCGTGTTGTGAGATATGCAGCTTCTAGATTGCCTGGTGGTATTGGCACCAGAGCAGATGTGTGTGCTTTAATTAGAGATTCACAGTATATTGTGGAACATGTTTCTGATTTTGAACTAAATCAAGTTACTAGTGGATCCCTAGACCGTCTGCACTACGAACTCGATCCTTGTGTTCGGTATCGTAGTGATAAAAAGTTGTGGGTTTATTTACACAAAGATCGAGATGAAGAATAATTCGTGGTTGACGGTACCTCATCTACAAAGACTTGTAAGAAACCAAGAAAACTCCTTTCAGAGGCAAGGGAAGGAACACCAAATCAAGGAGATAAGGTTTTATGTGATGGGTCTATGTCGAATTGGGTGGAATATAGTGAACCACTTGTAGGCTCATCGACGCAGGAGTATGTCAGATAGCAGGCCTTTCTAGTCTTTAAAAAAGAACTGCAAGTTTCAGTAGAGGTCATCCACCAACTTCTCCCATAAATTAGTATCTTTTTGTTTCAGACTCTAGGTTTATCTTAGCTCTTTGACCTGTATATTATTGAACTTCGCTTCAATACATGTATATTGAATTTTTGATATTCCTGGTAAAAATTTAGGTTTGGTGATCATTTTCATCTTTTCTTGTTAGTAAATTTGCCATCTTCTCAAGGACTTGTTGCTTTCAGTTTTAACTGAACTATGTAAGAACCTCATATCGGTGTTCTGTTCAACCCCATGAAACCTTGACCATCTTACACTCATATTAGTCGGTGTTCTGTTCAACATATCAAACACAACTTCCAGCACAACAACAACTAATAGGGGGTTAGTCCTCAAGTGATTTTGGGGGAGTTGAGTGTATTTTAAATCTCAGGGATTTTGAGAGAGTTTGAGAGAGTGTAGGGAGTTTGAGAGAGTTTTGTGTTTTTGAGTTCAGGGAGTTTGGGGGAGTGTAGGGAGTTTGAGAGAGTTTATTAGAGGGAGTTTGGGGGAGTTTGAGAGAGTTCACTCCTAACTCATTCTCTTTTAAGAAACAATAGAATAGAAGAGAAGTATGTGTCTAAATAAGATGACTTAACAAGTGATAGTGATTCTCAATGACACCCGTGCAAAGTAGCAAGCCAATTAATGCATGATGACATAACAAATTATGAAGATAGCTGTAAAGGAATTCTGTTTCACCGAAACACAGTTTCAGATTGTCCGATCTTTGCAGTATTAATACTTACCTGATCCTCTTTAAATTTTTATTGTACACTTACAACTCAATATTCCACAACAAACTCAAAAATCATAGCATTCCAACGGTTCATTAAAAAGATACATTACTCAGAACCCGATTACTTTCAATACGTGCATACAAAATTCAGTCCCGGATTTCTCACACTTTGGTGTACCTAAAGTGATCAGAACTCAATGAAATTTCTACAGTATAAAACCTTCATATATACAAACATCATACTAAAATATCAGCTTTGTACGATAAGCGGAGAATGAGATAAATAGGAATCAGTCCCCTATTCGGGATTTAAACTCAGCAGACCATAGTCATATATTGTGCAAGCTTTGAAGTAGCAAACGTGACCTGATCCGCGTGCAAATTTTACGGTACTTCTATAACATGGTAAAATACGACATACTCAAATTTCATCATATTCCAACGGTTGAATTTAAAGATATAATTATAACAAAAGCACCGTATGAATTGGCTAAAACACGCCAATACGGAATGAAGTACGCCACTGTATTGAACTTTGGCATATAGAATATAAGAGAAGTATGTGTCTAAATAAGATGAATTAACAAGTGATAGTGATTCTCAATGACACCCATGCAAAGTAGCAAGCCAATTAATGCATGATGACATAACAAATTGTGAAGATAGCTGTAAAGGAATTCTGTTTCACCGAAACACAGTTTCAGATTGTCCAATCTTTGCAGTACTAATACTTACCTGATCCTATTTAAATTTTTATAATACACTTACAACTCAATATTCTACAACAAACTCAAAAATCATAGCATTCCAACGGTTCATTAAAAAGATACATTACTCAGAACCCGATTACTTTCAATACGTGCATACAGAATTCAGTTCCGGATTTCTCACACTTTGGTGTACCTAAAGTGATCAGAACTTCATGAAATTTCTACAGTAGGTAACCTTCATATATACAAACATCATACTAAAATTTCAGCTTTGTCCGATAAGCGGAGAATGAGATAAATAGGAATCAGTCCCCTATTCGGGATTTAAACTCAGCAGACCATAGTCATATATTGTGCAAGCTTTGCAGTAGAAAACGTGACCTGATCCGCGTGAAAATTGTACTGTACTTCTATAACAAGGTAAACTACGACATACTCAAATTTCATCATATTCCAACGGTTGAATTTAAAGATATCATTATAATCAAATCATGCAATTTCTTACCAAGATCTTTTGAACCACAAATTAGGGTTTTGACAGAGAGAGAGTACCCACAAAAAAAAACTATACACACAATCAAAATAAACAATCATGGAGATCAAAGATATGAAAAACAATCAAAATAGTACACAAATCAAACTATTATAAACAATCATGGAGATCAAAGAAGAAAAAAAACATACCTGGAAAAAAACGTTTCCTCTTCTTTCTCCTATGGTTTTCTACGCACCAATCTCCTTCCCAAATCTCTACTCTTTTGAGAGATTTGTTGTGAGACCAAAATACACTAAAAACTCCTTCGAACTCCCCAAAGCAACCAACTCCCTAGTATTGTAGGGTTTTATGACTAACAGGGAGTTCAAGAGCTTTTTTTAAACTCCCCAGCGACTAACATGTGTTTTCTAGAGAGTTTAGGAGACTCCTCTAAACTCCCCCACGACTAACGGAGATTTGGAGAGACTCCCTCAAACTCCCTCAGGACTAATAGAAGAAAACCTAAATACATTAAAATCTCTCGAACTCTCCCACGACTAACCCCCTGTAAAATTAAATTTGATGACAATGTGAAAAACATGAATCATTTCTTGCATCAGCAATGACTCAAAACAATGTATTGCACCTTTTAATACAAAATCACACTCAATTAAGAAAATGGTGGTCCATGAAGTGGTTCACTCAATTAAGAAAATGAAAACTAAAAATGGAGGTCTAGGTATTAAGATGGACATGTCCAAGGCCTTTGACATGGTCAATTGGAACTTTTTACTCCAAACCCTTTCTGCTTTTGGTTTCAGTAAGGAGTGGTGTAGTTTAATCCATCAATGTGTGTCTACTGCATCAATTGCAGTGCTTCTAAATGGCACACCAGAGGGTTAAGGCAAGGAGATCCACTATCTCCTTACCTCTTCCTAATCTGTATGGATGTTTCTCTAAGCTCCTTTCAGCAAAAGAAAAAACCAAACATATAAGTGGCATAAAAATATCTAGGCATAGTATCCCAATCTTCCGTCTTCTTTTCGCAGACGATTGTCTGTTGTTCTCTAAAGCGAGTCTAGTTAATTGTAAAAATCTTTTAAATATCATTAACCAATTTAGTAATGCATCTGGTCAGCTCATAAATTTCTAAGTTAGGCATTTTCTTTAGCAAAAGAATCCATTCTAAATTTCAACTGTAACTTTTCCAGAAGCACATTTATTCCCAAAAACAATAAGCAAGTCACCATAGTCTTTACCATTATCTTCCCTTAAGTTAGTTTGGTTTGGATGCCTCTGTTAACATACAAAAAATAAATAAAGGATAAAGCATGAATTAGAACTCTGCACAAATAGAAGAAAAAAATATCAAATTTAGTTTTCAGTAAGTAACACACACATACCTCAAAGTAATTGTTCCACATCTCGTCGGATCCAGTAATCATCTTGTTAGCATCATCCCAACCGAATCCAGAAGTACAAGATTTAAACAAATCCCGGTATTGACCAAATCTAGTCTTCATCCATCTATGTTTCCATTTATAGTTCTCAAAAGATTTGTCACAACCACATGCTTGGTTAAGTTTTGGAAGTATCTCCTCTTCCATTATTCTCTAAGTAAAACATCCACTAGTGTCTTTCTTCTTCTCAAGTGTAGCTTCTACCAACAGTTCCAATAATTTCTCAGTCTCTCGAGTTGTCCATTGTTTGTAATTCGTAGTCACTTCCGTTTCCGGTTCCGTATTCTTATTCTTCCTAACATTCTTTTTCTTCTTGTTGTTTTCCGCAGGTTGGCTGGATTTTTCCATTCTATGGTGTGACATGTTATCTACATTAGTACTTAGACTAATACTATAACTTAACAAAGCAAGGATAGTAATAACACCAAACAGTCTAATGTAAACATGATAAAAAAAATGTGATACTAGATTACACAGTACTAACACGCAGATACTTAGCCAAATTTTAATCAAAGAAAATCCCTTAGCAACTCCTTGCAACAAAAGCACCGTATGAATTGGCTAAAACACGCCAATACGGAATGAAGTACGCCACTGTATTGAACTTTGGCATATAGAATAGAAGATAAGTATGTGTCTAAATAAGAGGACTTAACAAGTGATAGTGATTCTCAATGACACCCATGCAAAGTAGCAAGCCAATTAATGCATGATGACATAACAAATTATGAAAATAGCTGTAAAGGAATTCTGTTTCACCGAAAGACAATTTCAGATTGTCCAATCTTTAGAGTACTAATACTTACCTGATCCTCTTGAAATTTTTACGGTACACTTACAACTCAATATTCCACAACACACTCAAAAATCATAGCATTCCAACGGTTCATTAAAAAGATACATACTCAGAACCCGACTACTTTCAATACGTGCATACAAAATTCAGTTCCGGATTTCTCACACTTTGGTGTACCTAAAGTGATCAGAACTCAATGAAATTTCTACAGTAGGAAACCTTCATATATACAAACATCATACTAAAATATCAGCTTTGTCCGATAAGCGGAGAATGAGATAAATAGGAATCAGTCCCCTATTCGGGATTTAAACTCAGCAGACCATAGTCATATATTGTGCAAGCTTTGCAGTAGCAAATGTGACCTGCTCCGCGTGAGAATTTTACTGTACTTCTATAACAAGTTAAACTACGACATACTCAAATTTCATCATATTCCAACGGTTGAATTTAAAGATATCATTATAACAAAAGCACCGTATGAATTGGCTAAAACACGCCAATACGGAATGAAGTACGCCACTGTATTGAACTTTGACATATAGAATAGAAGAGAAGTATGTGTCTAAATAAGATGACTTAACAAGTGATAGTGATTCTTAATGACACCCGTGCAAAGTAGCAAGCCAATTAATGCATGATGACATAACAAATTATGAAGATAGCTGTAAAGGAATTCTGTTTCACCGAAACACAATTTCAGATTGTCCGATCTTTGCAGTATTAATACTTACCTGATCCTCTTTAAATTTTTATGGTACACTTACAACTCAATATTCCACAACAAACTCAAAAATCATAGCATTCCAACGGTTCATTAAAAAGATACATTACTCAGAACCTGATTACTTTCAATACGTGCATATAGAATTCAGTTCCAGATTTCTCACACTTTGGTGTACCTAAAGTGATCAGAACTCAATGAAATTTCTACAGTATAAAACCTTCATATATACAAACATCATACTAAAATATCAGCTTTGTACGATAAGCGGAGAATGAGATAAATAGGAATCAGTCCCCTATTCGGGATTTAAACTCAGCAGACCATAGTCATATATTGTGCAAGCTTTGAAGTGGCAAACGTGACCTGATCCGCGTGAAAATTTTACTGTACTTCTATAACAAGTTAAACTACGACATGATCAAAGTTCATCATATTCCAACGATTTAATTTAAAGATATAATTATAACAAAAGCACCGTATGAATTGGCTAAAACACGCCAATACGGAATGAAGTACGCCACTGTATTGAACTTTGGCATATAGAATATAAGAGAAGTATGTGTCTAAATAAGATGAATTAACAAGTGATAGTGATTCTCAATGACACCCATGCAAAGTAGCAAGCCAATTAATGCATGATGACATAACAAATTGTGAAGATAGCTGTAAAGGAATTCTGTTTCACCGAAACACAGTTTCAGATTGTCCAATATTTGCAGTACTAATACTTACCTGATCCTCTTTAAATTTTTATGGTACACTTACAACTCAATATTCTACAACAAACTCAAAAATCATAGCATTCCAACGGTTCATTAAAAAGATACATTACTCAGAACCCGATTACTTTCAATACGTGCATACAGAATTCAGTTCCGGATTTCTCACACTTTGGTGTACCTAAAGTGATCATAACTTCATGAAATTTCTACAGTAGGTAACCTTCATATATACAAACATCATACTAAAATTTCAGCTTTGTCTGATAAGCGGAGAATGAGATAAATAGGAATCAGTCCCCTATTCGGGATTTAAACTCAGCAGACCATAGTCATATATTGTGCAAGCTTTGCAGTAGAAAAAGTGACCTGATCCGCGTGAAAATTGTACTGTACTTCTATAACAAGGTAAACTACGACATACTCAAAGTTCATCATATTACAACGGTTGAATTTAAAGATATCATTATAATCAAATCATGCAATTTCTTACCAAGATCTTTTGAACCACAAATTAGGGTTTTGACAGAGAGAGTACCCACAAAAAAAACTATACACACAATCAAAATAAACAATCATGGATATCAAAGATATGAAAAACAATCAAAATAGTACACAAATCAAACTATTATAAACAATCATGGAGATCAAAGAAGAAAAAAAACATACCTGGAAAAAAACGTTTCCTCTTCTTTCTCCTATGGTTTTCTACGCACCAATCTCCTTCCCAAATCTCTACTCTTTTGAGAGATTTGTTGTGAGACCAAAATACACTAAAAACTCCTTCGAACTCCCCAAAGCAACCAACTCCCTAGTATTGTAGGGTTTTATGACTAACAGGGAGTTCAAGAGCTTTTTTTAAACTCCCCAGCGACTAACATGTGTTTTCTAGAGAGTTTAGGAGACTCCTCTAAACTCCCCCACGACTAACGGAGATTTGGAGAGACTCCCTCAAACTCCCTCAGGACTAACAGGAGAAAACCTAAATACATTAAAATCTCTCGAACTCTCCCACGACTAACCCCCTGTAAAATTAAATTTGATGACAATGTGAAAAACATGAATCATTTCTTGCATCAGCAATGACTCAAAACAATGTATTGCACCTTTTAATACAAAATCACACTCAATTAAGAAAATGGTGGTCCATGGTTCACTCAATTAAGAAAATGAAAATTAAAAATGGAGGTCTAGGTATTAAGATGGACATGTCCAAGGCCTTTGACATGGCCAATTGGAACTTTTTCCTCCAAACCCTTTCTGCTTTTGGTTTCAGTAAGGAGTGGTGTAGTTTAATCCATCAATGTGTGTCTACTGCATCAATTGCAGTGCTTCTAAATGGCACACCAGAGGGTTAAGGCAAGGAGATCCACTATCTCCTTACCTCTTCCTAATCTGTATGGATGTTTCTCTAAGCTCCTTTCAGCAAAAGAAAAAACCAAACATATAAGTGGCATAAAAATATCTAGGCATAGTATCCCAATCTTCCGTCTTCTTTTCGCAGACGATTGTCTGTTGTTCTCTAAAGCGAGTCTAGTTAATTGTAAAAATCTTTTAAATATCATTAACCAATTTAGTAATGCATCTGGTCAGCTCATAAAATTTTCTAAGTTAGGCATTTTCTTTAGCAAAAGAATCCATTCTAAATTTCAAAGAATTATGATTAGACTTATGAAGATTAAGAAAATTAGCATTACTGACTCTTTTATTTAGGAGCTCCTTTATTTATTGATAGATCAAAAATCAAGATTTTTGATAAGATAGTCACTAATATGGAAAACAGAGCTCAAAGTTGGAATGACAAAACTTTAGTTCAAGCAAGTAAAAAAGTCCTAATTAAATCTGCTTTATCTAGCCTTATCATATACCAAATGGGGTGTTTTTCTTTGCAATGAAAATTACTGATAAAATAGATGCAGTCCAAAGGGACTTTTGGTGGGGTAAATAGAAAAACTCTAAGGGTTACTATCCCATCAGTTGGGGCTTTATGTGTGAACCGGTTGAAGTAGGTGGTCTAGGCTATAAAGAAGCAAGTAAAATGAATAAGCAATGATTGTTAAACTTGCTTGGAGAATTGCAACTCAACAGAACACCCTTTTAGGCTATGTTCTGAAGAACAAATACTTTAAAAACTCAACTATTTTCCCTGCCAAAAAACATTACAATGCTTCGTGGATATGGGGATGCATTATGCAGGGGTTATCTCTAATCCACAAATTCAGTTGTTGGGAGGTAGGCGACGGTAGGTCTATCAACATTTGGACTGATAAATGTCTTATTGTGGTTCTAAACAAAATCTCTTAACACTTGTATCTGAGTTGTTAGACTCAAATACCAAAAAGTTAAAAGTAGCTTTGCTTCGGAAATTGCTGATATGCTTCTAGGAATTAGAATTTTCACAAATCTGAATGGTAACGACGGAAACTTTACAGTTAAATCTATGTACAAAAAACTGAAAAATCTTTCATTTGATTCCATTAATACTGATATAATTGTTTTCTGGAAATGCTTTTGGAATTTGAATGTATCGCAAGGAATTAAAATCTTCTTATGGAAGTGTATCCATAATGCCTTGCATGTTAGGAAAAAACTGAGTGAACATATGGATGATATAGATACGACTTGCATATTTTGTGAGCATGATTGTGAATCTTTAAAGCACTTGTTTTTTTATTGTCCTTATGCTAAATCTGTGGCCTTACTACCTCCTGTTGTGGGTATAAACCATAGAAGTAACTTAGATTATTCTTTTACTCAAATGTATTCTAACTGGATAGCAGGTATATATGATAACTCTGAGACAGAAATCATGGCTACTAAATGTTGGTTGATTTGGAAGGAAAGATGTCTGAGAATCTTTCAATCCAAATCAACTACAAGCATTCAACTGTCTCTTGCTGTTCAGCGGCATTTGCCTTTTTGGTCTCCTCTGAGACAATCAAAACAGGGAGTTACTTCTGATTCCCTTTCTGTTTTACATAGCCATTGTGACATAAATGCTAGTAGATGGTCAAAACCCCAAGTAAACCAACTCAAAATAAATTTCGATGCTTCTTGGATTGATTCTTCTACTCCTGCTGGATATGGTATAATTCTGCGCTGTGATACAGGTGGTGCAATCCAAGCTACAGTTGGGACTTTCAGGACATCCACAGCAGAAGAAGCAAGAGGCTCTGAGCATGCTGGAAACAACAAACTGGGCAAAAAGAATGGACTTAAAGAACTTCTGGGTGGAAGGTGATTGCCATCGGCTAATCTTTTATGCCGAGGACAAGCAGAGCAACATTTTTTGGAGAAACCAAACCATAGTCTCTGAAGCAGTGAAGATTCTAAAGACTTGTGGAAATTTTTTGGCGTTTATGTTTAAGAACAGGAAAGGCTGTGAAGTGGCAGACATTTTGGCCAAAGAAGCGTATAAACAAGGAATTCATAAACAACAATGGTTGTTGATGCCACATTTTTTAAATTCTGCTTTATTATCGGATGTATGTTTTTCTAATTCAGTTACTAGTTCTAGATTACAAAATGGGGTTAACATTATGTTGGTAGACACCAATATCTCAAATCCGTTTGATGAGATAAGGAAAACCAACATTTTGGAAAATCCTGTGTAATTCTTTGCTTTTCAATATAAGTAATTTTCAAGAAAAAAAAAATACAAAATCACACTCAAAAATCCCTATACGTAGAGCTACATAATCCACTCAATAAAAAGCATTGGATTTCAAATAAGTTGAAACTCCTCCGCAGCCGAAAGAATAAAGCTATATATTCGTAGAAAATATCAAAGATATGTACTTCACCCTAACTTCTTTCTAAACTTAACAAGATACGTGGACGAGAGAGTACATCATACGAGCTATTTATCTGTACAAGCCCTATTTTTTACTTCTATTTTCCCGGGAATCTCATCTCTCTTCTGTTTTTTGCTTTATTCACTTTAATTAATAGCAGTGAGAGGAAGTCTAGAGTCTCTCAACGACTGAGCGCTGATCTCGTATGGCCCGGATAAATGCTTTACATCCCCCCCATTTGCATGCTTGCCTGACTTTGCTTCCCAAAATGGCTTCAACAACTCCTCAAATGCCGGAGTTCTGAGTTCTTCGATGGATGACATGCTTGGTAGATTGAACGATCTCTTTCTTGGGGTTGAACAGGATGGCTCATCCACCTAAAAAATAAGTTGAAAATGGGTTAGTTTTATAAAGTAGAGAAAAGTGGATTAGTTTTATCAAGTTGGAAATGGATTCTTTCAGACAAATTAATTAAAGAAAACAATCACCAACATAAAGTACAACTCATACCGTGTACTCCTTCTCAAGACAGTTTCCTGCATTGTCTGTGATCTCAACAATCTTGTGGTAGTGACCACTCTTCAGTTCCCTCATATCCTCACAACAAGGATCAACCATAGAACTGATGTTCCCACGTGCCTCATGATCAAGTTTTAATGAATCTGCAAAAGCCCTTATTTTAATTAAGTCTTATTAAAAGTATAACTTGGTGATGAAAAAATGAACTTCCCGCTCAAGGAACTTACGGTCAATAGATGAAAGGAGACTCTCGTTTGCAATATCTACATCTTCAAGAGAAGATGAGGCAGCAGCAGATAGTCGACCCCGAAGAATCTGGTTGGCTTCCATTCCGCTCCTACCAGAGAATAATAATATTGATATTTAGTACTCGTGTAGGTCTTTTACCTCATAATCAAACTTATATTGCACTATAAGCTATACAATACGTAACTTACCGAACAATTGAATCTACAGATGCAGCATTGGCTTTCTCCACACTAATGAGGGACTCTTGTGCATCTTTCCATTGTTGTGCACCCATTTTTGCCTTGGTCATACTGCAATTGTCATAAAGAATTAACCCATTTATGCCTCGTTATAAAGAATTAACCCCACCAAGAATATAAGAGAAGTTTATTTTGGTGGCGTCTCGTTATATAGTAGTTCTTACCACTGCTTAAGACCTTCGTCCAAATCATTCTTTCCATTGTCAACTGCAGCAGTATCCTCGCAATAATTAGTTTCCGTTTTTTCCATGTAAGTTGTCCACTCTCCTTTAACAGACCCAGTGAAATCTTGCATTGTTGACACTTCTTGACGTAATTCATCAGTTCTGCACAATGCACTCTCTCGAAGACCGGCAACTGCTGTCTGAACCTGATAAAAGCAGTAGCTGAAGAGTTAGCTTTCACGATCCCTTGGCATGGAACTTAATTATGACGAGAAAGCCATATTCTGGATAACTCTTGCAGGTGCCCAACATAAAGCAGGAACAAGCTAAGGCGGCCAGCAGACTTAGTTGATCGGTGTTATTACTAGTCTAGGTCTTAAAAAAAAATACTAAACAACAAATTGTAGAAGTTTCCTGTGTTGGACACATACCAGCTTTTTCTTCCTTGCACTTGAACTTGCTAGTAGCTCTGCTACTTCCGCTAAAAGTTGTTTTTCTTCATTAGCCGCGCACTCCTACATAGCATCTAAAAAGTTAAAACTATCCAAAAGGGAAGTTATTTTACCAAACAAATAAATCAAATGGAAGAAGTTGCACCTCGTATTTCTGTTCAAGGTCGCACAATTTCTGGTCATTGGCAGTTTGTGATTCTTCCACTATCTGAGACAATTTTGAAGCATGTACGTCTAATGTCTGGAAGAAGTTTACTGTAATTCTGGAAATAGACCGAGTGGTTTCCACTGCTCTGGAGTATCCCTATACTCAAGTCATAGGGTTTAGATTAAGAAACTGAAAGTTACTGTCAGTAGCTCAGAGATGCAGTTAATGAGACGACATGTCATTTACTGACCTCACGCTGTTGCTGTGCATACGATGTCAGCTTATCCCCTTGATTGGAGAGGCTACTTTGAAGTTTGGTAAGTAGAACGTCAGCCTCTTTAGCCACGCCCTTCAAAAGCTGATCCCCAATAAAATAGTAATCAGCACAGATATAATTGATAAGGATGCTGAGAGAAAACTGATGTGTATGCTCATCTATTTTAGGCTTCACCAAGCTCAAGAGTAGATGAACTTACATCCTCAAGGGCAGATGAGTGTTTAGAAACCTCTAAATTCATGTTTGCAAAAGTTGAACTAGAATTTCCATCAAGTTCCCCTGCTAGATCATCTAGAGTTTTAATTCCTGAATTATACATGGTTTGTAGCTTTCCAACCCGTCCTCGAAGTTCTTCAGTAGCCTATAACAGAGATAAATGAAAAACAGTAAGTTCTGCTCTATTTTCAATCAAGAATTCAAGATTCTAGGTACATTCACCCATTATTAAATATGTCATACATCTGCCTTTGTGGAAACAAAAGAATGCATATCTTCCTCCATTTCTTTAAGTTGTTGTTCCTGCTGCACCACAGAAGCTGACACTGTCTTGTGCAAGACCTCAAGTTGCTGAGTCAATTGAGATTGGAATTTCTGGACAATATTTCTGTTTCCATCTTCTATTTTATCTTTGCGCTCTACAAAACACCACAGGGAAAAGTAAAAGGTAAGGTATATGCCACTATTCCAGTATTCATTATATAAGAAAACATGGGTACAAACCAATTTTGGCGAACAATCCTGACACATCTGATGCTGCATTCTCTAGTTCTGATCGAAGCTCAAATGCCCTTTCAACAAGGGCTTTTTCTGCAAAAACGACAAAGGAATAGTAAGAAAAGCAAGAAAAGACATCATGCATGCACAAAACAGAGGTTGAGGGGTGGGGGATATGAACTAATGAAGAGGAAATCCAGATTAAGTATCCAACACCGAAGTTTTCTAGGGTACAGAAGAAATAGGAATCTTCGCTGCTCATATGCATGAATAAGGTAACGGAAGAAATTAGATAGCTTCGTGCTCACCTGCTCGAAGGAGATTAGAGATCAAAAATTCTTTTTCTTTGATGGTTGCATTTGCTTGTCTATATCTCTCTTCTAGATCGAAAAGTGCATGTTCAGTATTTTCGAGTTTTTTCTGCGAGCAAAAAGTAACAAAAAAATACAATAAGTTTTTGCACTGCAGAGAAGAAGCAAAGAACAAAAAAGTTCGAGCATAACCGCTCCAAAAGCAAATAACCTGAGTTTTTTCGAGCTTTTCACTCAACTCTGCTGTCAACAATAACTGAGCATTATGAAGGTCCTGGAGCCCTTCCAATTGCTGTTCAGAACGTATCAATAATTGGTGAGAAAACTTTACATCAATTCCTGGTAGTTAAACTCTACTTAAGGATGTTATATGTTCTTGCATATTACATCCTGTTTCAATTACTGACAACTGTAGCGGTACCTTGTCCTTGAATTCCGAATTAAGTTCCATGCGCTCTATTTTCTCAGTCATGGCCTGGAGAGTAGTTAAAATGATTAACTTTCTAAAGACCTTGAACAAAATATACAAATTCATGATATACCAAACAGTGATACCTTTTTCTCAGCTTCTTCTTGAAGATATCGATCCCGAGGGATATAGATACCATTCTTCTCTCTTGCAGCATAAACCTCTGAAGATAGAAAGATAGTGCATATTGGAAGCTAGAAATTTATTTCCATAAAGATACGGCATTTAAGGTTATTATTATTCTTCAAAGGGAAACAATTAAATTTAACTATGATCAAACATCAAGCAAGAAGAACTTAATAACCTTGCTTAAGGCGGTCAATCTCGGAGTACAAATCCTTGATTACTGCAGATTTCATCATCTTCTGATTCACCTGGAAATAGTTTGGAGAGATTGGAACAGTCAAGGTTTGACGTATGAAGGAAACTTGGAGATCAAGAAGTTATAATTTAAAGATAGACCATCAACTACAAATCAAATCACTGACCTCAGGCTTGTTCTTGATATTTTTAGCGCGGTGTGCATAATCTAGGGTACTGAGAGTCTCTTCCAAACAGTGGATGGAGGGTGATACAGTGGCAATTATGCATGTCTTGGTTTTCCCTCCCAAGGAATCCCGCAGTAATCTTGTCAACTTGCTGTCCCTGATGTCAACCAATGCTCTTAAGAGGTTACTTACCTAGTCCATTATTCACATTAATGTTTCAAAAGTAGCAATAGAACACTTGAGCTGAAATCAGAGATACCTGTACGGAACATGTCCGGAGTGCTCAACAAGCGCATTAATGACTCTGCCTAGTGTAAGCAAGCTTTTATTAATCTCTCCAGCTTCTCTTGCTCTACCCTGCAAACAAAGATGCCCATGTAAAGTCTAAAAACAACAGCATCTGTAGGAGCCCCGAGTAATTTGAAGTTTCGGTAAGATATAACAAATAATGAATATGACCCATAACTAAGTACTAGACATGTTTAACAAATCGTAATACCGAATGAATGGGCATAAGTAGTAATCGGTACCTCTCTCGCACCAGAACGTGAAATGTTCTCAGACCCAGCAAGATCAACAAGGTTAAGCTTTCCACATTTGATTAGCTCTTCTCCTTCAGGCGTGCACTCCTTTATGTGAATGGTGATTGAAAATATAGAGTGAGAACGACTACTTTGCTTGTTAAGAAGAGTTTCTGCAGTTTTCCTCTTCGCAGACCCTTTTTCCAATATTTTATATATTTCACTCGCAGTAGTCACTATCTCTTCTTCCAGACCTCTTACAAAAACACCCCCTTTCCCATCTTCCATGAGGGCGATTGGCTTTTTCGACTTGTCATCAACAAATCTTGACATTTCTTCTGGAGCCAAAAGATCACTTATCTCTTCATTGTACAACTCCAGGAATGTTACTTTCATGCTGTACTCAGCATTCTGGGCTTCAAGTATATCGAAAATTTCCCTAACAGATCTAGGTATGACACCAGCATCACTTGGAAATTCCCCATTCTATAAATTTAAAAAAGAAAAAAAAAATTATAAGAAAACCGCTATAGCCTGTAAGTCAATCAAATGTACTTAAGTTTCTATATAATCATAATCATCTATATAATCAAAACCTTACTTAAATTTCCCTAACAGATCTAGGTATGACACCAGTATCACTTGGAAATTCCCCATTCTATAAATTTAAAAAAAAAAAAAATTATAAGAAAACCGCTATAGCCTGTAAGTCCAATCAAATGTACTTAAGTTTCTATATAATCAAAACCATACATAAGAACAACGAGAGTACCTTGGCTTTCTTCCCTCCCCCTTCCATAGTGTACGTTTTCCCAGTCCCTGTTTGACCATAGGCAAAAATTGTGCAGTTATAGCCTTCTAGGACTTCATTCACAATAGGAGAAACAGCTTGCTCATACAAGTCTTGTTGTTGGGATGTTGGACCAAAGACCTACACATGACATGAGTCTTATTAGCCGTAATCCTCCACAACACAAGTATGATTCTGAAGATAAGTCAAATAATAAGTCTCACAATCTCACACCTTATCAAATGCAAATGTCCTGTCAATTTGTTTGTTTGCTATATTCTGAACTGCATTCACTTCTCTTCTATTCTCATTACAGGAAATCACTACAGGTGTATTAACCCTCATTTCATCATCACTTAAAGGCCTATAAAACACAAAACACCACCAACATTCAAATTAAAACCTCCAAAAGCAATGAACAAACTTGTACATAAAAAATAAAAAATAAAAAAAAATCAATCTATAATTTGATACTAGTTTTCTTCTTGTTTTACCTGCATCGAAGTAGAACCTGAACATTAACTCCTTTATCTTTATCGTGTTTATGACCAGAATTTCCGTCTCCTGACCGCAGATCTCTTGTCGCCTTATCAGTTGAACGTGGTGTTTGTGAAGGCGATAAAGATACTAATCTCCTCAGCTGCGTTTGTGGATCCATCTATAAATTTGTTTCACAGATCTCTAAAAACTTCTGCAAAATTCAACCAATACAGTCCAGGTTGGTACCAAATCAGTCTTAACAAAAAAAAAGAAAAAAGAAAAGAAAAAGGTAATCAAACTTTAATAAGATCCATCAAGATGAGAGAACGATTCGATCGAATAACGTATCAATGACCTAATAATCTTAAACAACAACTTATGTCATTACAAACAAACTTACTGCCAAATGCCGGCCGATTCAACAACTTGGAAATGTAGACGAAAATTCCAAAACTTTATTACAAATTTTGTGGAATAAATGAATTGCAGAAAAAAGAAATGATTCAAAGAATTTTAGACAGAGAGAAGAGTTTTAAAAGAGAGAAACTGAAGTATGTTTCTCGTCTTGTACTATAAAATGGAGTAGCAAGGCACGGGATAGAGAGAGAGAGAGGAGGTGGAGCCAAACTAATTATGCCGTTAATGAAAAGTTAAGAATTAAACGACTAAGTAATTAACGGCGTTAAGTTTCCGGTTTCTATTTCCTTCTCCTTTTTTTTTCCTTTTTTTTTTTCTTCTTTCTGACCGTTAGTCCGATACTCCGATACCAACAAATTCCTCGGTAGCAATTTTTCATACCTTTAATTTAGATGGGAATGTTATAAACACCCCTAATATTCATATGCGTATTCACAAATACCCTTTACAGTCTTTATAAATGTCCCTAATGGCAATTGAAATTTTAATTAAAAATATAATTTTCGTAATCTCATTTTTAACCTTCCATCTCTTATTCTTCCATATTTCTAATAACGCAAAACAAAAATCTCCATCGCCTTCATCGTTCCCACCACCACCACCATCTGCATCGCTCCCATCATCATCTCAATTTCCTCCACCACAACCAGCACCACCACCTTTGTCACATCCGCCGTTATTATCAACAAATCTATCAAATTATTTCTGGTTTGGTTTTGGTAGATGGAAAATGAAGTTTACAGATTACAAAGGATCGACCTAAGTTGATCCCGGTTCAATATTGTAAGTGGATAACCTAATTTCATCATATCTCACTTAACTCCATATTAATTTTGATTTTGATGTTGATATCGACTCGATTTTAGTTTCTCTATTAGAAGTTTTTCTTATTCTCAGTCGACAACCAACTCGAATTTCAAATCTATTTGATACATCTACAACTATTTTTGATGGAACGGGATCAGAAGATAATTTATTCTCTGCTTGTTGATAATGAGAAATTTGGATCTATAGTTAAAGTATGGATTGCAGCTTGGTTTGTGCCTGCATTTAGGGCATAATTTTAGTGGTAAATTGTATTCAATCGGTAACTTTACCTATGATTTTGAAACCCCTTATAAAGATTTAGTTGCAGAATCTCATAATGGTACTTGGTAAGACTACCTGTTTTCTTCTTGGAATGTTTTGTCGTGTGAATTTTAATCTAAAATCTCCTTAAGCACTATTATAGTAGAGTGCTAGTAAAGATGGTGGGCAGCATTGCTATTATAGTAGCTTTAGCTTCTTTAGTTGTAAGATAATTGATTATTCAGTATCCACTTGTTTTTAATTGTACAATGTTTTATTTTGTTTTCGTTTTGTATTCTTGTTGTGGTATGGTTATAGTTAGTGTCTAATATCATTTGCTTGTTATGTCTACGTTAAAGAGGGCTGACCCAATGACACAGGCTACCAAAGCTGCCAAGGCACTGAAATCACAAAGAATGAAATTTGAACTGAGTTTTGTCATTGAGAAGTTGCAAATTGGTAACCCACATAAGTTTGCTCTACATTGTAATTCATCTGGTGAGTACTCGAGCTTTCTCAGGTTATGCTGTGCTGCATTTGCAGATGATTTTACACTGCCACACGTGTCTTCTATATGGAGTATTGTTTTCTCTTCTACATTAGTCGTACCAACTAACTAGTGTCAATCATGCCATGTGTTAGGTTAAGTTCTTTCCTTTCTTGTCTAAACATCTTCATATTTTACTAGTTTCATTTCTTAAGTTGCAACTTGGATATAATTGAGATTTGATAATATGAGGTTTTGAATGAAGAATAGAGCTTGTTACTGGTTAAGTTTTTATAGCGTTTGGACATCTTATTTGGTGGATAACAGCAGGTATTAGACATATAGTTGGTGTTCATCTCTTGACCCAGATGGAATCGGACCCTTAGTGAGTTAGTTCTGGTGACTTAGTGAAGTGAAGCTTAGACAAGTCATTTTAAATGAGTAAATCATTACAGAACCAGGAACCATGTGATCTGTCTTGGTAAGTATAGAAAATATATGTGACAACAGCCCACCTACTGCTGCTCGGTTTGCATTTGCTAAAAATATTTTCAATTAGGACTGTTTGTGTATACATTCGTGTAGAGGAGGATGAAATTGATTACTGATGACAATGCAAAAAACTTACTACTGCAAAGTTTCTTTAGTCTTGGCAGGTATATATAGATGCAATGATATATATTTTTAAGAATTCGCTTTGGATTTTATTATTTTCTGTGTTGATTTTATGTACTGGTTTCGGATTGAAGCAGGAAGCTTCTACAACAACTGATAATATTTGTGAGTATGTTGCAAATGCTCCTCAGCATTCTTTAGGTTTCGATAGTTATACATCAGTAAGTGTAGTATGTTAATTGGATTTGATATTGATGTGTTATTTTGTATTGACGAATCTGTGGTGCAATGGTAGCACGACTGACTCCATGTCAGAAAATGTGTGTTCGACTCACGCCGGGTTCACTCATCTGTGTAACACTTTGGAGACAACTTGTGCTAGTTGCTTCCATATTTTGAGATAAAAAGTTGCCTCTAGATTTGGAGACAACTTGGGCTAGTTGGCTTCAATTTTTTAGCAACTTGTGCCTATATAGTTTTTTGTTGGACACAACTTGTGCTAGTTGCCTCCATATTTGTAGACAACTTGAACAAGTTGCTTTCGAATATGGAGACAACTAGCCCAAGTTTCATAGCTGGTTTTGAATTGTGTTTTGGTTTGTCTGATGATGTTGCTATATGTTATAAAAAAAGAAATGAGTTGGGTTTGGATTGGATTGGATTGAGCTGTTGAATTTGTCTCCAAATCTGAAGGTAGAGAGTGCGTGGTAGATTGAGCTGTTGAAGTTGGATTTGTGCTGAAATCGAGAACGAGACAAAGTGGGTGCTACTCAGTTGAAAGCTCATCCAGACTTGAGCTATGTTACTTGAAAATTATGTTATCTGCACCATTCATGGCAAAATAGTTAAAATTGTCGGTGGGTAATTGATTGTAGGTGAATCATGTCCTACTGGAAGAGGCCAGAGAGATGAACAATGTGTTGATCAATACAAAACTGAGTATTGGTGACAAAAGTATCACTATAGCGTCAGATGTAGGTGAAGATGTTGAAGAAATGATTGTCAACTGTAAATTCAGCCCAATATCTCACAGTTCCAAGTACTGAAAAGGTGAAAAATGCCACCTTTGTTACTTTAGTTAATTATGATAAACTTGATATGCTTAGATGTTATATGATGTTTGTGTACCAGTTTCCTGCTTTAAGGATGTGGTTCTTAATTTCTGCAAATTATCCCTCGTGTTGCCCTGTACTATTAGATTGTTCGCACGACATTCAGAGGTAAGAGAATCAACGCACCAACTATTGTTATTTATTATTTTTAGCATCACGCATATTTTTAGAGCTGTTCCCCAAATATGGAGGCAACTTGAGCTAGTTTTTTTTTTTTTGAGAAGCATGTGAAATTATCTTTATACATACATCTTAAAATAGTTGCGAGGAATCTGTGGTGCAATGGTAGCATGACTGACTTCGTGTCAGAGGATGTGTGTTCGACTCACGCTAGATTCACTCATTTGCATATGTCTTTTTTTCTTTTTTTAGCCAAACTTCTTCTAGTTAGAAGCAACTTGACCTAGTTGGCTCCATATTTAGGGGCAACTTGTGCTAGTTGCTCTCGCACTTGGAAGCAACTTGAGCTAGTTGGCTCCAGATTTGGGGACAACTTGTGCTAGTTGTTCTCGCACTTGGAAGCAACTTGAGATAGTTTAGAAGTAACTTGAGCTAGTTGGCTCCAAACTTGGAAACAACTGGATCAAGTTGGTTCCATCTTTGGAGACAACTCGAGCAAGTTGCCTCCACTTTCAGAGCTTAGACTGGCTACTACACTTCCGGAAACAACTTCAACAACTTGTGGAAGTAAAAAAATTCAACAAAAGTACTAAACAACCCAAACTCTTGTTGCCACAGCCTATCGAGAACCAAGGTTTGATGCTCAACAAAACAAAGACAAATATAAATAAATGGGAACAACTACAAGTGGAACACTGGATTACTAAACAACTAGAGTTCAAGGACCAGCATCATGGATTTATCAATAAGAGAGGTATAACTACATCAACATGAGAAGTAATACCACACATTGGAAATAACAGCAAGTGACTCATATGTCAAAGATGTCGAAGGAAACACTTAATCTTAACACATCCACCAGGGTTCATTCCTCCGGCCTCGCTTATATCTGGCTTAAGGACTGCAACATCCTCCCAACCAACTTTCTTTGCATATTCCTCACCTGGTAGTAGATTTTAACCTGCATGAAATGGATATCAACCACATTATTCATTGCTTTCTTGTGCTCCTCATTTGACTGGTCCCTGCTTAAGTCTCACTACTGCCAATGTTGCTAGAGTAGTAAAGGGTTAGACACCAAGTGGGCAATGCACAATACATAAATGAATGGATAATGTGAATTGGTTGGAGTTGTCTTTATTTGCATGTCTTGCAGCTGACAAGATTGAGTAAACTATCTTGTTGTCAAAAATCAAAATCACTCAGTCATAAAATATCCAGTTCATAAGCAGTCCTCTAGGAATGGAGCCAACCAACTCTAGTTGCTTCTGAATCTGAGAGCAACTGACACAAGTTGTCTCATATTTTTCACATGATAATAACACGCTCATGCACTCTTAGAGGGAATTGTGTTGCACTCTGGATATCAAAGCTGATACCAAATTTTTTTTACATGTGTTCAATGAACGAACCAGCATGATTAGTATGATTCTATAGAAGCATACAAAGTAACCTACTTCACTAGATTGAACGAACGCCAAAGCATGATCAGTATGATTCTACAAAAAGATTGTAAAATAACCAAAATGAACATTCATAAACGTAACATACTGAACATGTTTAGAACTCAGAGAAATTCACAAATAACATGTTTCACTCACACAGAATACAAATATAGAGTCAAGTAGCACAATTTTTGTCTCTAAATATGAAGGCAACTAGTACAGGTTGCTTTCAAATATGGGAACAACTAGCATAAGTTGCCTCCCCAAAATACAAAGACAACTAGTACAGGTTGTTTCTCCAAAATCTGTAGTAAAATCCCTTTTCCCTATATAATGTTTTTGCAAGAGATACGATGATATTTACATACACGCCATTAGAACCATTATGCAGAGATTCAAAATAAACTACACTTCTAATTCAACATAATGAAACAAAGTAACTATGAAATAGAACAAAGTAAAAGTTGAGAGAAACTAGCAAAAGTTGTTTCCACATCTGCGAGCAACTTCATCAAGTTCCCTCTAGAAATGTAGTCAACTAACTCTAGTTGCTTCTGAATCTGGTAGAAATAACATGTTCTGTGACACTTATTGTACAGTTGAAGTCCAAAAATTTACAAATTAAAACCAAACACTCATACAAACCATCAAACCCTTATATAAGAGACGGAAATCATATATGAAACAGTTATGCTTCAAATAATTGAATCAATAACTGAATCAACAACTGCTAATTCAAAACCCTAACTGATTCAAAATAACTTCTGAATCAAAATAACTTCAACAACCTAAAATCAGAAACAAAATAAAATACTAATCAGAAACAAACAATCAAAACCAATGTAAGTTTTACCTTTCTGAATTCAAACTGGAAGACTTCTACTTCTTTATCAGTAACAAAATCAGTCGTTTGGATTGATTTTTCATCACATGCAACATCAAATCGAAGAAAATTAGTATGAATCGGTAATTAAGAAAATGTAAATCGATTTTTTCAATAGTTTTTTTAAACAATTTCGTTCATGAAACGCTAAAAGATCGAATTCATCTGATGATTAAACTAAATCAAACACAAAATCTATGTATTACCTTCGATTTTTTTTTTGTTGTTGCTCACTGCATCTCTGAAAACCTAATGAAATCGATTTTTTTCTTCTGTTTTCAGTTGAATTTCTTCTTCTAAATCAAAGAACACTTCAGATCTACTAGCTTTCTTTCGGATTTGAGTTGATTCTGCAATTTTTCAGTGGTGATTTCAGTTTTTTTCGTTTTTCTTCTGAAACTGTGAGAATAAGGGAGAGAGAAAGAAATGGAATGAAATGGGAAATAGCTGGCTCTTTAATCTGTTGTGCAACGTTTATTTGTATTTATTGAAGGTTATTTTAGTAAACTTATAATCCGGGTTTGTGCTTTCACAAGCCTATGGGTGTTTGTATAAGTTGATAAGGGTATTTTGAAGGGGCCCTATAGTAAAGGCATTTAAATAATGTTCACTTAATTTAAATTTCAACGAATAAGAAAAAAAAAAAACTGTGAAGTTTTGAATTTTAAAATCTTCAAAACCACTCCCTAGTTTTAAGGAATTTTTATATACAAAAAACCCGTCCACGTATTTAAAATTTCTTTAGTCTAGTCTTGTCTTTACATTTGTAGGGGAAGACGACAAGCACGTTATTAGACCGTCTTTTGTTCCTTTCTTTTTCCATCTGCCTTTTGTCTTTCGAATGCGCAAAATTGGTCATACGACCATAACCCATAAAGTATGGGAGTAACGGATTTGTAAAATATAGGTTTGGGCGAAAAAACATAGGAAATATTAGTCATATATACCCTTTGCTTTACAATTTATTATTTTTCTTATCTTTTATCTCTCCTATTTAATTTCTCTCTCTTTAATTAAAATTAATCGCGAGAAATGTCTTAACTTCCGAAATATAAGTCGAATTTTAATAAAATTTATATTTTTGGAAAGGGCTCGAAAATCTCTACAAAACAAGATCCATTGTTGATATGAAATTCGAAAAAAAAAAATATATATATTATTTTAACCCAAGCCGAGTTTACATTATGCACCCAGGTGCAACTTAACAATATTTATTTCATATAAAAATATCATTATGCACCCAGGTGCAACTTGGCCAAAATTTATTTCATATAAAAATACCATTATGTACCCAGGTGCAACCTGGCCAAAATTTATTTTCTATAGAAAAATGCATTATGCACCCAGGTGCAACCTGGCCAAAACATTTTTCTATAAGAATCAAAAGAATATGCATGATGCACCCAGGTGCAACATAGTCTAAAACCTATTTCTTCTATGAATATGCATTATGCACTCAGGTGCATCTTGTGTATTTCGTGGATAAATATAAGTTTATCCTAAAAATCACTTGCAATATATTATATACGACCAAAACCAGTAGCTCATGATCTCGAGCAATAAGTTCAATGTCATTATCATCACACTCAGCATTAAAACATCAAGCAAAACAAGTATTAAAGAAGAAAAATAAAAGAACAACATTTCTTAATATATATATATATATATACATTATGCACTCGGGTGCAACCAGATCAAAATCTATTTTTATGTCAGAATATACATTTTACACCCAGGTACAACCTGTCCAAAATCTATTTCTATAGAAATATAGATTATGCATCCAGGTGCACCTAGTCAAAACGTGTGATATTCATTAATGTGGACGAGAAGCTACAAAGTTTTATCTATTTTGTATTCCATATGTATTGATAGTTTTGTCACTAAAATTGACAAAGGGGGAGATTGTTAGAGCATTGCTCGGTCGAACTCGCAAGCGTTGCTATCTCAAGCTTGTTTATCAAATTTAGTTGTCAAAACTATGTGTCTTGATTTCTAGTCTACTTATGGCTAAGTCTCGGACTAGGATAGTTAAGTGTAGTTGAGCTCCAGACTCCATGGCGATCATCTTACGAAGACGAAGAACTACTCAAGGAACCAGTGCAACTTCATACGACTAAAAGGTATGTGGAGACTTGAACTTATCTATCACTCAAAAGTCTATCTACTCTATCTCCTACTCTTGGGACAAAAGTCGTATAAGTATGATAGTTTTCATACATACACATTTGTTATTTCGAGCCGAGTTTACTCGCCTATCTTTTTCTCGAAATATGTGTTGGTAAGCTTTCGCTTTAACCATTTTTCATCTTTACCCGTGACGAAAGTCATGATGACGTTTCAATCTTGAAAATGGCTTTGATGACGATAGTTGTGAATAACGACTATTATAACATTATAGAAGAATGTTTCAATGATTGAAATGTAGAGTTGAGATTACCATCTATGGATATAAGCATATATAGTGTGTTCGCACATTAGTGTATAAATCCATGTACCGGAAACCAAGTGTGTGTGTATGTGTGCATACGGTATTGGTGAAGGAGACAGGTTGGGTACGCGTACTGGCGGAACTTTTCCTCCCGGAAAATTTTGCTGAGTTTGAGTTTACGAACTCATAAACCAGACACCTTAGGTACGCGTACCCGTATGCATACTGGCGGAACTTTTCTACCCGAAAAATTCTGCTGAGTTTGGAAACCAAAACCAACTCAAATCCGGTAGCTAAGGTACGCATACCCGTACGCGTACCCAAGCGGGTTATTTCTCAAATCGGTAGTTCATGAACTTAAAAACAATAAATTATAAGGAATGCAATCTTTGCAAACCGTGGCTATATTGTTCATGAATTGATTCAAATGAATCAAACCGATTTTGTTTCAATTATGTCTATGAATAAAGACCTAAGCAATTAAACAACTCTTCAACTAGTTCTTATGAGTCATTTGAACTAGTTATGAGAAAGATGAATACGGTTAATATGGAAGTGCTCATATGGCTAACCATTCGTTAACTATTTGTGAACCAACTAAGTGTACACGTTTAGGTACGGTTACTCAAACCTAAATGAAATACATTTCATTTTTGGAGATTAGAAGTTTGTTTCTTTTTAAAATAACAATTTAGAGAAACGTGATTCTTCTTACCACAGTGTGAACAGAATTGTGGACTAGAAACCTTTGTTGCATTGTTTTTACACACAACTTCATTAGGTGTTGGCAGGTTACGTGAACGTTTTTTGCCAGACACCTCCTCAGTAATAACTTTCCCATTGCATGGTTGTGTCAAGGAACTAGAACAATAGGCAGTGATTTAAAATTACTTTTAAAAACAGAGTTTTCTTCTTTCAAAGCATGACACTGTTCCCGAGAAAATAGAAGATCTGCGACAAATTTATCTTTATCGACACAAAGACTGTCCTTTTCCAATTTGCGAGACTTGAGTAAACATTCTTCTCTAATTAGACTTTTTCTAAGGGTATTTTCAAGTATACTAATCTTTTCATCACGATTAGTAACATCTTGTTCAAATCTGCATATATCCTTAGAGAGATTGTTAATATAACCAGAGGGATTTACCAAGCTCACCTGAAACCTGAGTACATGCTTCTTCAAGATCTCTAATTCTAGAAGTTTGGAGATCAATGAAGTCAAGAGCCTTTTTTAGACTTCTGGTAAGTTCCAACTCAGTAATTAAGGGAAGCATATCATCAAAGACTGACAACATGTTGTCTTTTTCTCTGGATTCGGAAGAATCAACTAAGGAGTTATCCTTTGAGGTAAGTCCCAAGCACTTGGCATAATCAAAACTGGTTGGAGACATTTTTGTACGTGAATACATATTCTACAATATTTCCAAACACAAACTTATTAGGTATTAACGTGTTTGCCTGTTCTGATACCAACTGAAAACGACGTGGGTACCAAAATACACCACCAACTTTTTCTTAGGCAATCTGTATAGACAAATTCAACACAACTTCGAGAGTAAAAACTCAACAAGGAAAGTGCATAGAGTTATCTCTCTGTCTCTCTCTTTCTCGTTGTTAGAACGTTTACAGAGTTGAATCCGTGAACCTAACTACAAAGAGAGTTCTTGGACGGTACCAAAGACCAATGTCCAAGGATCAATCAAGTCTTTTCCAACTAACAAGGTTGGACCTAGCTATTGTGATTGATCAACGCACAACCTGTGATAATTCAATTATAAAAATAAGTAATATAATGCGGAAAAAGAAATAACACAGACACCAGAAGTTTTGTTAACGAGGAAACCGCAAATGCAGAAAAACCCCGGGACTTAGTCCAGATTGAACACCAAACTGTATTAAGCCGCTACAGACACTAGCCTACTACCAATTAACTTTGTCTGGAATGTAGTTGAGCCCGAACTCAGTCTCTCACTGATTCGGGTACATTCGCGCTCCTTACACCTCTTGAATCTCAGCAGGACTCTGCGCAATTGATTCCCTTAGACACCAATTAAGAGTTGCTTCAACTCAATTGACGACTTTAAACCAAATCTGGCTCCCACGGATTAAGCCTATTTATTGATTTTCTGATTTATGATCTAAATGGATGATCAGATCAAATGATAGATCCAGGTGATGAAAATCGATAGCAACTTAAACAAAAGTCTGGCTATCCTCAAAATCCGGACTTATGCAACCCGAAGTTGAAAAAGCTTGGGTACAACTACCACACCCAATATTTCGATTAGAAAACTGTATGGACTAACTTCAATATACTTTTAAGAGAATCAACTAGACTCAATCTTAATAAAGTATATCAAAGAGTTATATCTCACTTTCTCGATTCAATTCTTACTCAAGCAAATAGAAATCTGCGAGTCTAATTGAATACAAGAGAAATCACTTGAACGGTACCAAAGACCAATGTTCAAGGATCAATCAATTTCAATCAACAACCAAAGGTCGGATTTCCCAATTGATTGATTCAAACACACAACATATGATATTTCAATTATATAACAAAATATAATGCGGAAAAGAAATAACACATACACCAGAAGTTTTGTTAACGAGGAAACCGCAAATGCAGAAAAACCCCGGGACCTAGTATAGATTGAACACACACTGTATTAAGCCGCTACAGATACTAGCCTACTACAGACTAACTTCGGTCTGGACTGTAGTTGAACTACAATCAATCTCGCACTGATCCAAGGTACGGTTGCGCTCCTTACGTCTCTGATCCCAGCAGGATACTACACACTTGATTCCCTTAGCTGATCTCACCCACAACTAAGAGTTGCTATGACCCAAAGTCGAAGACTTTAATAAACAAATCTGTATCACACATAAAAGTCTACGGTAATAGATAAATCTGCCTCCCACAGAAATACCTAAGAGTTTTGTTCCGTCTTTTGATAAATCAAGGTGAACAAGAACCAATTGATAACCCAGACTTATATTCCCGAAGAACAACCTAGTATTATCAATCACCTCACAATAATCTTAATCGACGCGGTGAAAGAAGATATTGTGGAATCACAAACGATTAGACGAAGATGTTTGTGATTACTTTTATATATTGCCTATCAAAGATATTAATCTCAAGCCAATCGTTACGATTGTACTCAATATGATAGAAACAACAAGATCAGATCACACAACTACAAGAAAGTAGTATCGGTCTGGCTTCAAAATCCCAATGAAGTCTTCGAGTCGTTAACCTACATGGTCTCGGAAGAAACCTAAGGTTAAAGGAGAATCAACTCTATCTTATACAAATAGTATCACACATGAGGTATGGGGATTAGGTTTCCCAGTTGCTAGAGTTCTCCTTTATATAGTCTTTCAAATCAGGGTTTGCAATCAATGTTATCTTAGTAACAAAGCATTCAATATTCACCGTTAGATGAAAACCTGATTAGATTCAAGCTAATATCTTTCAACCGTTAGATCGAAAACTTAGCTTGTTACACACAAATGAAATGCACGTTTTTAGGTTTGTGTAACCGTACCCAAACATGTACATTTATTAGTTCAACAGTAGTTAACCAAATGGTTAGCCATATGAGCACTTCCATATTTACCATATTCTTCTTTACCATAACTAGTTCAAATGACTCAAATGAACTAGTTAGAGAGTCGTTCAATTGCTTAGATCTTATAGAAGTATACAAGACACAATCGAAGCAAAAACGATTTGATTCACTCGAATCGATTCATGAACTTTATAACCACGGTTTGCAAACTTGCATTCCTTAGTTAATATAAGTATAAGTTCACGGACAATCGTTTTTAGAAAATAACCAACCTAAGTACGCGAACTAGGTACGCGGACTTAAGTACCCGGAATAAGTTTGTAAATAGTTCACAAACTCAAGCAGATTTTCTCGGGAAGAGAACCTCCTACAGTACGCGGACTGGGTTCGCGGACTCTGATCCGGTTTCCTGAGCAGCAAAGTACGCAGACTTTGGTTCAAGGAATAAGGACTTATACATGTATGTGTTACTACACAATGCTTATATCCAACAATGGTTATATAATCTAAACTCTCATTTTAATCATTTAAACATTCTTAGAGGACATTATATAGTTGTTATTCACAAACCATTTTTCGTCAAAGCCATTTTCAAGTGATTGAAACTTAACATGAATTTCGTCACTAGGTAAAGATGAACTTGGCCAAAGAGAAAGCTTACCAACACATATTCCGAGAAATAGATAAGCGAGATAAACTCGACTCAAAATAGCAAATGTGTATAATCATAGTCTATATAGTAAAACGACTTTTCTCTCAAGATAGGAGATAGAGTAGATAGACTTTTGAGTGATAGATAAGTTCAAGTCTCCACATACCTTTTAGTCGATGAAGTTTCACTAGTTCCTTGAGTAGTTCTTCGTCTTGTATGATGATCGCCATGGAGTTCTTGAGCTCAACTACACTTCCTATCCTAGTCCGAGACTTAGCTATAGTAGACTAGAAATCAGGACTTATAGTTTTGATCACTAACATTGACAAACATGCTTGAGATCGCATGCGAGTTCGACCGAGCAGTGCTCTAAATGAAGTGCAACCTAGATTATTACTCACCTCACAAGTATAAAACTTGCGGAATCAACAAAGTATGATACGAAGAGACTTGGTTGATTACTATCTATCTTGATTGACGGAGCAAGGCTCTACAAACAATCAAGATCAGGATACTCAAGTTATCAAGATAAAAGATAACTGGACCTGGCTTCGCGAATCCCAATGAAGTATTTGTAGTCGTTAAACCCTAAAAGGGTTTCTGGAGAGGACGACTCTAGATACAACTATGACACACCAAAAAGTAGTGTCAGGATTCAAAGATCCGAGTTGCAAAGTGTTCCCCTTATATAGACTTCAAAGCCTAGGTTGCTTTAGGTTTAAGCTAAGATAGCTTTGGAACCAATCAATCAATATTCACCGTTAGATGAAAGCTTTGAATCTTATTCACATATACAAGATATATACTATGGTTAGGTAAACCGTAACCGAACCGTGTATAAAGATTATGTTCAATATGGTTAGCCGAAACTAGCCTGTTTGAACTTAAAAGCTTAACACTCATTTTCATGTTCACAAGACATTAATATTGAGTCACAACTATGGGATCAAATGAGTCTAGGGTTAATTAGAGAATTGATCAAATGCAAATTACTTCAAGAAAATAATTTAATCGCAATTGAATCACAACGACATAGATTGTAAATGTACAAAGTACAAGTACTTGAACTGTTCGTGAATCAACTGAGTCATGGTACGTGGACTGGTTTGCAAACTTGTATGAAATTACCGAGTTCCGGAGTTAATAGAACTACTCAGTTCATAAACCGGTTTGCACACTTATGAAATTACCAAGTTCTGGACTCTTACAGAACTTTTCAGTACACGTACCGGTTTGCAAACTTTGAACTAATTCAAAGTTCCGGAGTTTATAAAAAAATTTAGTTCACGTACCGGTTTGCAAACTTTGGACGTTTGCCGGTTCCGGAGTTCACATAACGTTAAGTTTACATACCGTTTTGGGTACTAAACTGGTTCTAGAACATAGAACTGTTTTGTCTCGCATACCTGTTTGATTATTTTAATCTGGTTCCCTTACCAAAGTTCCACATGGTTTGTATACGAATATACATACCTATTTGGATCACGAAACAAACCGATTTTCCCATGACGTACGTGTCATACAAATATGAAAGTCGATATATAGCTACTCCGCTACATGTACGAATACATGTAAAACGAATTCGAACATATAACATTTTTTCAGTTTGTAAGACTAATAACACTGTCTTGTATTCCGAATATAGTAGTTCTATATTTCTCTAAATCGATTCTAAACATTCCTGAATAACATCAATGACACATATCATTGTTCCAGGTTATTTTCGAACGATAGACTTGAATCATGATTTGGTTCCAAACAATAAATTGTTTTCCACCAAATTTGATCAAGCATGAACAAATGTTCATTAAGCTTAGTCATTATATTTCGAGAAATTCATAAACTAAATAATTAGTTCTCGACTCAAAGTTCTTGTCTATGCAAGCTAGTCTAATTAGTTATGCAACAATCGTCTCAAGATAGAAAAGTGAATATAACTTGAGAAATAGGTGGTTCAGTGTTCACTTAACTTTTGTTGATGAAGTTCTCCAAAAGCTTCGGTTGATCTTCTCCTTCAAACGGTAGAACGCAAATGATGACTGGTTTGTTTCTCAACTCCACTATCCTAGACCGAGACTTAACTAATTGTAGATAAAAATCAAGATATAGTTTTGGCAACTAAATTTGACAACAAGCTTGATATAGAAACACTTGTGAGTTCGACCGAGCAATTCTCTAACAATACCTTTCAAGATGGCTATGTTCATTGACCTTTCAAGAGTTTTGATGGCTTCCATGATGGGGTTAATGGAAGGGGTTATGCCAAAAACTCCTTATTACGTCACTTACATGACAAGCATATCTTCTCTGAGAAAAAAAATACTACTTGCAAAGATGTAATTTCCAAGCATTTCAATGTATACCAGGCATGGGAGAGAGCTTTACTGCACCTTCGTATGTGTTTATGCAGTAGGTGTATGCCTCTACATGCTTGGAAGATGCCATATAAAGGGAGATAAGGGGTTGTTCATGGGGATATTATTGCTGGTCCTATCAATGGGTATGTGGCGGATTTCCTCCTTCATGGTTTGGCTAAACCAGACGCAGTTCAAGACTTTTTATCACTTGGCGCAGGTTGTGTGAGAATACTTCAGTGGCTGAACCTTTTTCTCTAACTCTGGAACTGTTAAATGATGTGTTTCAGAGGAAGTTTACTACTATCACCTGTATTCCTCATCAATGCAGGCTTAGCTTCTCACGGAATTTGAAGGGTTGTCTCGATAAGGTGTTGATTAATCCAACTGATACCACCGCATGGTCGAAACTTGTTTTGCTTCCTATTTGTACTTTGAGTTTATACAAACCAAAAAGCTCAGCTGAAGAGAAATCCTGTGCTATAAAAGGTTGCAAATTACATCCATTAACCAGGCCCTGACTGATTGGAAGGAGACGAACGGGTGGTTTATTATGATCAATTAAATGTTACAGTTGCTTGTTCCGAATCAGTTTAAGCAAACCATTCCGCAGAGTCGAGAATCTTCCAACTTGAATGCTTGTCGGAGGAAGATGAGTTACAGACATTATACTTCGGAAATTCATGTATTATCATCAATTGGTGTTGCACCTTGCAATGAGTCCACCTTCTATGAGATGCAGTTGAAGCATCCAGTTGCACCTGCTCCTTCAATTCCTTCGGAACCTGTCACGGGTGGGCCAATTATGGTTGAGTTTAAGGCAGTTCTTAGCACCATCAAGAGCTTTCCTAAGTGTACTTCTTGTGGTCGAGATGGTTTGCGCGCACAACATTTGATTGATGTATTGAGTGGTGTTGCGACGACAATTTCAGATGATTTGTTATGTTCGATTACAGGGGTCGTCAACCTTTGGCTAGCAGGAAAATGCCTCAACGGTTTAGTGAGTTCATAGATAGTGCACCACTAAATCTATTATTAAAATCGGAGGGTGGGGGTGGGGGTGGGGGGGCTTAGGCCTGGCGCGGTAGGCACTATTTGGTGCAGGTTGCTTTCTAAAGTAGTGGCTTTCTCCGTCAGCAAGGCCATGACGTCTTACCTGGGAGATCACCAATTTGGTGTTGGTGTACCATTTGGCGGTGAGGGTATTTTACACGCTGTTAATAGGTTGTTGGAGATGAAAGGCCACTCGGGTAAGATGTCAATGTTACTTATTGAATTCTCTATTGCGTTCAATATGGTGTGAAGATCTCATCTCATCAAGGAGGTACGACTTGATTGTCCAGGTATTTCACGTTGGGTTGAATTTTTCCACATCAGGCCTGCTAGACTTTATTATGACCGGTATATTTTGTCCTCTGCTCTCGGTGTTCAGCAAGGAGACCCCTTCGGTCCCTTGTTGTTTGCTCTGACACTACATCCCCTTGTGAAGTTCATTGGCTCTCGGTGCAAGCTTGATTTGCACGCCTGGTATTTGGATGATGGTGCTATCATAGGGTATACGCTTGAGGTTGCCAAAGCCTTAAGTATCATAGAATCCGAGGGTCCATGTAGGGGTTTACATCTCAATATAAAGAAAACCGAGGTCTTTTGGCCTTCCATTGATCCCAGAGGTATCGCATAAGGTGTATTCCCTATTGATATTGGTAGACCCATTAATGGTGTTAAGATTTTAGGGGGACCAGTGAGTTTGGATATGAAATTCATTAGTGATATGTTTTTAGCAGAGTGAATAAGACTGTTCAGCTAATAGCCTCCACCAAAAAACTCAAAGACCCCCAAAGTGAGATGTTTTTACTTCGCAACTGCACTGGTGTGTCCAGATTGTTTCGCATTGCGTACTACCAACCTGGAAGCACTGCAATAGGCCACTGATCATTTTGATGACCATTTATTTCAATTTTGAGACTCTTAGCCACGGGATATGGGGCTTGTTTTGGGCCTTTGCAACAGAAATTATCTACTTTTCCTATCAAAGATGGTGGTTTGGGTATTTACACTATGGCAGACACACGTACTTATTGTTATCTTTCCTCTCAGATCTAGATTGTTTCAGTGCAAAAAGTGATTCTTGGCAGCTTATTCCCACAGATAAAGGTTATGCTTATCAGTTGGATCTTCATAACTTCATCTAGGTATGTGGATTGGCTTCTAATTACTGTGTTGATGATACTGCACCCCCCCCCCCCCCCCTTGATGCATTCCCTGTCAGATACTTATTTTGACGTGGTTAAAAAGCAAATCCCCATCCAATTTTCTATGTATGCAAGAGATTTAATCCCGTGGAAATGTAACCGTATTAAGCACGCACATGATTATCTATTAGTTGTATCCATTAGTGGGCTGAATCAGTACTTTGGGCCAAGACAGTTTAGAGTTGTAGTATGTTACCGCCTTGGTATTCCATTATTTATCAAAGATGGCCTATGCTCAATATGTAGTAGACCCATGGATATATTTGGTGATCATGCACCTCATTTTACGTGATGTAATTGCTGACAGCGCGTAAAGAGGTTTCTATGGGATTTTTGTCAGATGATAATAGAGATTTACGCCCTACAGATATTCTTGTTTATAATTGGGAGGATTGCCAAGATGTTTGTATGGATGTCACCGGTGTCTCATCCTTCACTGGTGAAAGTACACGTGCTTTCATCTCAGGCCATGGCATTTCGAATGTTGTATTGCGTAAACATACTAAATACTTATACAAGTGTATTTCGCATGGTTATGGTTTGGGTGTTCTTGCTTTCTCTACCTTGGGGGAGATTAGTGAGGATACTTTATGTTTTTTTAAGAGATTGAAGAATTGTTTTGCTAGTTTTGATGCTAGTATTGGCGTATGGAGTTTATTTTTTATATATTGGGTGTTGCTATTCAAAAAGGTGTTGGAGCCCAGATTGTTGCTAGGTTACCAACCAAAACTCTGTACGAATCAATGTAATAATTCTTGAATGAATAAAAAATTTAATTAAAAAAATAATAAATAACGGAAATTAGGGGGAGAGGCGGCTAGAACCGGCGGCATGGCCGGACGCTATCCATGGGGACCCACCCCCGGTTCCTTACTTTATATCATTATTATTTTATCTCTCTTCCTTTTCCTTCTTTGATGAAACTTCCAAATCCTAGTTCTTCCATGTTTTTGGATGCTCCTTTGAGCATTATTACTAAATACACCCATGTCTCTTACTCGGAGCTTACTCTGGGGTGCCCCTAATGCCCGAGAGATGAAGATCCATTACTATTCCATGGAATTTAATTGAGAAAAAACCAAGGATCGGAGTAAGTGAATATTAGGGTTTAATTAGCATATTTTTTCTAGGAATTTAACTGATGAAAACTGTACTAGAATTATTTAATTGGTTGCTCTCCATTAGCATGACACATGTCTAGGAACCTTTGATAGCTTCAGATATGATGTGATCAGCATCATATTTATTCTGAATGTTAATCTGGGTCGGACACCAGAGAAGAATTCCAAACTCAACAAAAATGTTGAATCTTTCAGCTTAATCATGAAATATATGAAATATTAAAAACTTTGCCTCAGAAACCCTAATATATTGCTGTCAAATATTAATACTGTCATGATATTAAAGAACTGCAATTTACTTCTCTTGCGGAAAATGAAGATATGCATTTCTTATGATTCCTATGCTGATCAGAGATACATAATTTCCGATATGATTTTACAAATATGACATTTGTCAAAAATCCACCATCAACATTTAGTCCCTTGTTTAGAGTGTGACAGTCATGTTCCGCAGTATGCACATAGATGGTGATTTTTACTGACATAAGCAAAATGAATAAATAGGTTCAGTTGTCAGATGTTATCGGGACTTCCGACCCAATAATGCTCCAATCATGTCGAGTGATCGTTGAAGGAGTAATCGCCGGATGTAGGAGCTCTTGAATAATGATTGGGCATCGTCCGGAGAGCATAAACTGATGAGGCATGCTGATTTTGGTGGTAGCAGGACCATGTTAACCCGTATATGGCACATGTGCTGCTAGAAAGAGGAATCCTAATTTGACTGAAATTAAGAAAACCTAAAAACACATATAAAAGGGAGTAAAACC
The DNA here is from genome assembly GCF_003573695.1 of Papaver somniferum. Classification (NCBI taxonomy): domain Eukaryota; kingdom Viridiplantae; phylum Streptophyta; class Magnoliopsida; order Ranunculales; family Papaveraceae; genus Papaver; species Papaver somniferum. Next base: position 43,871,562 of record NC_039366.1, read on the forward strand.
CCTTTAATTTTTCACCTTCTTTCACCACCACTGACCTAGCAGCACTGCCTTCTTCTCCTTCCATTCTCAGGAAGCAACTCCTACCGCCGGAACCACCGCCGGCTGACCAACCGCTCGCGACAATTCCGATGGCCGATAAGTTTTTTATTTTTATTTTCACTTTTTTCTAATTATTTCTTTTTCTGCAACATGATGCCTCATCCATGGGAAGAAAAATTATATCAGTATTTTTTAAGAATAAATGAAGATTTAGATCAAAATACCTGATTTTTTACTTCCAGTGCTTCAATCGTCTTCGCAAGTGCTTTAATCATCTTTGGTGAAGCAAGAGGAAGTCCTTGTAGCATCAACTCTTGTACTATCACCGCTGGTTGTTAGTCGAAGCATTATAATAGGTAAATATTGGTTTCACCATATTACCTCTTACTTCAGAAAATTCTCTTATATTTGATTCTGTTGTTGACTTCGAATATTCGTTTCAATCGTCTTCGTAATGGATGACGAAGTCTCCAAATCATATTTATAATACTGATTTTTCAGAGAATCCAATCCATAGAATAACCAGAACAGCAAGGATGAGGACCTTTGGAGATGCATATCCCGATTTATATATTTATTTTGACAAACTGGAGAGATTGATAAAAGCTATACCTCTTAATCGTCTAAATATTGTACGTCGTCGTACTCATTCCTTTTTGGATTCAAACTCAAAAGAAGAAGAAATAGTGCGTGATGAAATCCTTCAAAGGTGAAGAACTGATGATGAAAAACTTGTGAATATCAACAAAAGTGTCGCTGTCTTGAACAGAGAAGACTTGAAGCTAAGGAGGAACAACATGTTCATATTGGTGGGGTTGCATCAGACTCTGATATAATAAGTCGTTATCCTGAATGGAAACCCACTGATCTTGAAGCTAAGCCGTATTCTCCTGATGTGATGTCCAAACTACTAGTTGCAACTGATCTTAAATCCGGACACGAGGAAAATGCTCATTCAGATATGACTTACAATGATCCGAACGATTGTTTGGAAGAAGACCCTGAAGAAGATTCTGAATCCGATCCATAAGAAGACTCCGAAGAAGAGATGGATGATGATGAATGCGATTATAGTGACGAATCTGACTGTTAGAGCATTGCTCGGTCGAACTCAAAAGTGTTGCTATATCAAGCTTGTTGTCAAATTTAGTTGTCAAAATTATATCTTGATTTCTAGTCTACAATTAGTTAAGTCTCGGTCTAGGATAGTGAAGTCGAGAAACGAACCAGTCATCATTTGCGTTCTACCATTTGAAAGCGAAGATCAAGCGAAGCTTTTGGAGAACTTCATCAACAAAAGGTAAGTGAAGACTGAACCACTTATTTCTCAAGTTATATTCACTTTCTATCTTTGAGACGTTTATCGCAAAACTAATTAGACTAGCTTGCATAGACAATACTTTCGAGTCGAGAACTAATTATTTATTTTACGAAATTTCTCGAAATATAATGACTAAGCTTAATGAACATTTGTTCATACTTGATCAAATTCAGTGGAGAACTATTTATTATTTGGAACCAAATCATGATTCAAGTTTATCATTCTAAAAAATAGCCTGGAACACTGATATGTGTCACTGATGTTATTCAGGAATGTTTCAAATCGATTTAGAGAAATATATAACTACTATATTCGGAATACAAGACAGTGTTATCAGTCTTACAAACTAAGAAAACTGTTATATGTCTGAAGTTGTATTATATGTATTCGTACACGTAGAGGAGTAGCTATATTTCGACTTTTAAATTTGTGTGATATGCATATTCGTATGTACATCATGGGAAAATCTGTTTGTTTCGTGATCCAGATAGGCATGTATATTCGTATACAAACCATTATGGAACTGCGGTAAGGGAACCGGGTTAAATAGTCAAACCGGAATTCGAGCCAAAATAGTTTTATGTTCTAGAACAGTTTAGTACCCAAACTGGTACGCAAGCTGAATGTTCTTTGAACTCCGGAATCGGCAAAGGTCTTAAGTTTGCAAATCGCTACGTGAACTAAAAAGTTCTATAGATTCAGGAACTTTGAGTTAGTTCAAAGTTTTCAAACCGGTACGTGAACTGAAAAATATTATTACCGAGTCCGAAACTCGGTAATTGCATAAGTGTGCAAACCGATTTATGAACTGAGAAGTTCTGTAGCCTCCGGAACTCGGTTATTGCATATAAGTTTGCAAGCCGGTCCGCGTACTATGACTCAGCCGATTGACGAACGATCCATGTAATTGCACTTTGTACATTTACAAACTATGTTGATTATGATTCAATTGCGATTAAATTATTTCTATGAAGTAATTTTCATTTGATCACTTCTCTAATTAACATTAGACTCATTTGATCACATGATTGTGACTCAAGATTAATGTCTTAGTGAACATGAAAATGAGTGTTAAGCTTTTAAGTTCAAATCGTCTAACCATGTTGAACATAGTCTTTATACACGGTTCGGTTACAGTTTACCTAACCAGAGTGCATATCTTGTATATGTGAATAAGATTCAAAGCTTTCATCTAACGGTGAATATTGTTTGCTTGATTCCAAAGCTATCTTAGCTTAAACCTAAAGCAAACTAGGCTTTGAAGTCTATATAAGGGGAACTCTTGGCAACTGGGATCTTTGAATCCTGATACTACTTTTTAGTGTGTCCTAGTTGTATCTGAAAAAGCGGGGGTCTAACAACACCACCCAATATTTCGCTTAACAATCTGTATGGACTAACTCCGAAATACTTTGCTAGAGAATCAACTAGACAGTCAGACTCAATCTAGATAAAAGTATCTCAAGGAGTTAATATCTGTCTCTTGGTTTGATCTTTACTCAAGCTAAAAAAATAGCGAGTCTTTATCAAACATAAGGAATAAGTTGGATGGTACCAAAGACCAATATCCAAGTGTTAATCAATGAAATCAACAACAACAAGGCCGGATCTCTAATTGATTAAACTTCAACGCACAACCTGCATTATTTCAAATTATAAAGATAAAATAATATAATGCGGAAATTGAAATAACACAGACACCAGAAGTTTTGTTAACGAGGAAACCGCAAATGCAGAAAAACCTCGGGACCTAATCCAGATTGAATACACACTGTATTAAGCCGCTACAGACACTAGCCTACTCCAAGCTAACTTCGGACTGGACTATAGTTGAACCCCAATCAGTCTCCCACTAATTCAAGGTACAGTTGTACTCCCTACGCCTCTGATCCCAGCAGGATACTGCGCACTTGATTCCCTTAGCTGATCTCACCCACAACTAAGAGTTGCTGCAACCCAAAATCGCAGAATTGATAATAAACAAATCCGTCTCACACAGAAAAGTCTATCAGACGAAAAATCTGTCTCCCACAGAAGAACCTTAGGTTTTTGTTCCGTCTTATGATATGAAATCAAGGTGAGTAGGAACCAATTGATAATCCGGTCTTATATTCCCGAAGAACAACCTAGATTAATCAATCACCTCTCAACAGTCTTACCTGTATAAACAAGAGGACGTCGAGGAATCACAAACAGTGAGACGAAGATGTTTGTGACTTCTTTATCTTGCATATCGGAGAACTCTCACGATCTCAAGCTAATCAATAAGATTTTATTCGTATGATAGAAGATGCAAGATCAGATCACACAACTACGATAAAAGTAGTATCGGTCTGGCTTCACAATCCCAATGAAGTCTTCAAGTCGTTAACCTGGTTTTAGAGAAGAAAACCAAAGGTTAGAGGAGAATCGACTCTAGCGAGCGCACTAGTATCACACAGACGTGTGGGGATTAGTTTTTCCCAATGCTAGATGTCTCCTTTATATAGTCTTCAAATCAGGGTTTTGCCTTAGGTACAAAGCAATCAATATTCACCGATAGATGAAAACCTGATTTATATTCAAGCTAATATTTCTCAACTTTTAGATTGAAAACTTAGCTTGTCACACACACTTGAGATATACGTTTACTGGGTTTGTGAAAACCGTACCCAAACGTGTACGTGTATGTTGGTTCAACATAGTAACCCAAAAGGTTAACCATATGAGCATTTCATATTAACCTTGTTCTTCTTCACCGTTAGAGAGTTGTTCAATTGCTATGAGATCTTATGTAACTATACAAGACACAATTGAAACAAAGATGATTCGATTCGATTGGATCGGCTCATGAACTTTATAGCCACGGTTTGCATACTGCATTCCTTAGTAATTTAAGTTTCATGTTCAGAGCACATATTTAGATCATAACCCACTCAAGTTCGTAAACAAGTTCGCGGACTTAAGGCAACCGGAAGAGTTTCCAAACTCAGCAGAAAATCTCGGCAAAGAGACTTCTGCCAGTTCGCAGACTAGGTTCACGGACTGAGTTCGCGGACTAAACACGCAAACGAGTTTTTGGAAATCCCAGCAGAAATTATCGGTACGAGAACTTCCGTCAGTTCGCGGACTGAGTTCGCAAACTGAGTTCGCGGACTTGGCAAAGCCAATTCCTCCGGTTTCTCTCAATCAACAAAGTTCGCAAACTTCGGATTAAGGAGTAGGACTTATGCACATATGTGTTACCACACAATGTTTATATCCATCATTGGTTATATAGACCTAAACTCCCATTCCAACCATTGAAACATTCTTAGAGGACGTTATATAGTTGTTACACTATTTCTCATCAAAGCGATTTTCAAAGTGATTGAAACATTATGACTTTAGTCACTAGATGAAGATAAACCTGATCAAAGCGAAACACTTTACCAACACATGATTTCGAGATATAGATAGGCGAGATATACTCGGCTCGAAATATCAAATGTGTATGATCCAGTCTATATAGCATACGACTTTCGTCTCATAAGAAGTAGGAGATAGAGTAGATAGAATTTTGAGTGATAGATAAGTTCAAGTCTCCACATACCTTTTTGTTGATGAAGGTCCACGGTTCCTTGAGTAGATCTTCGTCGTTGTATGATGAATCTCCATGAAGTCCTTGAGCTCAACTGCACTTTTCTATCCTAGTCCGAGACTTAGCTATGCAGACTAGAAATCAAGACTCATAGTTTTGAACACTAACATTGACAAACATGCTTGATATAGCAATGCATGCGAGGTCGACCGAGCTATGCTCTAACAATCTCCCCCTTTGTCAATTTTAGTGACAAAACTATTAATACATATGGAATAAAAAAAATATAAACTTTAGTGGCTCCTATTCCATAGTCTAATCTTCAACGTTCCCTGAAATCTTCGTCCTTCCAAGTACTCCAATGATCCCAAAGGTTGTAAGTTTAGCATCACCGTTGTTGAAGATCCGTAGCTATAACAATGAGAGAAATCGAGATTCTCGATCATCATTATACAGTGACATAGTATTATTATGTAACATCAAAGTCCAATTGCATCACGACTTTAACAATAATACTACGGTGATATGTATCACTCCCCCTTAGTCAATACTCCGTCTCACATGGAAACCACTCCCCCTTACACAATGATCCGAAAACCATATATATATGTAGTAGAACTACACATTAATTCTACCCTTTTTTGTCAATAAAATTGGCAAAGGTACAAGAACGGGATCCTAATGAAATTTCCGAGAAGAGACGTTTCATAGACTAAAAGAAAAAATACATACCAACTTAATTTAGATGCAATCATAAAGCCGAAGCTAAATGCATTCATCAAGGAGTTTTAAGATACAAGATAACCCCTATAAAATTCCACATCCGCACACCCTGGAAGATATTACCATTAAGCACAAGTTCAAAAGAACTCTCCCCCATTTGATGTCATTCTCGAAAGAACAACAAGAGCGACCTTAATTTCGAAAGAAAAGAAGGAGTTTTAAATGAACACCCAAAAACCATAGGAATGATTTTCTATATCCAAAACTCAATCAAATTAATCACAAGTAAACATATGATTAATTTAATTGGAATATGCAACTAAATCAAATCACAAAAGTGATCAATTTAATTAATTGTGCTCAACATAAGTAAACTTACGGAGCAACGACTAAGGTAATCATACGGAGATGACTAACTTAATCGTTCACATACTCAACATAAGGAAAACCTTACGGAATATACGACTACATTAACCAATAGAACATGATTAGTATAGCCGTTCATATATTAAACACAAGGACTTGTGGAATATATGAATACTCAACTAGACTAATTACAAGAGAACCTACAATTAATCCAATTGGAAAACACAACCAAACTAATCACAGAAGTAATCAATTTAATTGTCAAAAGTTTTGCTCGACAAAAGAAGACTTTCGAAGCAAATAACCAACCAAAATGATTAATTTAGCTCAAAGAGCCTCACAGTATTACATAAAATATGGATCAGTTTAGATAAATATTGTGGAATACACAAGGATTCATCCTATCTTCCATCACTATTCGCATAACGACATTCAATTAGACATAATCCTTGCAAACAAAATATTTTAACCTATCTTCCGTCAAAGATTGACAATATAGGCTTAACTTTTGTATTTGTCAAAAGTTTATTCATTCTTTTATCACTACATGCATATCGACATACGAAAGACTTTACTTTTGACAAGGTATGGGACAACCATAGTTCACAGACGCAAACACACATATCCCATAACAATATTGCAATATATAAAACCATAAAGATTAATACTGCAAAAATCATCTTCCAAACAAATTTAGAATTTAAACCAATAAATCTAAAACATGAAGATGAAAACGTTGGACATAGCTATGTGAAATCACAATAATGGTTATTCCAAACTCTAGTTATTCTTCTAACAAAAACAAGAAGATAGAAGATTTACTAGGCAATAAGACAAACTCGTAATGCACATACAAGATGATTTGTCCTTATAGGGTAGAATCAATCTTTTTCGCATGGATTTACACCAATAATAGCTACCAAAGGCGTATAAAAATATTTTGTTAACAAAGAAGAACATACAAAGTCAATAACGACTATGCACCATAGTTCACAAAGGATGATTCTGAACATTCAAGAATTCCATAGCACTGCGTACTACTTTCCATTATTGAACTTACTTCTTTGCGATTCACCAACAACATTCTTGTAAAAACTACAAATTAGCTTAGAAGAGTAGTACTCCAGGAATCCAAGTGAAGTTCAAGAGAAGTGGAACAAGTGCAACGAAACGGAGCAAAATACTCAAAATTAAGAGACAGGACAAATACCAATCTTAACTCATCCAAATTCAAGGTTTTTCATCTCCATTTTGAAGAGAATCCAAATAGGAAGAGAGTGCAAAAAGAATGAGGTCAATCCGAGTTCGGACGAAGAAGTTACGGCCAAAACAAGTTTACCGAATATCGACGTCAAGTATGCATACGGGTTTGCGAACTTAAACCCCTGGATTTTGATTTTGAATGTTGTAATGCATACTTGGTATATGTACCATGTAGTCCAAACATCCCGAACTATTATTTTCAAACCTAAACATTTAAGAACCTTAAACACAGATCAAGTTAGGTAGAAATGAATGATAAGCAAGATTATTATAAGTATTCTAAGCAAATAAAAGTACAAATCTTGCTCAAGTTTATAGACATACCTTTTTAGATGGATCCAATCGAATTCTACCGCCTTACCGAACATAATCTATGTGCCCCAATTCTTGTGCTTCCCTCACCGTATACAAAGCAGGGCATTCCTTGGTGAGGATGCACTTCTAACACAATCAAGTTGTGTTGGGGTGAACAATGTCTTGCTCACCACAAGTGACCTTTGGATTATCATGAAAGAGATCGCTTTTAGAACCTTTCACATCCAATTCCATTTTTCCAAAAAACTTGTTAAGTTCCAACATTCATGGATATTGCCTTCTCCATAGTCATGGAATTTTCTGGGAGATCATTCCTTTTCACACTCAAAACATCATCAACTTTCTTTGGTATCCACTTCTGAGTGCGTTTAGGAACAATTGGAACCTTCTTCCAATTACTCACTTATAGAATTCTCGGAAGAGAATTGGATTGACTATTATTTTGCAAGTTAGTCTTTCTCCAGTTGGGAGCATCAGATCTTGTCTTTGTCTTTACGAAGTTATCCTTTTGATAACCATTACGATTGTGAAAAGGATTCGTACGACGTTTATAGACAAATCTAGGTTTATCATAACACTGATTCCCTTGCCTAAAGGTTGGACAATTACAACCTGTAACGTTAAGAGGATCAGTCTTAACGTATGATCTTGGTTTCACAACTTCTTGTGATGCCCAAACAAGAACATCATGAAGTTTCTCATTCCTTATACGGAAACGACATCTCCTTTCCAAGTGACCTTTATTTCCGTAATAGTGGCAAACATAAGGAATGTTCTTACCTTGATCCATGTGTGCTGTCTTTGGAGGTTGATAAACTTTGCTCTTTTGAACCTTAACTGCAGGTGAAGGTATTTCACTACCTTTTGTTGAGAAGAATCATTAGCCTTGACAAATTTTACCTCTTTGCTAATACTTGGAGCATCTATTCCCTTATAGCCCAATCCTCGTGTATCACGATGATTTTTACTTGCTCCTAGCATGGTGGTTAATTTGTTTGAACTAGTATTGAACTTTTTCAAGTCATCTTCCAACATCTTGATTTTATCAAGAGCAGCAGCTAAATCAGCCTTAAGGAGTTTTTCTCGAGCGAGACAAGCACTTTCTCTGTCATCAAAACTAATTTGTTGAGAGTTAAACCTTGCTTCAGATTCTGCAAGTTTCTCTTCCAACAAAAAGTACTTTTGATAAATATTATCACATTCAAGTGACTTCATACGTAGGTTTTCCTCAGAATCCTTGAGGATCGATTCGCAAGAACGATTCGAAAAATAAATACATGCGTAACATCTTCTCAATTTCTTGTTTTCTCGACAGAGAGGAATCAGAAGAGGTGAGACATGAGAAGTTGTAATCTTCTTCATTTTCCATGAATCCAAAAACTTAACATACTCTGAGACTTCCTCATCAACATCTCTATCAATATCTGAATCACCTTCATCAGAAAATTCATCCAACTGTTCTTCTAGGAGAGTTTCCCAATCAACAGTTTTTACATCAAGAGAATGTTTAGATATTGACTTAGATGTGACAGTTCTCTCAGGTGAATCCAAGCTTTTAGAATCATCTGGTAATTTATGAACTGGTACGTTATTAGAGATAGACACGTCCATAATGAAATCGCTACAAACACAGACTTATAAGGTCTTTAATCGTGTTTGCCTGCTCTGATACCAATTGAAAATGCGGAGGTCTAACAACACCACTGATAAACACGTCTGTGGTACATATTACACTCATATTTATATTAGTTAGGACTCTATATTTTACTAATAACACAATTTTAGTGTTTTTGAAGAAAGTACGAGTGAATTCGATAATCGAGTCGAACATGACTAATTAAGAAGATAAATGGCGTTTGCGACCATTGCTACTTATGTCACCAAAATGAGCCAAGAGTTTTAATTAACTTCAGCACCACTATATGCATCAGAAGGGTGGAGACAGAGAAGCAAGGGAGTTGCTTGTGCATATTTCAAGCACGTCAATCCCACTAGTTAGCCAAGTGAACGACAACAGACGTGGCTAGTCACATACCACATGTCTGTTAGTGGTATATAATTAAAGAACATCATCTTCCTTTGGGTGGAGCATTTTCTTTGTGAAGTTCGAGCAGTGTTTCCATTTTATTGTGAAGTTCGAAACAGAAGGGAGTTTCTCCAAGCAGCTGCCAATTACATTTTTGAGATGGGACACCAAAGGATTTCAGTGACAACACAGTGCAGTGTGGTGTTAAACGGTGTTGTTGACATTGCATGCATGGCTGCCGTATGAGTGACGCTGGGGTTAAGCTTTGCCTATAATCAGATGGTCGTAAATTAGGAGATGTTAATGAAGATCATCGGAGCTGCTGGTGATGAACTGGTTTGCCATGAATCAACTTGGCTGTACCAAGGACTAAAGAGTGGTGCTAGATGTGGACTGAAGTTCAGAGAACTGTTGAGTTGGTTCATCGGTACAGTGCAATTGGTGAACACTTGCTCGGTTCAACTAGGTTCAGAGATGGAAGGAGTTGTGCGAGGGTCAGTAGGAGATGAAGCAGCTGAAACGATGGAGTTGTTGTGCAGATGATGGAGGACTGAAATAGATCGGAACAATTAGTGACTGGTGGATTTGATCTCTGGGGTTTGTAAGGTGAACTGAACCACGAGATGCTTATGCTGGTTCGTCAATTGTTGGCAGTCGATGGAAGAAGGTGCTAGTAAGCAAGGCAAGCAGTAGAGAGACCGATGGAGGTGCTTAAAGGGTTATCAGATGTGTTGGCTGAGCTGGTTGCATATTGGGTTTTTGATTCGAATGCAGACAAGAGATGCCAAGAGTTGGACGGACATCATCTGAAATTGGACGAGACATTGCCTGAAAGCTGGACATAGAGGGCCACTAAATGGAAATGGGTATTATGCTCCGGGTGGTGAAGTTGGAGGTGATTGAATTGGGTCTGTGCCAGAACCCACTAGGTCTTATTCTTTGCAGCACCTATGCTATATAAGAGTAACGAAGAGGAAGTGACAGGGGGTTTGGAGGCCGACTGGAGGAGAGTCTTGGAACGGCCGTGAAGGCGAAAAACAGAAGAACAAGGATTGGAGGAAGAAAGACAATTCGGTGACAAGGATCTGATCTTTTCCTCTCTTTTCTTCTGGTTATCATTTTAGATGGGTTTTAAGAAACCCATAATCATGTATTGCTAGATTTTATAGCTAGGGTTTTTGGTGGAAACTACTTCAAGCATAGACCTTTGTGAATAAATTGAAATTATTTTGGTATTAGGCTATATAATTGAATGTTAAAGTCTATAATTATGTTTATCGATTTTATTAAAACATGAGTTGTCGCACACCGGCTTTGTATGATACATTAGCCTCTGTTCATAAATTCATATAGTTTGCAATTGTATTTGTTAGTATTTGATAATTCATGCTTAGGTTAAATCTTTTGATGGGTTATGCTTAGACGAAGCAAATGAAAATTGTGAATCTACAAATTATGTTTTCGATAATTCTCTCGTCATTATAATTTGATAGTTCATGCTTAGATAATTTGATGGGCTATACTTAGGAGATGCGAGTTTATGATCAAAAACATATACCAATAATAGGTGAACAAAGACGTTTACATAAATTTGGATTTGAGTTCTTTTCGGTGCGAAATATAAATAGTAGTGGAACCCATAAACTCTGGTTACCGACTTTTCCATTGGATTCGTTTAGTTTGTTTAATTTATTTTCTTTGTTTTTACAATTCTAAAAATATCAAAAACATCTTTTGTTGCTTAATCAATTAAGAATATTGGTTACAGTATTTCCACCGCTCCTAGTGGAAACGACCCGTACTTGCCTCTGTCTACTAGTTAGACACCGTGCGATTGCGGTTTATAATATTATATAGGCACTCCCGAAAGCCTATCAACCACCCAATATTTCGCTTAGCAATCTGTATGGACTAACTCCGAAATACTTTGCTAGAGAATCAAGTAGACAGTCAGACTCAATCTAGATAAAATTATCTCAAGGAGTTAATATCTCCCTCTTGGTTTGATCTTTACTCAAGCTAAAACAATAGCGAGTCTTTATCAAACATAAGGAATAACTTATATGGTACCAAAGACCAATATCCAAGTGTTAATCAATGAAATCAACAACAACAAGGTCGGATCTCTAATTGATTAAACTTCAACGCACAACCTGCATTATTTCAAATTATAAAGATAAAACAATATAATGCGGAAATTGAAATAATACAGACACCAGAAGTTTTGTTAACGAGGAAACCGCAAATGCATAAAAACCTCGGGACCTAATCCAGATTGAATACACACTGTATTAAGCCGCTACAGACACTAGCCTACTCCAAGCTAACTTCGGACTGGACTATAGTTGAACCCCAATCAGTCTCCCACTAATTCAAGGTACAGTTGTACTCCCTACGCCCATGATCCCAGCAGGATACTGCACACTTGATTCCCTTAGCTGATCTCACCCACAACTAAGAGTTTCTGCAACCCAAAATCGCAGACTTGATAATAAACAAATCTGTCTCACACAGAAAAGTCTATCAAAGGATAAATCTGTCTCCCACAGAAGAACCCTAGATTTTTGTTCCGTCTTATGATATGAAATCAAGGTGAACAGGAACCAATTGATAATCCGGTCTTATATTCCCGAAGAACAACCTAGATTAATCAATCACCTCTCAACAGTCTTACTTGTATAAACAAGAGGACGTCGAGGAATCACAAACAGTGAGACGAAGATGTTTGTGACTTCTTTATCTTTCATATCGGAGAACTCTCACGATCTCAATCCAATCAATAAGATTGTACTCGTACGATAGAAGGTGCAAGATCAGATCACACAACTACGATAAAAGTAGTATCGGTCTGGCTTCACAATCCCAATGAAGTCTTTAAGTCGTTAACCTGGTTTTAGAGAAGAAAATCAAAGGTTGGAGGAGAATCGACTCTAGCGAGCGCACTAGTATCACATAGACGTGTGGGGATTAGTTTTGCCCAATGCTAGATGTCTCCTTTATATAGTCTTCAAATCAGGGTTTTGCCTTAGGTACAAAGCAATCAATATTCACCGTTAGATGAAAACCTGATTTAGATTCAAGCTAATATTTCTCAACCGTTGATCGAAAACTTAGCTTGTCATACACACTTGAGATATACGTTTACTAGGTTTGTGAAAACCGTGCCCAAACGTGTATGTGTATGTTGGTTCAACATAGTAACCCAAAAGGTTAACCATATGAGCATTTCATATTAACCTTGTTCTTCTTCACCATAACTAGTTCAATTGACTCAAATCAACTAGTTAGAGAGTTTTTCAATTGATATGAGATCTTATGTAACTACACAAGACACAATTGAAACAAAGATTATTCGATTCGATTGAATCGGCTCATGGACTTTATAGCCACGGTTTGCATACTGCATTCCTTAGTAATTTAAGTTTCATGTTCAGAGCACATCTTTAGATCATAACAAACTCAAGTTCGTAAACAAGTTCGCGGACTTAAGGCAACCGACAGAGTTTCCAAACTCAGCAGAAAATCTCGGCAAAGAGACTTCCGCCAGTTCGCGGACTGAGTTCGCAAACTAAACACGCAAACGAGTTTTTGGAAATCCCAGCAAAAATTCTCGGTAAGAGAACTTCCGTCAGTTCGCGGACTGAGTTCGCGGACTTGGCAAATCCAATTCCTCCGATTTCTCTCAATCAACAAAGTTCGCAAACTTCGGATTAAGGAATAGGACTTATGCACATATGTGTTACCACACAATGCTTATATCCATCATTGGTTATATAGACCTAAACTCTCATTCCAACCATTGAAACATTCTTAGAGGACGTTATATAGTTGTTACACTATTTCTCGTCAAAGTGATTTTCAAAGTGATTGTAACATTATGAGTTTCGTCACTAGGTGAAGATAAACCTGATCAAAGAGAAACGCTTTACCAACACATGATTTCGAGATATAGATAGGCGAGATATACTCGGCTCGAAATATCAAATGTGTATGATCCAGTATATATAGCATACGACTTTTGTCTCATAAGAAGTAGGAGATAGAGTAGATAGACTTTTGAGTGATAGATAAGTTCAAGTCTCCACATACCTTTTTGTTGATGAAGTTCCACGGTTCCTTGAGTAGATCTTCGTTGTTGTATGATGAATCGCCATGAAGTCCTTGAGCTCAACTACACTTTTCTATCCTAGTCCGAGGCTTAGCTATGTAGACTAGAAATCAAGACTCATAGTTTTGAACAGTAACATTGACAAACATGCTTGATATAACAACACATGCGAGGTCGACCGAGTTATGCTCTAACAGTATCTAGAGACGTCCTCTCCAGAAACCCTTTTAGGGTTTAGCGACTACAAAGACTTCATTGGGATTCATAAAGCCAGGTCCAGTTATCTTTTATCTTGATAACTTGAGTATCCTGATATTGATTGTTTGTAGAGCCTTGCTCCATTAATCAAGATAAATAGTAATTAACAAAGTCTCTCCATCTCATACTTTGTTGATTCTGCAAGTTTAATACTTCTGAGATGAATAATAATTTAGGCTGCACTTCGGGTTGCATAAGTCCGGATTTTGAGGATAGCAAGACTTTTGTCTAAGTTGTTATCGATTTCCATCACCTGGATATTTCGTTTGATCTGATCATCCGTTTAGATCGTAAAACAGGAAATCAATAAATATGCTTAATCTGTGGGAGGCAAATTTGGTTTAAAGTCTTCATTTGAGTTGAAGCAACTCTTAGTTAGTGTGAGACTGTCTAAGGGAATCAATTGCGCGGAGTCCTGCTGGGATTCAAGAGGCGTAAGGATCACGACTGTACCTGAATCAGTGGGAGATTGAATTTGGGCTCAACTACATTCCAGACCAAAGTTAATTGGTAGTAGGTTAGTGTCTGTAGCGGCTTAATATAATTTGGTGTTCAATCTGGACTAGGTCCCGGGGTTTTTATGCATTTGCGGTTTCCTCGTTAACAAAATTTTATGGTGTCTGTGTTATTTCTTTTTCCGCATTATATTGTTTATCTTTATGATTGAAATATCACAGGTTGTGCATTGATCAACCATAATATAAGTCCAACCTTGTTAGTTGGAAAAGACTTAATTGATCCTTGGAAATTGGTCTTTGGTACCGTCCAAGAACTCTCTTTGTAGCTAGGTTAACAGATTCAATTCTATAAACGTTCTAACAACAATAGAGAGAAAGATATAACTCTAGGCAATTTCCTTGATTGAATTTTTACTCTCGGAGTTGTGTTGAGTTTTTCCATACAGATTGATAAAGAAAAAGTTGGTGGTGTGTTTTGGTACCCCGGCGTTTTCACTGAAAACTAATCCTCTTACTCGATGCGAGTATATTTTATTTTCGTAGTTTTGTAGATGCCATTTTAGTACTCCAGTAATTCCTCTACTGTCCCATGTGGGCTCTTTTGAATGATAATATTTTGATTGCTTATTTTATCATAATTTTCATATGCCTTGATTGGTCGAATGAATGAAAACCCATACACGTGAGGAGAATCTCATTAGGATTCGTTTTCGAAAAATCCAGAAATAGTTTCTTTGGTGGAAACACTGTAAAACCTTCGTCCGACGTTAGTTTTTGACGGTATACCCCAACTTTTTTGTGCCAAGACAATTTTCCATCAATAGAAGAGAAGCTTGTTGAACTTTGAGCTCGTTTGGGAGCTCAAATCATCGAAATAAAAAGGTTCCAGGAGAATTTTAGAAATTTTTAGGCAATAACGATGTCTGTTGTTTGACTCCAAGCTCTTAGCTCGTTCATCCAATTACCTTGAATTTTGGATATGTCATAGACAACAACAATACGAAGAGAATGGCATATCACCCATGTCTTGATCCTTTACCAATTGTTCCCATCTCATAGTTTTGCACAGATCAGTGCAAAACGACATTAATACGGTCTTGTTAGAAAGCGTATTTCTAAACCCTTACACCATTTGCCTGTTCTCTTGACCGATGCATGATCCGGGTTAACCATAAGGTATTAGAGACACATGCGCCTAGGTCATGACGTTGAGTAGTCATGGTTGACTGATGCCACTCCCCAGTGTCCCTGGTCTTCATGTACTTCAGCATAATCTTCATTTGAAATCTAGGGTTCCAGTAAAATCGCAACCAACTTGATCTTTCTATAGATAAGTGTATGTCGTGTCACCCTTGCGTTGATCTTCAACGACTTAGGGTTTTGCATCAATATATCATCTTCTCCATCTCTGGACTTTGCCGACTTTAACAAAGGTTTTAAATATCACCATATCCGCCATAACATGTCTGACAGTAGTGCATCATCACATGAATCTCTTTCAAGGTACAGAGACGCGGCTGCTCAGATGGTAAGATGTATTTCTTTCTGCTCTATTATCTTCATGGTTGACAAGTGATCAATCTTATGCAGGTAGAGCAAGTCGATCGACTTTCTTCTTCTTGTCTTTATAATCTGAGACCTAAGAAGACTATCAAAGCTCCTGCTCATTTTTCTTTTGCTCAGACAACAACAGTAAGTGTTTTCTTTTAATATTTACTCATGATTTAATGTTGACTACTGACCTTTTTCTTGTTATGGAAGGTCGACATCCGTGTTGATACCGATGAGAAGCGGAATGAAAAGACTATCAATGATGATGAGATTCCCATGTCGGCCAGCCCTGCTGAGGTTAAACTGGGCATCTGTATCCATGAATATCCAGCTGCTGGACTTCCTTTCGATCTTCATTTGAAGAACTCATGTCGCGATATCTAACACGTAGGTGGATTTATTGTGCCTAAGCGTTATGCCGCCATGTACACCAAGATCTGGAAGAGGTATGGACATATTTCCACCACCGAGGTATGAAGAAATTTTCCACAGACTCTCGTGACTGCTGTCGCTAGATTGTTACCCGTAATCGAAGAGACGTAGAAGAAGAATCTTCGTGATGTCTGCAATAAGAAACTATACATGTGGAATGACATGATTTCCAATTGTGAATCTCTAAGATTTACAGGGTGTTAGTCGTGAGAGATTTTAACGTATTTCAATGTAATTGGCAAATCCCCTGTTAGTCGTGGGGGAGTTTGTCAAAATCTTTTAAAATCTCTGTTAGTGGTGAGAGATTTCTAGGGAGTTTCTAAAACTACCTCAAAATACCTTAAACTCCCTGTTAGTGGTGAGAGATTTGATTAGAATCTCTTAAACTCCCTGTTAGTCGTAAAACACTAGAGACATAGAGAGTTTACAATTTTGGGGAGTTTGGGGGAGTTTGAGAGAGTTTCATGATGTTTTTGTACTTAGACAAAATCTCTCAAAAAACAAGAGATTTCTGGGGAGTAAGGGTCAAACTCCCCCAAATTGTCTAGACTCTCACACATTCCCCCTAAATCCCTAGGGATTCAAATACATTAAACTCCCCCGAAATCACTCGAGGACTAACCCCCTCTTAATGTCGGCTGGATCCGTCGTCGACTCGAGATCATCAAGATTGACAGGACGGCCATTGTTGCTAACATAGTCTCTTCTGCCAATGCCATCATAGAGGAATAAAAATCTCTATCCATGGAGTCCATAAGAGTGGACAAGGCGATTCAAAATTTAAGGATCAAGACCGAAAACTACCAGAAGAGGCTCAAAATGGTGTGTAGCAGGAACTACATGTTGCTGGATGGGTTGCTTTAGAGTGCATTAATTTTTTATAGGTTCAGAATGTTTTCTTGAGTAAGTTGTGATTGATAAAACTTTCTTAGATTGATGCAATATATTTTTGAATGATATTGCTCTTTGGAGGAATAAAATTACACTCTAATATTTAAATTATCGTCCTACGACTAAGCATAATATGGTTTGATCCACTTACCATTGATTATGGTTCCTTCAACACCTCCTTTGACAACAAGGATTTGGCAGTATCCACTAGGTGATCTTTTGATTACCACATAGGTACCTTCCCATTTAGGTGCAAGTTTCGGAGAAGACATGTCTTGTTGAATATGTTTTGCAGTTTTCAGTTCTAACTCTCCTACTTGAAAAGTTCTGGGTTTTACCGTTTTTTCGTATGCTTTAGAAACCCTTCGTCTGTGTGCCTCTATATATTTCTCGACTTTGGAACTTCTTGATTCAAGCGCGTCTAGGTCAGGAATTCTGGCATTCGATACTTAAGTTTCATCCCACTATACCCCATTAGCTATTGCAATCCTTGCTGAAGGAATCTTGATCTCGACAGAAGGATAACGTTTGCACCGTAAACGAGGGAGTACGGTGAAGTTCCAGTTGAACTTCTTGGCACAATATGATACGCCCATAATGCCATCGGTAGATGCTCGTGCAAGGTTCTTGGATTTTCACGTACTGTTCGAATAAGGATCTGCTTTCCCATTCCTTTGCGGATAAAATGGTATAGAGAAAATTTTCTTAACGCTGTATTCCTGGAGCAGCTCAGTTACATGTTTGTTTGCAAAAGGGGTGTCATTATCCGTGATGATGTGGTTAGGAACACCAAATCTGCATATGATGTTTTCCTTGATGAATACCGCAATAGTGACACCGGTAGTACTTCGAAGAGGAATGGATTCGAACCATTTGGTAAAGTCATTAGTTGTTGTAATAATGTACTCATGCTGCTTTGATGATGCATGATTGATTTTGTCGATGATGTCCAGTCCATAGCTGTAAAACATCCACGGAAAACTTACATAATATAATGGAAGACAAGGGGTGTGAATGAGGTTACCGTGAACCCAACATTGATGACATTTCTGAACATCGGCAGCTGCGTCATCTTCCATTGTCGGCCAGTAATATTTCTCGTGAATTTGGAGAAATAATTTCCTCTTTCTTTGTTTTCCCTCATGCATCTCTTTTAATACCATTGGGATTTCATATTCTGATATGCATCACGGTAGATTTCCTCCAAAACTTTTGTGATATAACATTCCATCATGAAAAACGAACCTCTTTAGCCGAACTGCTTCTTTCTTCTCTGATGGCAGGCTGTTATCACGAAGGTATTTGATGTAAGGCTCTCTCCAGTCCCCAATGTGGTGAATGGTCAAAGCTTCAATTTGACGTGGTGGCAACTGGAAACTCGGGCATGATCTTTGCAGTAGCCTTGACTGTATCTCCATGGTAGGCCAATAATACCCAAGGCGTTGAAGACGCATGTAAAGGGTTATCACTAGTATTTGTCCGCATAACTTCGTTGTGAATGCGAACGAGTTGTTGTTGTACTTCGTCATCTCCGACACATCGTGATAATGATCCATATGGGTTACGATAATAGAGTGTTGTATGAAGCAAGAAGAAACTTTTTAGTTTTTTAAGGATAAGGATCCCTTTCGGAAGAGAGCTGCTCAATTCACGGATGATGGGCGTTCTCCAATAATTTGTTTTGATATCCTTGTCTTGCATGAGCCAAGTGGATAACACATATCGTCTCTGTACTGATATCTTTTTCTTTGATCCTTCAAACTATAATTTCGAATCAAGTGTTTCCAGGATATCAACATGTCTGTTATTGGTGCCAGTATCAGCAAAATGCGTTAACAACTTTTGTGCTTCAGCTTTGAATGGAGCAAGAGATACTTCCTTGAGAGAGTATATGCCATTCACATGATTGATCAACAAATTTGAATGAGTGTGAGAAAACTTCGCTGGCTGGAGATACCAAGACTACATCTGCTCCACCAGTATCGTTACTGGGCGTGGATGCCCCATCGAAATATAACAATCATGTATCTTCTTTAATAACCGAGAATTCTGGAAACTCCCCGGGTATGTGTTCATGTATCATGGTAATATCTTCTCCTAGAAAGGCTGCGAGTAATCCACAACTGCTTGGCCTTTGATCGCTTTGGAAGAGACACATGCTATATCAAACTCTTAAATCTGGAGCAACCATTTTGCGGCTCTTCCTACCAAAGATGTTTTGGATAACAGAAATTTTATCGGATCTGCTTTAGTAATCAATATAACCCTGTTTGGAAGCAATTAGTGTCTAAACTTCTAAATGGCGTGAACTAGCACTAAGTAGGATCTTTCAGCTTTAGGGTATCTAAGTTCTGCATCCCTCAATGTACGACTGAAATAATAGATTATGCATTCGACTCCTTCATCATCTTCTTGGGCCAGGAATGCCCCAACAACAACCTCACTAGACGCACTGTAAAGGAACAATGGTCGTCCTTGCACACGTGATTTCATGATAGCTGGCGACATTAGTTTCTGTTGTATCTTCTGGAAAGCATCTTGATAAGTAGATGTCTAGATGAAACTTGCTCCTTTCTTTAAAAACAAAGTGAAAGAGGCAATGAGTTGAGCTAATCCAGGAATGAAACGTCGTATGTAGTTTACCTTGCCCATGAAACTTTAAATTTCTTTCACCATCCATGGTGGAGGCATGGTGGAAATATCCCGTGTCTTGACTAGATCAACTTTAATTCCTTCTTCGGTTCCTAGAAAATTTCCAGAAGATACTTCAAACAATTCATCCTCAGATTGTAGTTTCTGCATCTTTCAAAGACTTGCCCTAAAACATCTAAGTGGGATGATCGAGTTCTTGATTTGACAACAACATCATCGACGTAGTCCTCTACTTGCTTGTGCATCATGTCATGGAAGATTGTGGTCATGGCTCACTAATAAGTAGCCCCCGCATTCTTCAGACCAAAAGACATTATTGTGCAATGGAAATTCCCAATGGGAATGCGAAATACTATCTTGCTGGCATCGTGTACATCTTGATTTGGTTGTAGCCGTTGTAACCATCGATGAAGGAAAACATCCCATGACCACTAGTTGCATCAACAAGCATATGGATGTTGGGTAAATAGAAGTCATCTTTGGGGCAGCACTTGTTTAGATTACATAACATCTGACTTGACCATTCTTTTTCTTAACAGGAACAACGTTGGCTATCCACGTTGGATGAAATAATATTTTCTGAATCTCGACTTTGATTTGTTCTTCAATATCATGTCGAAACTGTCTAGGCGGCTGCTTGACAGGTTTAGATCCAGGAGTGCTGTGAAGATGACGAGTGACCAACTTCTCATCTAGACCCGACATCTCCTCGTATGTCCAAGCGAAGATATCTTGATATTATTTCAGCAAGTCGACCAATTCTGCTTGTTTTGTGGGTGACAGAGTTGAACTGATCGAGATGGGTCTTGGATTTTCATCTGTTCTGATATCAACCGTTTCGAGAATATCGGTCGTGGAATCAGTGCCATCTTGCAACTGTCGTGGAGCGTCCTGAAATTCTTCACACGACTCTTCAAGGTGATAGCATTCCTCTGGACGGGGATATCTTCCACCACTCTCCCCTGTTAATTGTTAATCTTGTCGATAATAAATGACTTTTCCTTCTGCATCGTGGTCGGTCAGGAACTTGCGTCCTCTCTTAGCTGGGGTTTTGATAGACGACCTGAGTGATGGCTTTGAAAGTCCTGTCTTCTCTGCTGGTACTGGAGATATTAGCTGATCAGCTTCCTCAATTCACGTCCAAATAGGAAGCGGTGTGCTGTATATTCTGATTGGTGGATTAGGGATGCCTTCCCGTGGTTCGAAGTATTCAACATCATAAACAGGGTCATAAGGAGATAACGATGTTGTAATACAGACGACCTTATCGTTGAGTTGAGTTTTCATGCATTGATAATAAGTCGAAACGACGACCTTGTTGTCATAAAGCCATGTACGCCTCAGGATCATGTAATAGTCAGGTTCTTTCTCAGTCACATGGAATTTGACTGTTGAGTAGATTGTCCCTAATCTTAGATCTAAATATGTCTATCCGTATGAGCTCATCTTATTTCCTTTGAAATCAGTCATCACAATCAGTTGACAAATGATCCTGCTTTGTTGGAATTTGGCAGCTCTAAGAGTCTTGAGAGGAACAACATTAGCAGCAACACATGTGTCAACAAGAGCCCGTTTGAAACTGAAGTCGTCGGTATGCGCAGTCACGTATAGAGCTCGATTGTGTCATTCTTCTTCAATCCGGTCTTCTCCGGAGAAGTTAATGTTGCTTATTGAAGGACCACCCATCATAGATATCTCTACAACTTCTGACGACAATGGGATCAACTGTACAGATGAGATATTGTTGAGTGTGGTGAATGCGTTGGACCGTTGATCTTTAGATAAATGTAGGAGTTCACACATATCTTTGATCAAGTAGGTGGCTTCTTGGCATACTGACTTCTCACATGTAGTAAAACCATCAATTGAGGAATTGGTCCTCCGTGTCGGGTGTCCTAAGTCGTGTGCAGCGGCGCCACTCAAATCTGCTGTCAATCTTACAAGAAAATCAAGTATGTTGTTTATTGCCTCCTTGATCATGTCCATGTTCCTTTAATGGGTTCCTTGAACTCGTGCCAACTCGATCAGGGTTGGGACTTCTCCGTCGATCGTGGGAGATGGAGTGCTGAAAGGAGGAATATTTCCATTTGAAAGGTTCTGATTGAGATCACTTGGATCTGAACTAAGACCAACAATCTTCAATAAATTGAACTTGCCACCGAGAGATCAATCACCCACTATGGTCGCCAATTTTTTTGCGGGTAAAAACAACCAGCTGATTTTCTGGTAAAAATTGGTGGAGGAGGCAAGTGCTTGATGAAGTAAGTGCTTGAAGTAGAAAATCGCCTGAATCTTTAAACAAATGTACTGCACGAGAGTACTTTGAGTTCGAGAGACTAATCTGTAGGACCCTGGCCTAAACCATGACAATGTCCTTTCCAGGTTCAATTCAGTCACAAGAGGAAGAGAAGGGTTGGTCTGTAGGGAGGGAAGCTGAGATTGTGTGAAGATCAATGGAAATTGATTTGCTGGTGATGTGATGTATTGACTGCTTTGAAGATGATTCTATGTGTAGACGAGATAAATCTTTTGTAAGTGTTTGATAATTTGACTGACGTAGATAGGTTTGCTTACGTTGAGTCTTGTTAGTCTTATCAAATCATAGGTTCAACAACCTATTTATTGTAGCACGTCGATATCCTGTAAGTGGTGACAATTGAAGGAAGTGGAAGAATGGGGAAGTGGGATATCGTGCAAAAACCATTTCCACTTTGCACGGAAGACTTGGTTGATCAATCATCCATTATTCCATTTTCTCCTTTATCTGCCAGCACGACTTACCACAACTCTCATCGTTATGTGCCTCACATTGCACGTGTTATAGGCCGCTAAACCAAAACCTTAGTGATATCCACCATGTGACATGAATTATATGTTTTGCAGACGTGTGATCAATCTTTGACCTAAGACTATGGGTCTTAACTATGAACTGAACAGTCAGAGTTCAAGGTTATGATGGATGAAGCATGGATTTTTGGAACAACGACATGCTCTGTAGACCATGGACGTTGAATTAGGTCACTGATGATTGTGACACATCATTATGCTAGTTGAAGCAGTAATGATATTCGAATGACTTGAATATGGTTTGATGAGATTTCCTAATCAATCATAAGCCATCATGTTGGTGCACTGAGCAGTTATGAAAGTAATCGTTGTTGAATGATTATAAAAGGTCTTTCTCGATCCATGTGTCATGAGTCAGTCGAATGACAATAAGAGATTCTAATACTAAAATAATGGTCGACTGACGAACCAAATGCTGGTTGATGAACTAATAAAATTTCGGTTGATGATCAGTATGAAATTCTCGAATGTTAACAGCTGAATCAACATGAGAAATACTGCTACTCAGATATTCATAGCCGAACCAATATGAGGAATACTGCAGTAGAGCAATTAAATATTGATAGTTGAATCAATATTGCCATAGATGACGGTTCTGAACCTTGTTGGCCTGACCCACATTGCTGGCCGGAGTAATTAGGGTTATTGACATATGGAGCAATTGGTGGTCAGAGCAAGTACTGCTAATCAGAGTAAATACTGCTAGATCCATGACTATTGACAGTAAGACCAAATAAAAAATTAGTTAAAAATAATGATAGGTGGAGCGAATATTATTTAATTAGTTAAAATATTGATTGTTGGATCAATATTAAAATATTGGTATCTGAATGATCGCTGTCGTAGGCGTCAAAAATAATTATACTTTCTTACTACTCAAAATATAAATATAGCAAGGGCAAGAAATGATCGTTCCCACAGAGAGGACTTAGGTTGTCAATATGCTTCGGTTTCCTATAAATAACAATGGGGGGTTTTCTGATTTTTATATAATAAACTAAATAAAAGCAAACAATAAAGGTAAACAAATCAAATCAAGGATGAGAAAGTATTGGTCACGGATTTCATCTTCATTCACAAACATGTTTTCTACACAATAACTAGAATTGATATTTTAATCTCAACTTTTATCAAAGGCCCTAGGATACCTTGATCGCAAGCATATCCCGCAAATCTCCTCTTGTCATCAACAAACACATTAAAAGATGCGAATATGAATACTATCTTAGAGAACAACCTAACGTGTAAAAGCACTAATCAAGTTTAATTCCCTATATGCATTAAGTTCTTTGAAATCAGGCCAATCAAAGCAATCGAACGTGTAAAAGCACTAATCCGATTTAACAAAGGTTATGACTCACTTGTGACTACTAGGATGTATCACTACAAGCAATATTCACAATTATGCTACTTGTAATCAGGAATTTATCACTTTTGCGTATAACAAATCCTAATCTAGCAATAGAAATGAAAACAAACTCAATCGATTCTAGAATCGACCAAACAAGCATTCAAATCATAAGACAATATCAATAGTGAATCATAAGTGATAAAGCATGGAGACAAAACTAATTTATTGCATAAAAATCATGTTTGGAATTCCAACTTATTCCTTAACCAATAATAATAATCTAGCTCATGTTCATGGAATTCATAACAAGAAGGAAGATAAAACCTATCATGTTTCTAAACCCTAGAAGTAAAAAGTAGAAGTGAAGATAAGATCATCAAAGAGCCCCCCTAAAAGATAGAAACCCTCTCTTTTTATATGTTTCTCAATTTCCCAATCTGGTCGCACCCTTCTGCCAAAAATCAGTCCTTAAAAGAGCCCACAAGTGAGGCCCAAGTCCATCTGAGTAAACTACTGAATCGGTGAGTCAACTCGCCTGGCTCTGATTTTGGCCGAGTTCCAGCTGTTTCTGGGTGATTTCCAGGCCTAATTTCGGCCTATTTTCATCTCCTTCTCTGCATACATTCACAGCATTCAAATCCTAACATTCATCTAGTTCAGTTCACTTTTCTATAATCTTCTTTCCTGTCAGTACCAACTCCACAGCTCCATTCAATCTGCCTCATGTGCTTTCCCTGTACTAGCCCATAAGAAGTTTCCAGCTGACTTGCTCAAGCCACTCTTTGATAAATGCACATACTGCAAACCCACTGTTAATTCAGCTCACAACAATATCACTCCATGCGCTTCAGTTCAGATGTAACCCTTCATTGCCCGTCACCAGCTAGTAAATTGCAGCTCAACTCCCATCATTCCATTCCTTGCTGCACTCTCGCACAATCCATTACCTGCAGTTTCGAAAACAACAACACCGCCAGTTTCGCAATTCCTACTAGTAGCAGCTCTTTCTCTGCAAAATCATGTCCTAACATACATCTAAGAGTCTCCACTATACTTCACTGCAGGTTCAACTTCAGCTCACCAGCAACACCATCGATTTCAATCTCGGCCATCTGCAGCTTCATAATCCAGTCCAACACTTTCCCTTCTTTACTTAGCTTCATCCTATCAGTAACAGCTCATTTCCAAGTATGCGGCAGCATCAACCTTCTCTGCAGCTTGTACTCATACCACCAACTGCTGCTATTCTCTGCTTTAAACTCAATAGAACTCAGCACTGCAATATCAGCACACCATCTCCTTGTACTGATCTTATGGATCCTAACTGCAATTGCACTTGCATTATCACCTGCAACACCACCACTGCCTGCAAATTTATCTTCAGTTCAGCTTTCCTGCTTGTATCTTCTTAGCAGTAACTCAGGCCATTCTACATCCCTGCTCGAAGATAATTACCAGCACCAGTTCAGCTGAACCATTTCCAGGCCATGTCCAGCTCTTGACCTGCAATACTCTAGCCAACACTTAGTAACTGCAACAACAAGAACACAATTTCAGCTTCATTCTTGAATTAGTCACCAATTGAACTCCAACTCATCTTCTAGTTCCTTCAGTTCGGCCATGATTACAAGCACAACCCAACTTCCTTGTTCAGATCGAGCCCTCAATTCTTCAAGAACAACACCACCAGCAGATAACCCTCTTGGCTGATTTCTTAATTCGAATTTCTGTCAATGCCATATCAAAATACGAATTTAGGGTCAACCCACTATTTCCTGCTCAATTCAACGCAGATACATCAACAACTTCACTAATTTCCCATCTCAATTACTTCCCGGTCTGAACCTCAATATCGGCTTGAAACTTTGCCCAGTTCGAACTCTGAATTCTTCAATCGCCATCACTCCTCACCTCAGACGATGTAGCTACATCATCTGTTCCTTCTCCTCGTTAAATATTCTTCCCAGCAAATTTCGTTTCACCAAAGCTTCAATCGGCAGCAAAACTCTTCTCAGATCCCCTTTTAAAATGTGTGAATTTCTGATGAAGTCCTAATTTTGGGTGTAAAAGAAGATAAGGTTATCAAAGAACCCCGATAGCTTGGATAAGGTCCACCCATTATTCCATTCAACTGTCGGTTCTGGAGGACTGACAGTTTATTTTCCTGCTTAATTCATGTATTATCAGTTCCCTAGAACTGGCAGGATTATTCAATGGCTTTGCAAATAAATTTCTCATATGAAGTCGGAATGAACTAATTCTTTCGTTGCTAGTTTCGTGTTTTTGTTCTCTTCAAGATGATTGGGAAGAAATCATGGATTTGAGCGAGTTTCACTTCCTTTTGCTCCAATGACTCCAGAACACCTATAAAACTCAAAAGCAAACATAAGATACATAATTCACACGAATAATAGCAAAGAAAGCATAAACAATAGATAAAAATGAAGGTGTTTACGACACCTATCACTGAACCTGTTCAGAATTATGCTAGACAGAGCATTAGTACAAAACCCTAGTTATGATTGATGAATGATCATTGGATGTTAAACTGAGAATCAACCAATGGATGAGAGAGGGACTGGCTTCATGAGGTGATGAACCGTTCATGTAGTGTCCAGGTGCTCGACTGAGCATTCACCAAACTCCATTCCATAGCAGTTAGTGAAAGGATGATTAATTATTGTTTAATCATTATTAAAATTGTGTTTGACTGAGAAATAAGTAGTAAAACCTAACTATGGAGAGAGGAGGGACCAACCAAGGGACTGTGGAACCAGCCCTTGGTGGTTGTGGGACCATCTGATGGTGAATGGATCATCTCCCCAGTTGCAGGAAGGAGTTTGAACCAAATATGGACTCTGGATGATTAATTAGGTAAAAAATCATCAAAAGAGGTGGGACCGGCTTCTTAAAGCCAAAGGGCCGACCATGACCGAGTATGGTGGCATGACCATGTCACCATGCTGTCCGTTGACCAATCCTGAGAATTTTGGTATATTCTGATGATCCATCGAGCATTATTTCATCCTTGTATGAAGAATTTGAATTTGACTGAAACTCTTAACATTGGTGGAAGTACCACTATTAAAAATATTAAAATAATATTATTTTAATATTTCCCATGGTAGAAAGACAAGACATGATGGTTGCGGTACCACTTGCTTTTTCAATCACATGGTTCATAGAGGAGTATGGAAATTTTAGGAGTTTTGATCGAAATAGGATGTCCTTGAAATAACAAACCCTAAATAATAATAATAAAAAGAGGGGGAGGTCTGGCTATAACCGGCGGCATGGCCGGCCGGCTAGCCGTGTGGGCCCACCCCTCACGGTTCCTTATTTTATTATTATTTTATCTCTTTTTATTTTCGTTCTTTGATCAAACTTCCAAATCCTAGTTCTTCCATGTTTTTGGATGCTCCTTTGAGCATTATTACTAAATACACCCGTGTCTCTTACTCGGGGGTGCCCCTAATGACCGAGAGATGAATATCCATTACTATTTCATGGAATTCAGCTGGAATAGTCCAAGGATCAGAGCAAGTGAATATTAAGGTTTAATTAGCATATTTTTTCTATGAATTCAACTGATGATACAACACTATAAGTATTTAATTGGTTGTTCTGCACTAGCATGTCGTATGTCTAGGAACCTTTGATAGCTTCAGATATGGTGTGATCAGCATCATATTTATTCTGAATATTAATATGTGTCAGACAGCAGAGATGAATTCCAAATTCAATGGAAATGTTGAATCTTTCAGCTTAATCATGAAATATATCGAATATTAAAGTTTTTCCTCAGAAATCCTAATATCGTCGTCATATATTATTACTGTCATGATATTACAGAACTACAATTCACTTCTCTTGCGGAAGCTGAAGACATGAACTTTTTGTGATTCTGATACTGATCAGAGATGCATAATTTCTGATATGATTTTAGAAATATGACCTTTGTCAAAAATCCACCATCAACAACCACCAAATGATAGTTGCAGATCTGTACGACTACTTGATAAAATCCACCAAAGATAAATAAGATCTTAGTCGGATCCCGTCCAATCAAGATGTGTGCCCGAAGTAATATCACAAGATGAGAAACCAATCAGAAAATCTTTTTGTCTTCAATTATACCAGCACATAAAACTTGATTCCACTTATGATAAATCACGCATAGAACGGAGTCTGTTAATAATGGATGATCACAAGTTGTCTTCAAATCTAAAAACAATTCTGAAGATCCCGTCGATACTTTGATCTAGATTGAGTAACCATATGTCAGAAGAGAAGGCTCTCAAGAATAATCAAACTAGGTGCAATCAAAGTTTCAACAATCGTTAGTCAATCAAATCAATAATCCAAAACTAAAATAACAATACAATTATCTAGTTTCCCACCAACGGTACTTTCTAGAGCTTCTTGATCCCACTGAAGCCTTTAAACGAGCGGATGTAAGAGATTTCGCCTAATTTAGGGTATTTTCCTCTCTAGTACAATATTACAAGTAATACTAGTAGTCGGCTCCACCAGAAACAACAAAAAGTTGAAGTTTGCCTGGCTAAGGATAGTTTGCAAGAATAACAAACTTCACTTTTTATAGACCAAGGTTGTTTGGACAACAAGGAGATTCCAAAACCGAAAATATTCTCAAGATATGCAATGAAGTACCTAATTTTTGTTTTCATGTTTCCAACTAATATCCAACCGGTAATTTCGAAATCTCTCTTTAGGTAATATCTAATATTAGTTTAGCACTTAAATAATATAGTTTTTCTAGAGATATGTTTTGGTTGTTGGAAAATCAAAAACATATAATTTGAAAATCTTATTTATAAGATTCTCCAATATTTCGGTTTGGGATCACCTTGAGTATCAAGGAATATGTTTGAACAATCAATGATAAGAATTATGCATATGTTCAAATTATGCTGACATCTAAATTTTCCTATCTAGCAAACCCTAGTCCCAAACTCACACAAACCCTAAAGTAATATGTGAATATTGGAATCGTTTTTGCTCTTGGGATCGGTTCTACCATGACTCCTAACATAGGCTATGATCGGTTCTACCATGACTCCCAACAAAGGTTGGGATCGGTTCTACCATGACTCCCAACAAAAGCTAGGATCGGTTCTACCAAGACTCCCAACAAAAGCTAGGTTCGGTTCTACCAAGATCCCAAGATAGGTAGGGATTGGTTTTACCAAGATTGTCAATATAAGTTAAGATCGGTTCTACCTAAATTCCAT
The DNA here is from genome assembly GCF_003573695.1 of Papaver somniferum. Taxonomy (NCBI): domain Eukaryota; kingdom Viridiplantae; phylum Streptophyta; class Magnoliopsida; order Ranunculales; family Papaveraceae; genus Papaver; species Papaver somniferum. The sequence continues at coordinate 43,900,974 of NC_039366.1, forward strand.
CCTTAGGTTCGAATTGGTCATCCATTATATCTTCATTGAAAACTGGACTAAAACACCTATTGATTTCTTTTCGATTATGAAACAAGTTCGTAAATCTACTTTTTTAAACCAATGTAATAAAACATAGTTTCTTAGGATGAAATCTCACCTATATCCAATACAAAATCAAGTAACAAGTTACATAGATTATGTCGATGTCGCATTTACGAAGTTCAAAAGATAAACGTTACACTTCGTAATTCAATATACTTCCTTGACACTTTGATCATACTAATATGACCAATCATAATTCTAGAGTATCATATATATAACCTCGCATGTTATGTTTTCGATACGACTTAAAAGAAATGATAGGAATGGAAACAAGTCAAGTCAGTTACTAACCTCAAGTGGAAGGATGATTTCTTCGTTGTAGTCGATGCGTCTTCGTGTTCTCCAGGTATTCATTATAATACTTGTATGTCTCAACATTCCTTGACTTTCTAACATAAACGAAGTTGACTCTGGTAGTTTTAATCAAGCGACTCTAATTGAGTTTTGATACTAAAATACGGTAACCAACCTTGACATACCAATGCTTGTTGTGTTCAACCGAGCAATGCTCTAACAAAAAGAGGACGATAGAGAAAGGGAGAGTGATATGATTAGATAAACGTGATTTCCTTGAGAGTCAATATAGAAGAATATCCAACCATAGTAGATTCATCGTCAAGAAAAGTTTTGTGTACATCCAGAAAACTAATTAAAAAAAAAAACACTTCTAAGATTCAAGATTGGGCAATACAAGTGTTGGTCCATGGAAGAGGGGAAAAGGTAACCTCACGAACTGATGTGCCAATCGCATCACCACTTCCATCCCCCAATATTCCGGCTGGTATCTCTAAAATAAGCCTCCCAACAGATAAATAACCTTAAAGGTACAAAAGTTTATCCTTGACTAAAGTTTAAACCACTTGAGATATACAACTGATCAAGCGTGTCAAGGAGAATAATCGTATACATTACCTGCTCTGTAAGAACAACATAAGTCTTATCTGCGGAGTCTAAGAGGATAAACATGTTCCCCTGAAGTGTAAACTAGCACAATTGAAAATGTTTGAAACTAAAAGACCGCACAAAGTGTCTAAATGTAGGACATAACAAATTGATTTTAACATTTTAAAAACAATAATCTGAAGCATTTTCGTTCCTATTAAGTACTTGGGAACGGATCAATACTGCAAGATAACTAAGGCACCATCATCTTTCTGCGAGAAACAAAAAGTAATTGAGAAACACAGAGTGTATATACTAATAAAAATACCTCATTTCTCGTTTCAAACTAATAAAAAAATCTCATTTCTCGTTTTAATAAAAATACCTCATTTCTCGATCCTCATGAGTGAAAATAATGCGTGTTTCAAACATAAACCTGGTAAACAATGTTGAAAATTTACGGATGCAATAGTGATTAAAACTCCGGAAGTATAATTTACTTGGGAACGCGCGATCGGGATACTAAAACTAATTGGGGATAAAGGAAAATGATAAAAACTGGATTTAAATATCAAATCAGGGTCACCCCTTATCTAAGTATTTTATCTAATACCTAATCTACCCTTCACTAATCATGTTTAGTGCTTAATTATAATTAGTAAATTCAAAAGATTATTTGATAAATGATTAGTGTGTATTTTTATTTGTATTTGGGTGAGTGAGGTGAGAGTAAAAGCCGACATAGTATTCAACCAAAAAACTATGCCGATACAAAATTTGCTTTTTACCTACCGCTATCCAGGGGGTCTGGGAGGGTCCGGGGTAGCCCCTCACGGATGTCAGGTCGCGGGTTTTGAAATTCAAAACCTATTCCGTTTTGATTTTTTTTTCTGGTTTTCAGTCCACTGCCGACACAGTCAGTTAATTCTCGAGCTTGCCGGTATTGCTACCGGCATGGTATGTTGCTTGAATTTCTTTGCCGGCACATGATGTAAAGTATCCAGAAAATTGATTTTTTTTCCACTTGACTACCGGAATTGATAGATTTCTATCGAGCATGTCGGCACTTAGTTATGACATTAAATGTTAGTTACCAAGCATGCCGACACCATTTTCCGGCATGGTCTTCATCGCTTCCGGCGATGTAGAAAAAAAAATTCCGACATGATCTTCATCACTACCGACATGGTCTTCATCACTTCCGGCATGTCTTCATCACTTCCGGCATGACATCCATCACTTCCGGCATGGTCTTCATCACTACCGGCATCGTCTTCATCACTTCCGAATGTTAAAAAAAAAATCGTTTTCAAAATGAGGAGCCGACAGAGAAGGAGAAGAAATTTGAAAGGGAGTGGGGAAAATTTAGAATTTGAAAGGAAGTGGGAATATTTAGGTTTCAATGTCCTAACCCTAAAAGAGATTAATAAGAGGTGATGATGGAAATCGGGGATATGATTTTATTTTTTGATTTTAAGTTTTTTGATTTTTATTTTGAGTGAAGGGTATTTTAGTATTTTTGCCCCAAAAACACCCCTTAGCAGACACTATTGGTTGGGGGAAGTAATTTATATCCTCAATTAGTTCAAGTATCCCCAATCGTGCGTTATTACTTTAACCCTCATCCATCTACAAATTTTTATAGAAAGACTAAACAAAACACAAACCCTAAATCAGCTAATATCACCATAGATGATAATAAAAATTGCAGCAAATCAGGTAAGGTTACCTGAGTTAGGTTTCTTTCCAGAGGCATGTCTCCATGAGTTAAAATCTCTATTTCACAATGCATATTCTCTTACCATTTCTTTAAAAGGGATGATTCAATTGTCATCCTACAACTGAAATCAAATTATTAAAAACATAAATAAAATGAAATGATTTGCTTGAAATCATGATTAGAAAAAACAGGAGCTATGTTAATCTCAACAAGAGTTCATGTTTCTCCTTCGATTCTTCCTTTATCAATAAAATGGATAGCTTGGGTGAGAAACATTTTAGTGCATAGTCTTTTCTAGGGTTTTAGAGGAACAAAACTACGAATTTGAAAATCAAATATTATGTCCCAAAATATTCAGAAACGAAAACAAACAAACCTTTCTCATCAATTGAAAATTTCATTATTCGAGCACCATAGAAAATCGAAAAGAAAATCCTATTTTCTGCTTTGAAAAAGAAAAAACAAACAAAACCCACGTAAGCAGAGAAAATCAAAAAGTCAAACCACGCCAATGTCCCATCAGCGGTGGTTTGGCGGTAGGTTTGACCAATGGGCTAAACAAAATAACTGAATTTTTTTTGTTTTGTTTTGAAGGAACATGAATAAGAACTCCCAATTTCATACGTTCCATGAAAGAGTTATATCAACCAAATACATCGTAATAGAAATACATTAAAAAAGATACAAATAGAGAAACAAAGCATTAAATATATGTATTGCATTCAGGGGATCAATGACGTTAGAGGAATGGTGCGAAACTTTTGATTCCACCATTTGATTTTTAGTTAAGTGAAAATAATTTTTTCTTCTTCACGAGGTGTTCCACAAAGGATTAATTTACGCATGAATTGAAATTGCAATTACATCTAGTAGTCATATATATAGTCATCATGAATAGTGAAATCCCCCTCGAATAAATGCTTAAAACGATCGTATTAATCGACAAATACGATCAGATGAGGAACAAGGAGAAGCAATTGCTGCATTAGAAGCTGTAAAGTGGGCTCTTCAGAAAGGAATCCAAGATTTGCACCTGGAAGGAGATAACTTGAATGTCATTGAGTCAATAAATAATGCTTTAGGGAGAATAAACTGGACAACAAATAGTGTTATCCAGGACTGTCGTAGCTTGCTTAGCAGTTTTGTCAATTGGAAATGCACTCATGTTAAGCGAGATGCTAATAGTGTGGCAGATAAAATTGCAAAACTGCAAGAAATCAGTCTATGAATGTTTGATACACTACTCCTCCAAATTACATTCTAGAAAATCTAGAAAAAGATCTTTGTTGTACGATTTAATGAAATGAATTTCTTTTTTTATCAAAAAAAAAAAAAATCGACAGATACGCCTTGAAGGCTACACTTGCACATGACACGTAGCTGGAAATAAGAGGAGAGTATAAGAATAAATTTCCCCTTGCTGTATGAACTCGGAAGGAACAACTCGGAACTAATCTATCATCTATGGGAGTGTGGTCGTGTAAAGCAAGCGAAATAAAACGCCTAAATCTCCCGCTCTGCTTCTTCCCTCCAAAGATTTTGCCCTAAATTTTAAGCAACACAATACCACTACGGATTTGTCTCTGTAGAAAGGCGTCAAGTCTTCGATTAGGTTTTTCTTGCTTCTTCACGAGGTATTAGTTTGTCATAGCGGAGAAGACATGAATCGAAAGAAAGAGCTTTGCACACACTTCTTGCGTGGAAGGTAATAAACCTCTGAGGTTTTCTGGCTATACTTAAAATTATCAACCCCATGAAGAACATGAATTTGATTTCCTGATTTACTTTTACAGTTGCCGATTCGGCGATCGGTGTAATTTCTTACATGCAAATCAACAACAATCAAAACCTAATAATCCCTTTGGATTTGGATCACAATCTTCAAACACGAATCAGCAGCAACAAAAACCAAATCCATTTGGATTCGGTACACAGAGTAACTCCCAGTTAAATGTGCAATCTGATTTTGGTTCCAAAAATCAGAATCAGTTCAAGGTTTTTTTTCCTTTTTTCTGATTTCCCTTTCTTTGAAGAAAAATTTATTTATGATTGCTAGTCTTTGTTGATAGTTTATTTACACATTTTTTCTGTTTCTGGGATTAGCCGTTTGATAATAAATGGAATCGTTCCTCATCAACAGCTTCAACAAACCCTGCACAGCCTAGAAAAGATGATAAGCAAACCCAGCTGGCTACCCATAAGTGAGCTGATAATTTGTCCCTTCCTGATATATGTTCCTTCTCAGGCTACAATTTGGATAGTGCGCCCCCTGAATTAATGTTGATTTTGATGTATGCATATGTTAGGTGTACAGATCCAGAGTTGTGCAAACGCCAAATTGCTGAGGATTTCCAACAAGAAAGACCACTTTGGAAGCTTACCTGTTATGGCCACTGTAAAGAGTTAGTCATTTCATCCTTATTTCTCATGCAACTGATGATTATTTAATGCCTCGATGTAATTATATTAGCCTAGGATCCTTTTAAGACATTTTAGTTTATTCGACGAACCACAAAAAGAAGATGATGTATGTTTTCGCCTTTGTTTGAAATAGTCTATATGTAAATATAGTAATAGTAGTAAATAACAGGTCAAACCTCGTTTTTTCTCTTGCAGTCGGCCATGTGACATTGTCGGTGATATTAGCTATGAAGAAATCCGTGCGGCTGCTTATGATGACGCCAAGAGGGGACTACCCTTACCATCAATTGTAAGTACCAAAAAAATAAGAAAGAATTTGATCAAGGCTTCAAATGCTTTCATTCATTATTAAACTTGTTATCTGCTGGGGTAAGACGGCTAGCATGGTAACATATAGTGAATGAATGAGGAAAACCAGATTGTAAAGAATCATCTAATTACACACAGGGAGCATTTCAATCTCGGGACCCTTGTTTGTTTTTGCAGGTCATGTTTATACTACTGTATGAGATGCTCGCTTATTTCACCCACGTCTTTTAATCTTGATTGGTTTTTAAGTACGATGCTGAACATCTAGAAAGATGTATATATCCTCCGCAATCATTAACGCTGAACTGGAATTGATGTTTGCATCATCTGTAGTTGTAGGAATAATGTCTCTGGATCAGAATGAAGAAAGGAAATTATAACCAGAGAATAGATTGAGAAATTCACCATGGTGAGATGCCCACTTATACAGAAGAGATAGCTTTTTTGGTATTGTCTAAAGTTAATAATTAATTTCCCAAGTGGCTTTGACTTTATTTGTGAGTACTTGACTGGAGGCATCTGCAAATACGAATATGTAAACATCTACATTGAGTGCCCATTCCTAGTGTTGGTATAAGAGATCATGCTTAGCGGCTTTTATGCTTTCCAATGAAGGCACAGGGTGTGGAAAGACCTGCTTCGAAATGAGCAACTTACACCTGTTACAACAGTGTTCTGTTTGTTGAGTTAGGATATATGTCGAAAAATATTGAACTTAGTGGGATCTTTACCTATGGACTTTAGAAGGGAAATCTGTAGAGCTGGGAGTTGGGTCTTCGGAAGTAATTCGGTTCAAGCTCTTTTGACATATGAAGGGAAAGTTGAAATGACTTATTTTCTAATCATCCATTTATCTTGTAGGCTTGGGCCCTGTAGATAAGATAACATCATGTCACAATAGAAATCAACTTTAGTGTACAAATCATGCTGGTTATAGTGGCACTTCATTACAATTCAGATGCCTACAGAGGAAGAAAACTAAGACATTGCCGCATTGTGTCAAGTTATTTTAATTGTTATTATAGCGAGTTATCAGTACATTTTGCATATGCGAAGCGACGTGTGTCAAGTTATTTTAATTGTTATTATAGCGAGTTATCAGTACATTTTGCATATGCGAAGCGACGTAAAGGTTTTCCCACTCTCTATTCAATATTAAATGTTTATACGACTATCTGTGTCTTGGTACAGGTTGAAAGAGAGAGGAACCTCCTGAAAACCAAGATACTTGAATTTGAAAACTTATTGCGTAATCCTTATGTGATATCAAATGCTGTTACTGCTGGACCAAGCTCATTTCCTACAACCAATCTCAGTGCTCCACCATTGAATGTTCAGACTAATGTGCCTCCTACAGTCTCAAGTTTTAGCCAACTCGGCACTTCTTTGGGACCCATCCTAAGGCATGCCAACCTACTCGATGTCGCGTTTTGAAATTTGGTAGATCTTTGACGAATTATTATCTCCTTCGGATTTCACTCGTGTGTTTTGGTTACTGTTTTACAGCAAACCTGCACCGCCGAATATGACATTTGGGCAACCAAGTGTATTCCACAACCCCAGCCAAAATATGGGTGGATTTGGGAATAGCAACTCAATTTTTAGGAACCAAGGTATATCATTTGCCTTTTTATGCTAATTTAAAGGTTTTGTCTGTCTTCTCATTTCTAGTTGTACTGCAACAACATCAGGTGGCCAAAAATCGATGCAGCCATTTGAAAGTGGTACCAGCATTTCCAAGTTCAACAGTGGTTTTGGGAGTAGAGGAAACAATCCATCCACAGTTCCCTTTCCACCAACATCACAGCTCCCAAGTTCTTCTAGTAATCAGTCACCCTTTACATCTAGTACATCTAGATCTCCAGTGCCCAGTATGCTTGGACAAGCATCTATGTGAGATTTGCCTCTATCTTTTTGTTTGTCAATTTTGTTTCGCTGTCTATATCTGTAAAGGAGGCGTTGTTGATTTCAAGTTTTAAATGATTATTTCTGATTTACTTGGATGTTAAATAACTGAACTCTGAAGTTTCTCGTTACTTCTGGGATGTCAGGAAAACAGGAGGTGTTTCTGTGAATTCGTCTATTTGGTCGAAGGAGGAGTGGACTCCTGGAGAGGTGACAAATCAACCCTTCTCCTATTTATTGAGATTTCATGGCAGTTATGATTTGCAAATTCCTTTGTTAATGATCAAAAATTAGAAAATATAAATGGATAAATTTGTATGGAATTTTATGAAATCTGGTGTTATGTTGCTATGCAGATACCAGAAGAAGCACCTCCTGCTGAATACATATATTGATTCATCCAGAACTGCTCGGAAAGGGGAACCTTGTTGGAAACATGTTTGTTGTATATACTCGACATACTTAGTCATATGCTTGTTGGTCTTCTCTTTGTTGTATATACTCGACATACTTATTCATCTGCTCGTTGGTCTTCTCACAAACCAGGAAGCTTTCCCCTGAATTCCAGTGGAAAACAAAATCCCTAGGCCAGCCCCCACATGATAGAATCGTAAAATTCCAACTTTACGTCACATTGAAATGGTTGTGAAATTTCATTTCATGTGGATTTTTGATGATTTTGGTTGCTTAATATGCATACAAATTTGCTCCTATCGGTGACGAGAAAAGAATGTTATGGTGCAGTAAATAGAAAAGGAGAAAACTAGGGTTGATGAAGAGTTCTTTAGTTAACTGAAATAGATTTCAATAATAATAAAAACTGCCTGCAAAAGAGTTGCATAAGCCTACTAGGGATTCCAGGCTAAAAATCTTACAAGATTGCTAATGGAGGTGTACCAAAATGCATATAGGACAAAAGCTTCGGTTGATCTTTGCAGTTGAAAAAGCTTAGTGCCGGCATGGTTGTAGTACAAATACAATGCCGGCAGCATCCATATAGGTATGGTATTCATGTTACAGCCATGCGGCCAATAATATCCCCCACCACATTTTAAAATGCATGTCGGCATTGTCTCCAACCAAAAACACTGGGCTGATAGGAAAGTTAATTCTCCGACCAAAAACACTGGGCTGATGGGAAAGTTAATTCTCCAACCAAAAGTTAATTTTGATGTATTAGCAGCCTTGGAATCCTAGGATTTCCTAGATAAGAATCCTAAATAAAGATACTGTAAATCCTAGCAAAAAATCATCAAACTCGGCTGAAAAAAGAGAAAGAAAATTAATTATGCTCCTGCGTCACTACAGTGATTGAGAAAAAGCCTAGCTAATTTTCAGATTTCAAAGCCATTATGTTTTGTTCTTTTTAAGTCTTTTAACCCATCCAAGTCGAAAATATCATTTGTTGTAAATGTTGTTGAGTTTTCGGGTTACCACACCCTTGCGCATTCGATGCAACAATTTTCACGGTTTAAAGAACAAAAAGCTACTATTGAGCAACTTACCAATTACTAACTAAATCAGGTATTTATAGATGCTATCAAGATCAAAGTCTAACAAGTTTTCAGAGTTGACAATATTATCTAGATCACAGTGAATTAGAACCAGATAACAGACAGTCTCAAAAAACTTAAAACAAAAACAAGGTGCAAAGAAACAGTTAACTGTGGATGATAACTGTAGTGGCATAAAACCACACACCACATTCAACGAAGTAGAAGATGATTCAACACAAAGTGAAGATACACAACAAATGTAGACACAAGGATATACGTGGCTCGGTATGATTACCTACGTCCACGGGGTGAAAGGATGAATGTTATTATTGCTCTTCTTTGATTACAAGTTGTTCTCTCCCTCTCAAGTGGTGAAGCTCTCACAACTCAAGTATGATGACTTGTTCCTCTCTCCTTTCTTAACCTGCCTCTCTCTCTCGACCTACCCTTATATTTATAGGCCAAGGTCGACATACAACAGAATTACAATGTTGGTCACACTACATCAATTTAGCTGTTCCCTATCAGACCTTCACTGCTCGCCCGACTTTCTGGTTTGACTGATAGTTCTTCACCCGAGGCCGAGTCTTAATCGTCTGGTTAACACGATGTCGCCCTTCTTTCTTATCGTTCCTTTGTTTGACCATCTTCCTTCGTCTGACCGAGTGCTTTCTGGTTGTTCGCCCGACCTGTCAGAGGATAAGGGTCACGTCACATCCGAAAACTATTGGGCCATCACGTCCGACCCACGTGATACCTCGCTCTTTGCGCCGTTTGGTACTATCTTGTGCTTCGCCGCTCTTTGTTCTTTGGTGTATCACAGCTTAGGATCTTGCCACCTAGCCCTGTGGATTATCTACACCTACATTTATGCCCCTTCTTTCGCTCGTGTGCTTGGCACGAGGGAAAGAAAATCGCTCCACCTTACCACGTCCTCGTGCATGCCGAGAATTCCGCCATGCAGTCTCCCGCTAATTCTCCCTTTATGACTTGTAACCGTTGCTGTCGGTTGAGGCGTCGCACCCTATAAATACCCACCTTCATGTTCTCTTTCCTTTGCTCGCCATTTTTCAGAGAAACCAAGTGATGTTCTTCTTTTTTCCTTTCCTCCCATTTTACCGACGCCATTAATTCCGGTGATTCCCTTATCTTCTCCGTCTTCGGGTTTGCTGTTTTTGTTGGTGAGGTTTGCGACAGTCGTGGTTAGTTCTTCCTTATGCTTCTCTCTTCACCAACGTTCGTATCTCTCCGTTCGCTTTCTGCCATGGCTACTTCTTCTCCGTCAATGACTGAAAAAAGGTGTGTGATTGATACCTTCTCCGAGGGCGATGCTGTTTCTCTTGATTCCCTGTTTTGGCTTGAGAGTCCTTCCCATCACGATTATCGCGCTATAAATTCCCTTTTCCCTGATGATTCTCCTTCTTTTTCATGTAGGTCTGATAAGAGGGCCTCTAAAGATTTGTCGAATGATGAGTTCATTGAACATTTGAAGGAAGAATTTGGTCTTCAAAACTACGAGGTGACCCTAGTGTCGGGCCAAACGGGTGTGTTGAGGAAGTCAGATGTCGATAGGTATGAGCAGTCATCCGAGGCAGTCATCGTTACTCGTGGGAAATTATAACTCGGTCTTCGCTTTCCTTTGTACAACCCTGCTAGCCCTTTCTACTATGAGGTGTTATCGCAGCTGCGTCCGCCTCGGGCCTTGACCTAGTGGAATGGCAACACTTTTCGCCTGATGAATGAGTGGAGAGACCGAGGCGAGGGTCATGGATCTATGGACGATTGGTCGACCTATAGGCCTGAAGATGCTCCCAATTATACTTCTTCCAATTTCATTGTGAACTATCGGAGCGGGACATCTACCAATGGCGACCTTGCTGGTTTTGCTGCCAGCCCTCATCGTCTGAAGTCTATGCCTGAGGGTGTTGAACGATTGATGCTGGATGCTGATCCCCTTGGGAGAGGTTCCAAAAAGCGTGCTCTCCACACCCATGACCCATACTGGGACCGGGTTCCACTACTTGTTCGCGCCCAAATTTTGCATGGTAGCTTCCCTCCTCCTCAGTTTCCTGCGGAGCCTTATTCATTCTGGGTGATTAACGATGACAGGGTATGTTGTTTTCTTTCCATTTTCTTTGATTCCTGTTGTATCGGCTTAGTGTATTGATTACTTTCTTGTCGTAGTTTAAGCCTCAGAGCGAGTCTACTAAATCGGCTTCTATTTCCAAGAAGAGGAGCGTTGGCACAAGGGTCGAGGAAGACCAGGGAAAGGTAACAAACATATAGATTTTATTATAAGTACATGTACTTGCCCCTGTTTTTTCCTTCACGTGTTCTGACGCTGAACCTTGTGCAGAAATTCCCTAGGCGCGAGGATGAAGATGTTGGAGGGTCCGATACTGTTGGTGGTGAAGGTTTGGTTCCAAGGCGTAATCCTCCTCGGCGAAAGGTGGCGGCGAAGGGAGTGGTGCTGAAAAGCTCGAACGTTGTGATCGACATCCCCGATCAAGATGATGAGGGCGATATATTCGGGGACGAGCAGCTGTTTGATGAGGATGCTGGTGGTCAGAAAGAAAGGGAGGTTCCTGTGGAAACTGCTATTTTGACTCCTATCGTGCAGCCTGGAGCTCAGGGGCAGACCCAAACATCGCTCCAAAAGCTTCCCCAGAAGGATGTTGGGTCTCCCTCGGGTGTTCATACATCCTTTACCATATCGGGACCTATGTGTGATTCTCTTGGTGTATTACACTCGGAGGAGTTCAGCTCCTATACTGATGAGCAGATGATTGTTGTCGTGCCCCTGTATCATGACATTGCGCCGATCTTTGATAATCTGGTAAGTGGTTTATTTGAACTCTTCATTTTGATGTTATCGGACCTTACTAATCTCGTCTTAGGATGGAATTTGTAGGCGTTGAATCGGTCGAGGTTGGAGGCTGCACTCCGCCGACAAGAGATTAGGAAGTTGGAGGCTGCTCTTCAGCAGGAGAAGGAACGATCTCGTGATCTGGAGATCAAACTCGCCGAAGCGCAAGGTATATTGTTTACATAGTTGTGTTGATTGAGTTCTTCGTACCAATGTCCTGATCAATTATTGTTATTCTAGCCGAAATATCTAGTATAAATCTAGACGCTTCTTCGGAGTATAGGCTTATGAAGAGAAAATGGGATATCGAGAAAGATCTTGTGGAGAATCTTCGACAACGAATTTCCAATAAGTATGGGAAGATAGACCGACAGGAAGCCGAGATCCAGCAACTTCAAGAGGAATTGGACATATATCGCCTGTTTGAGTATGTCCCCGAGGGGATAGATAACTTATGGGCTCGCTTGGGCATGTTTCAAAGACTTGCTGGTGATAAAATGTTACTAGCCGATAATCTGGAGAATCAAAATGGTTCCCTTAGGCTTCAAAATCGAGATTTTCATGAAGATCGGCGACGAATTTTGAGGGAAAAAGCTGTGGACGAACAGTCCAACCGAGATCTTCTTGAAAGAACCAAGGGTTTCGATAAGCTGTCCAGTGAACTAGAGTGGACCCAAGCCCAGTTATCGATGCTACAATTGTCCGATAATCGTCAGAGGGCCGAGTGGAGCGACCACAAGAAATATTGCCCTTCGAATGAATTCAATGAACAATACTATAATGAGTTAAATTTGAAGCTTTCTAAGGCCGAGGATGAGTTGTCCAAGTATGTGGAGTCGTTAGAATCTGTGTTGTCAACCCTATCAGTTCTCTGGAGTGCATGCTGGGGTGGCCTTAAGACCGAGTTAATTTGTTTTTTTTTTACTCCGTGTTCTGCTATATTCCGTGTTTAACATGCTTATAATGTTTTGTGGACGAGAGAAACGCTCATCAGAGCGAGCTTGCTGAGGCGATCAAGGCTGGTGTAAACGAGTACATCTCGCAAAAGCGCCGCGAGGTTGCTCAGAGGAAGGGAGGGGCCGGTGCTTTTCCACCCAGGAGTTGATCACGCCTTTTGTAGTGCTGCGCCACTAATTTTCCCTTTGTTGCGGGTTGTAATTAGTTTGAACACTTGACCCATGCTTCTTTGAACAACTTATTTGAATGGGGTGCTGCGTCGCCAAGCTTGTTTTTCTTTTTTATTTTCCTTGACAATTTCCGCCTTTATCATTCTGTTGACGCTGTTTAATTTTATGGTTGCTATCTTGTTGTTTGTGCTCCGTATCTGCATTTGATGTCACATGCATTAGTATTAGTGCCTTTTCTGTCGAACACACTCAACAAGGAGGGTCATCGGGCCCGATGCCATGTCCCAGCCGAGGTATCTCATCACTATCTTTTAGATTCAGTGAAAGGGTTTTAGTCGTCCTAGTTCTAGGCCCGATAATCCCGAGTGGTTATCGACCAACCAAATCGGGCAAGTGGTCACGGCCACCTGCGATGGGGGTAACCTTTCAGATTTAAGTAGGTTACCTAGCTGAGAAGAAATCGTATCTTAACAACCTTTGGTATCTGGCTTCCAACCACCAGTACCCTTAGGCTACCTCGGCATTTGCACACTGCCACTGCCCGGAGTATCGAATATCCAGTCGACTGTAAGTCACCTCGGCACTGCCACACTGGATTTGCCCCGAGTCAAATGACCATTCGAGTGTAAGTCACCTCGGCACTTCCTCACTGGCTTTTCCCCGAGTACGAATGACCATTCGAGTGTAAGTCACCTCGGCACTTCCTCACTGGATTCGCCCCGAGTACGAATGACCATTGGTCGCTCATCTCATATTTCCTACCCCTCGCGGTTTTAAAGAAATGAATGACAAGTATGTTTACCTGTTTCTCTCGAACCCCTCATGGGTAATAGAGTTCCAGATGTTGAGCGTTCCACGGTTTTAACTCGGGTTTGCCGTCTGGTTTGAGTAATCGATAAGCTCCCTCGCCAGCTTTATACACGATTGTGTATGGTCCTCCCCACCTTGTCGCTAGTTTACCGCCCTTTTTGTCACGTTCCCAATCGGCTATATATTTCAACACTAACTGCCCCGGTTGAAAATCTCTTGGTCGAACTCTTTTGTTGTATTCTCGTTGTAATCTCCTTTGGTAATTCTCCATTTTTTGCAACACCATCTCTCTTGTTTCCTCCAAGTCATCGAGCTTGGCCAATATTAGATCTGCCGATATGTTTTGCCTCCAGGATTCAGTTCTTGTGGTGGGTATCATTGCTTCAGTTGGTAGTATCGCTTCGGTTCCACAGGTCAGCATGAAAGGTGATAGCCATGTTGCTTCCCTTCGAGTGGTTCGATAGGCCCATAAAACATTGTAGAATTCTTCGCACCAATTACCGTATTCTCCATCTAATTTTTTCTTCATATTGTCGGCGATAGTTTTGTTTGTGATCTCGGTCTGCCCATTACTTTGAGGGTATATGGGGGTAGCCTTGCTTTTTCTGATGTTGTAGGTGTTAAATAGTAGGTCGATGTTTTCTCCCTGGAACTGTTTTCCATTATCCGAGACGATGGCCGCCGGTACTCCGAAACGACATATGATGTGCTCCCAAATGAACCTGAAGACGTCCTTGTCACGGATATGTCTCAGTGGTGCCGCCTCCACCCATTTAGTGAAGTAATCCGTCGCTACTATTAAGTATTTTCTCTGCCCCGATCCCACATGTAATGGTCCCACGATATCGATCCCCCACTTTGCGAAGGGCCAGGGGCTTACTACCGAGTTTAGAGTTATTGATGGTGCATGTATCTTCTTACCAAACCGCTGGCATTCTTCGCAAGCTTGCGCCATTTGTTTTGCATCATCGTTCATATACGGCCAGAAGTATCCCATCGTTTTCGCTTTCGCTGACAGACTTCGTCCCGAGCTGTGATTTCCGGCTGCTCCATAGTGTAGTTCATTCAAGATTGTCTGGCCTTCTTCCTTACTTAAGCATCTTAAGAGTGGTCCCCGCTATGATTTCCTGTATAGGATTCCGTCTCTTAGCTCGTAAGCGGTCGATTTTCTTTTCACTTTGTTGATCTCGGGTCGCCCCTTGGGTAACTCACCTGTCTCCAATTACGAATGAATCGGCTTTCTCCAATCTCCGTCCGGATATCTGTCGGCCGTGTTGATAGCCACGTCGACGTGCACCTCGGGTTTCTTTGGTATAGATGGGGCGAGGAGTCTCATGACACGAATACCCTCCACACTTGGGCCTGTGATATGGGATGAAATATATGCCAATGCGTCCAAGTTTCGATTATCTTTTCTGCATATGTGGCTAAATTTGATGCTGGGGATCTGGTCGATATAGAATTGGGCGAGCTCCCAGTACTTCTGCAAAATCGGGTCGTGGATGGCGTATTTGCCTGTGATTTGTCGGATCACCAACTGCGAGTCGCTAGTTAGTCTTACATCTTGTAGGCCCATCTCGACGATTAATCTCAGGGCGTGAATCGCAGCTTCGTACTCGGTGACGTTGTTTGTCGCCTTAAATTCCAATCTAAATGAATGGACCATTTTTCGTCCCTTTGGTGTGGTAAAGACTATCCTAAGTCCCGATCCATCTTTGTTCGACGCTCCATCGATGAATACTTCCCAACGTGATGGGATACTTGCTTCGAGTAAGTCGTCCGGGTCTTCTCGATCTTCTTCCATTCCGGGTATGTCCTCGACCTCATCTTCGTCGCTTAGTGGAAAATCTGCCAAGAAATCTTCCACTACTTGTGCCTTCACTGCTGTCCTCATTTCGTAGAATACATTGAACTGTTTAATTTGCGCCCTCATTTGGAGATCCTTCTAGATCGGCCTGCATTGTCCAGTACCGCCTCAATAGGTGATTTTGTGAGCACGCGGATCCGAAGAGTTTGGAAATACGTCCTTAGCTTCAGGGTGGCGAAATCTAGCGCTAGAATCATCTGTTCCATCCTTGTATAATTTTTCTCGGCCGGACTTAATGTTTTGCTGATGAAGTAAACAGGCTTTTCCTCGCTCCCTTCATTTCGAACTAAGACTGCACTGATGGCATATGAAGTTGCTCCGAGGTATAATGTGAGGACCTCCGATGGCTCGGGTCTTTGTAATACTGGAAGACTTGCAAGATGTAGCTTAATATTCTGAAACGCCTCCTCACAGGCGTCCGTCCATTTGAATTTCTCTCCCTTTTTAAGAGTGCTAAAGAAATCCTTGCATTTGTCGGACGACCGAGATATGAATCGCCCCAATGCTGCTATACTTCCGTTCATCTTTTGTACGTCTTTTATTGTGGCTGGTGACGGCACCTCGAGGATGGCTCTGACTTTCTCGGGATCTGCTTCTATCCCCTTTGGAGTGATGATATATCCCAAAAATTTGCCCGATGTGACCCAAAAATCGCATTTGGTCGGGTTAACTTTCATTTTATATTCTCTCATCGTTCGAAAAATTTCCCGCAGGTCTCGGATGTGATTCTTGGCTAGGCGACTTTTTAGTAGCATATCGTCGACATAGACCTCAATAGTGTTGTGGATATGGTCTTCAAACATGTCGCCCACCAACCTATGATATGTGGCGGCTGCATTCTTCAGCCCAAACGGCATCTTGGTGGAGCAGTATAGGCCCCTTGCTGTGAAGAAGGAGGTGTGTTCTTGATCCTCGGGAGCCAGCGGGATCTGGTTATACCCTGCGTATCCGTACATCAACGTTAGTGCCTCGTACCCCACTATTGATTCCACCAGTTGATCGATACTTGGGAGAGGGAAACTGTCCTTCGGACAAGCTTTGTTCAGGTCGCTAAAGTCGATGCAGATTCTGACTCCTCCTTTTCTCTTTGGTACCACGACCATGTTAGATATTCACTGTGGGTAGTGCGATTTCCTAATTATTCCCGATTATGTAACTTCTTTAGATCCTTCTCGACGGCCGTCTGTAATTCTGGCGCGACTCGCCTCATCTTTTGTCGGACCGGTTTGAAGCTTGGGTCGATCTTTAAATGGTGACAGCACACCTCCGGGTCTATTCCCTCCATATCGTGCACGCCCCATGCGAACGCGTCCATGTTCTCCTTTAGCACCTCCATGAGCTGGTTTGTTTGCTCGTCTGATAGTAACGACCCGATCCTCACTATCCTTGGTTCTTCTATAGTTCCCAAATTAATATCCCGAGTGGGTTCTACGGCCGAGAAGTTTGGTTTTGGTTCCTTCATCGGTGTCGTCTTCTTTAATTGCTATGAAGGTTCACTTCCTTGTGTTTCGTACGCCATGACCGCCTGCGAAATAACTTTTTCCAAGTCCTCTGCCGCTTTGGCTTCTTTAGCCTTGTTCTTCTCTCTCCTTTGTCGTGCTCGCCGCTCCTCATTTATTTGGGCATCGACCTGCATGCACTGTCGGGCTGCATGTGAATCTCCCACGACCTCAGCTATACCCTTGTACGTTGGGAATCGTAGCCTCTGATGATAAGCCGATGCCACTCCTTTGATTCTCGCGATCCACGATCTCCCGATAATAGCTTCATAGAGCGAGGCGACATCGACCACACAGAATGTAGTTAACGTATCTAGGTAACCACCTCCACCCGATACCCTTAGGGTTACTTCGCCCTTTGGGATGGTCACGGTCCCATTAAAACCGTAGATACGATATGTCGATGGGACGAGTATATCATCTGACAACTCCATCCTCTTGAACGTGTCGTAGAAGAGTACTTCGGCTGAGCTCCCACTATCCACTAGTATCCTTCTTACCCCCAATTCCTCAATCAGCAGGCTGATAACCAAGGGATCACTGTGAGCTTGGCCGTTCATCAGGACATCCTGAGCCGAGAAAAAGATGGGTCACAACATCCAGGGTTCCATCGGCAAAGCTTTTGCTACACTGAAAATTTCCTTCCCATTATGATCCCTCTTGTGGATTCTAGACATGATTCCAGGATTCAGATTGTACGCTTGAGTGGACGAATGCGAAATCATGTTGACAAACTGCGTGGATCTGTCGATCCTGACCTGGTGGACGGGTGCATCGGGCGCTGCGGTCATCTGGGCCGGGTGTCGGACGAACTGTCTCAGGTAACCGTCTTGAATAAGATGTTGCATGATGTCTTTTATTTCTCGGCAATTATTGGTAGAGTGGCCTCGATATTGATGATAATGGCAATACTCTGGGTGATCCTTGGTCTCCTCGAACTGTATCCCTCTTGAAGCTGGGTATATGATGTCACTCATTTTATCGACCTCTTTGAAGATTTCTTCTAGTGGAGCATTCAAAGGGGTGTATGTTCTCGCCTGGTGCCTCGACCTCTTTCCATTAGCTAACCATTCCTTCTTCCCATTTCCTCGCGTAGGTGGGCTCGGTCTCTTCTCGGCCGACGTTGAACATCGACCGATGTCGACTCGGTCGCCGCACTAGCCTCTTGCACTCCCCTATCCCTCGATTCCTCCTGAATTTCTTCTAGGGCGATGAAATTCTCTTCATTTTCCTCATTTCTTTCAATGTCTGTGGTTTTTCAGTAAACATGGCTATCCAGATGGGATTCGACCTCCCAAGTGCGTTTTCGAACCCGAATATCTGCTGGTCGACTGGTACTTTCCCAATTTCTGTACACAAATTTCTCCATCTATCGGTCAATGATCTGAGAGGTTCTCTGAACCGTCGGGTCAAGGTGAATAACCTGTTGACCCTGGGCCGAGGTCTGCTGTTGTGCATGTATGTTTCAAGGAAGGCTTCGACTAGAGTCTCATAACTGTCGACTGTTCCTGGTGCGAGGTTGTAGAACCATTTCCTTGCCTCGCCTTCCAAGCTTGCAGGGAAGAACTTGCACATTACCACCTCATGGTTTTTCCATTGTATTAGGGACATTGTGTACATCTTCAAATGCTCAACTGCGTCTCCTGTGCCATCGAACCTTGATGGGAAGGTGGGGAGCGTGCACTTAGGTGGGAAGGCCCTTAGTTCTAGCTCTTGGGTGAAAGGGGTCCTCTCGGCCTCGCTTATGACCTCGGCGAGCTTATCTTCTTCGCCGGTTCCTGATAACTTCCTTATCTTTTCCTCTAACTCTCTTAACTTGGCTTCAGTCGCATTGTCGGACCTTGTGTTTCTCTGTTGATTATTCCTCTCATGCCTTTCTTCGTCTGTCGATGAATCCTCGGGTGGACCGTCTCTTCCGATAGGTGGTGTTGGGGGTGGTCCTGATCAACCAGAATTGCTTGGTCCTACTGCAGGTGGTACCTTCCCGATTCGGCCTCGGTGTCCCGATGTCCCTCGGCTAGAAGATCCTCTCGACCTCGACCTTAAGTTCCGTAGCTGATAGTTCTCAAACTCTAGAGCTAGGTTCCTCTGCTGAAGACCCCTTAAATCCGCCTCTTGCCTTCTTTGGATTTCTAGAATTGCGAGCAGTGTTGGATCTGTACTCTCATGGCTAGAGTGACCATTTGGATGGCCTAAATGGGCAGGGGGTGGTGCCGTCATCACAGGTGGTGGAGGTGGTACTGTGCGGGGTATCTGAGTCGATGTCGCTGGATAGATTCCGATAGTTGTTTCTCATCCTAGTTGTACTCGCCTTAGTCGTTCTTGCTCTCACCCGAGGGCTTCTTGATACTCAACTTGTCGTCTGATGTTTCGTCTCTGAGCATGCAGGATTAATGCTTCCTCATCATCTTCCGTTTCTGACGCGGTAAGTCCATCTATTTGATCATCCCTCCTTGGGGGAGAGGCGATTAGCTCCAGAGGCGGTGGGTCATCGTCTCGTCCCAGATCAATCTCCTCGTCCACAGTTGGCATACCCCTTGCAGCAGCTCGTGATTCCTCTGGTGGTGGATGCCCGTCACTCTCTCGCCTCGTCCCAGTTACTCCTCCTTGCATGTTGTTACTGGATATCGTGCGGTTCCTCAGAGTTCTTCCCATCCCTGACGTGCTAGCCATCGGACACAGTGTGTTGTTAGTCCGAGAGTCGTCCCTACCTACGTCAGTGAAAACAGACAACACCTTACTTTGACCTGTTTTTGAAAAGTTTCTATAGTACGTACAGTTTTAGAAGAAAAAGGTGACTGACACTAAAACTGAGTTTCAAAAGTACGATTCCCTCTACTCTGCCATGCTGACCTCGTCAATTTGCCCTGTTCAGACTCTAAGTGTCTCCTTTTAGACGTGTATCATACTACATTGCTTTCAAAGTTGCACGACGTCGCTTTCAGTACCACGACTCTGCATTAACTACAATTTTTCCTACATTCTCTAGACTCCAAATCATTAACACCTAGTTCTCTGTGGGTAAAAGGTCCAATATCATACTTTTATGAGGTCAGCACGCCACGACAAAAACTGTACTAAGACTTATGCACTCCCTTGGAACTACAAAGGGATGTCTTCCCTTGACTCCTTGAATTCCTTCACCGGCAACCAATAATCTCGCTGTGCTGTTGTTTTGGCATTTTCCCCAGCCAGCATGGAACCTCAAGCAACTTCAACCATACATCGAAGATGTTATTTGGGAGTTTTAGAGGTATTACGTTGTTGAACTCGTATGACGAAAACTAAGATTGAAATACAGAGATAAGTGCGAAAACTAATACGAAACGAAGATTGAAACATGAAAACAGACTCGCCTCCGAGCATGGCTAGTCGATCTGTTATCAGGATCCTTCCCTGGCCTCGACCAAACGCTACAACGTTATTTGGGAGCTCTTGAAGGATTCCCTATCAACTCGAATGCTCGGAATTGACCTAACTGAAAACACTTGCTAACGACACGACTTCAACAATGAAAACTCAACCATATCAACAAACTTCAAAACTAAACAAACATAAACAGACCTCACCAAACAGAGTTCATCCCATAGCATCAACTAACACACAAGGTGTTCTTAGGAGCTTTTGGATCGTATCTGTTGGCACACGCAACCAAGGTATCCGGAGAACTTAGACGTTCCCCTTAGTCGGCGCCATAATGTAGTGGCATAAAACCATACACCACATCCAACGAAGTAGAAGATGATTCAACACAAAGTGAAGATACACAACAAATGTAGACACAAGGATATACGTGGTTCGGTATGATTACCTACGTCCACGGGGTGAAAGGATGAATGTTATTATTGCTCTTCTTTGATTACAAGTTCTTCTCTCCCTCTCAAATGGTGAAGCTCTCACAACTCAAGTATGATGACTTGTTCCTCTCTCCTCTCTTAACCTGCCTCTCTCTCTCGACCTGCCCTTATATTTATAGGCCAAGGTCGACATACAACAGAATTACAATGTTGGTCACATTACATCAATTTAGTTGTTCCCTATCGGACCTTCACTGCTCGCCCGACTTTCTGGTTTGACCGGTAGTTCTTCACCCGAGGCCGAGTCTTAATCGTCTGGTTAACACGATGTCGCCCTTCTTTCTCCTCGTTCCTTTGTTTGACCATATTCCTTCGTCTGACCGAGTGCTTTCTGGTTGTTCGCCCGACCTGTCAGAGGATAAGGGTCACGTCACATCTGACAACTATTGGGCCATCACGTCTGACCCACGTGATACCTAGCTCTTTGCGTCGTTTGGTTCTATCTTGTGCTTCGCCGCTCTTTGTTATTTGGTGTATCACAGCTTAGGATCTTGCCACCTAGCCTTGTGGATTATCTACACCTACATTTATGCCCCTACTTTCGCTCGTGTGCTTGGCACGAGGGAAATAAAATCGCTCCACCTTCTCATGTCCTCGAGCATGCCGAGAATTCCGCCATGCAGTCTCCCACTAATTCTCCCTTTATGACTTGTAACCGTTGCTGTCGGTTGAGGCGCAACGGTTATGTTATATATGACAAATTGAAAAGTCTAATAGCAGGAAACACAAACACAAGCATAGAATAATTTAGAAAATTAAAAGCTCAAAGCAGAGAATATTTAAGAGAAAAGACAGAAAGAAGAAAACCTGGGTCTCGCTGCTTCTTTCATTGGTAGTCTTCATCAGTGCTTCTATCTTCTCATCATATGGAATCGTCTTAGCCGTTGTTTCTCATCATGAAAGAACCATATTGGTTAAAATCTTCATTAACTCTGAACTCCCTAGAAGAGATAGAAGGAGGAGGAGTAAGAAAGCTTTTAGAAGACCCACAAGAAATTTTGATTTAGAAACAAAAAATTCTTAAGACGATGAAGAAAAAAAGATAATGAAAGCAGGTTTAGGTTTTGCATCTAAAAGAGGAGTATGATAAGAATCCTCAGAAGAAGAAAAACCAGATGTGGTCTTCCTTTCAAAAACTAAATCACCTAGAACTCTAATGAAAAAATTACTCTCCGACTTTCCTAATATTTATCTAATTGATCCTAGAGGAAAAGCTGGTGGCTTAACTTTGGCTTGGGTGGATGGTTTCCACTTTGATATTGTTCACGAGAACAATAACGTGATAAATGTACTTGATAAGCACGTAAGTGCGACATTTTTATACCCACATTTATACTAGCTAGGTCTCGATATTTAACTAATAATATTGTTTTAAGTCATTTACAGGAATTACAAAGGAATTCGATCACTTGGAAAATAAATGGCTAAACGATGAGCTGAATGGCGGTTGCGACAAAAAAGCTAAAAGCAACAAAAGAGGCCGGGCCTTTGGTGGCCTTGTACGCTCATGACGCTAACCACTCGAGACACTTGCTTGGCTCATTCATTTCACGGACAGAGCGAATGGTGGAATAATGAAAGTGGGAGACGTGGCTTATTCCACTACCACATCTGGTTTCATATGAAAACAAGAAAAGGGAAGTTTCATTTCTCAGTGAAGCTGGTGATGTTCTTATCGAAAGAAAGGGGATCTGAGCATAAGGTCATGGATTTTGTTGTGGTTCGAATCATGAGAATTTGATGGAATTCAGTGACCAAGACGAAGATGCAAGAGACTGTACAGATCTATGGCAGTTTACAACAACAAATTAGGTGATTTCAGGGTTTGATTTGAATTAGTGCTGCTGCCTTCCATTCATGGCTGCATAGGGCTCGATTATGAGATGGGTGTTGGTGATTTTTGTGTTATGAAGATGCAGGAGAAGACGGGAGCAAACTGATCTAGCTGGTGGGGTTTAAACGGAAGTCTTCAATTGGGATCGAACTGAACAACAGCAACCAAATTTAGGGATTTTGGCAGAGAACAAGGTTGGGTTCAGATTCAGTTTGATAAATACGGTACAAGTCAGAAACTGGGATTTGAAATTGAAGAAGAATTGACTAGTTGTGGGTTATGTGGGGAATCGATAGAGAAACGAAATCGCGCGAAGCAGTAATGATGAGTGTGTTTGATGGAGTAATTCGTGAAAGTGGTGATGTATGTGTTGCTGTCGTAAATCAAGTTAACTGTATATCAAGGATTGAGTGCAGTTGGCGTTGGTGCTGCGAAGAAAGGAAGTTAAGAGAAATTCTAGAAGACAAAGAGAAATATGGCTTGATTGATGAATCTGTAGCTTGGGTACTTGGTTGGAATTGGCATTTGAGTTGAATCTGTGTGGGTTGAGCTGTTGCTGCTCGATTTTAGTCGATGGAGTTTGGAGCTGAATTAACTGAAGCCAAGATGGGGTTAACTTCAATTGAAGCAGCAACATGGAGTTTCGGCATTTCGGTGTTGATTTTTACATCTGCAATAATGAATATGGATGTGTGCTGCTTGTTATCTGAGATTGAAGAGTCGATTGGTTTGGCAAAGCTAGGTCCTGATGTTGGTTGAATGAGTTGTCTATGAGGCTGTTTGTATGAACCAAATTGAGGTTAGGTTACTAATTGTATGGGCATTTACATGAGAATCTTGTGGTGCTCAGTAGAGATGGAACGTGTTGCTGGGTTCAGCCGGGTAGAAAGGTGGTTAGATGGGCAGAATGAAGACTGAGTCGGAAATGTGGCAAGTGGTGCTAAGAAGATGGTGTGAGCAGAAATATGTGGAAGACGTTACAACTATGTGGAGTGTTTTCCCCAAATCCAGGAAGTGTTTGAATCAAGTAGTTAGAGAAGAAGTCAAGTTGTTGCTGTATAAAGGATGAGCTTAATCAACCAAGAAGGGTACGACTGAATACTGCAATCTGAGTTTTCTTTTGCTTTCTATTTTTAGTTCAGTTCTTTTTAGTTCTCTTGGGTGTTAGAGATTTTGATTCAATACTTTTAATGGCTATCTACACAACAATGAGAAGTTAAACCCCTCTCTGCCAAGACAAGAGGGGAGGCAGAGAGGGGAGGCTTAATGGGTTCAATGTTCTTAAGTTATCATCAATCCATTTCATCTTTGTTTGATTGTTGTTTTGTGTTGAGTGTGTCTGTAAAATTCTTAGATTTAGTGTGATTTCCGGATACATTGAATGCTATGAAATCCATGTGACACTTTTCAATTCGGCTTTGTATTTAGAACATAATATCAATCTTATGTAATGGTATTTTTAGTTGCACTGAGAGTTATATTTTTCGTATCTTTCGGGTAGAGCAGATTACTATTTGTCTCTATTCGAGATATCTTTTGATGATATAAGACTTGAAAGCCATTAGGTGGAACCTTGTGTCTTGGTAGATTTACATCAACTGTTACTTTTTACAATCATCTTCTGTCTTGTTCTCAATCACAACTCAACTACAAATCAATTTTACATTATTGTTTAGCTTAATAATTATCTTGAACACCAACAATTTATGTGGTTCGAACACGACTATACCACACTTCTTTATCTTTGATACTCTGAAAAGGGTGATCAGTACTAGTAAAAACAAACTTTCGTGAACAACTATGGTTGTTAACTGCTTTTTATAGTAGCCCTTATAAACCTAAAATTGAGTCGTGGAATTTCTTAGAAGAAATTGGTGAACAAGTAGCTCACAATAATATGGCTTGGGTTGTAATCGGTGATTACAATCAAATTACAGACCAAAGCGTAAAATAAGGGGGCGTGCCATTCAATATCATGGAAGCAGAGCCTTTCAATAAGATTTTGAATGGTGCAGGGTTCATTTACCTAGGTTTTAAGGTAATATTTTCACATGGAACAACCAAAGAGAAGGTAATAAAAACATATAAGAACAACTGGATAAAGCTTACATAAACAATGAATGGTTAGTTAGGGATCCTGATTCCTCTCTAACTCAATGAATGGTTCTCCGATGAACGGCTTCCAACGTTACATGTGGACGGTCAACGTTACATCTGAACGGTCAATATTGCATCATCTTAAACGAGATCCAATGGTACCTAATACAACCACGTGGATGAAGGTAATTGTAAATTGACGTGGAAAAATATCACATATAGCCACGCTATATGGCGTGTCTATATGTTCTTCAATGAACGGATCACAACGTTACATGTGGACGACGTAGGATGCATATAATTTAACGGTCAATATTGCATCATCTAAAATGAGATCCAACGATTCCTAATACGACCACGTGGATCAAGGTAATTGGAAATTGGCGTGGCTAAATATCACATATAGCCACGCTCTTTGGGGTGTATCTATAGGAAATCAGTGAACGGTTCACAACGCTACATGTGGACGGTGAAGGATGCATATAATTGAACGGTCAATATTGCATCATCTTAAATGATATCCAACGATTCCTAATACGGCCACGTGGATCAAGGTAATTGTAAATTGGCGTGGCTAAATAGCACATATAGCCACGCTATATGGGGCGTGTCTATAGTATATCTAATCAACGGCTCACAACATTACATGTGGACGGTGAAGGATGCATATAATTTAACGATCAATATTGCATCATCTTAAATGAGATTCAACGATTCGTAATACGGCTACGTGGACAAAGGTAATTGGAAACTGGCGTGGCTAAATATCACATATATCCACGCTCTATGGGGCGTGTCTATAGGATATCCAATGAACGGTTCACAACGTTACATGTGGATGATATTCAACGGTTCCTAATGCAGCCACATGGATGAAAGTAAGTGAAATTGGCGTGGCTAAAACATAACATATAACCACGTTAAACCTATATGGCGTGTCTATCAGATAACCAATGGCTACGCCAAAAAGCAATTTGCGTGTCTAAAGTGAACCAAATAGGCACGCCAAAACGCAATTTGCGTGTCTATAGTGAATCAAATAGCCACGCCAAAAACAATTTGCGTGTCTAAAATGAACCAAATAGCCACGCCAACAAGCAATTTGTGTGTCTAAAGTGAACCAAATAGCCACGCCAAAAAGCAATTTGCGTGTCTATAGTGGATCAAATAGCCACACCAAAAGAAATTTGCGTGTCTATAGTGAACCAAATAGCCACGCCAAAACAATAAATCGTGTGTCTATAGAGTACCAGTACTTAAGTTTTTGGGACCCTATATAGCAACGCCTATATGGCTCTGGCGTGTCTATTTCATGCAGAAATAGACACGCATGACAGGCGTGGCTATAAGCTACCTAAAACCACGCCATATTACCTAAAACCACGCAAGAATAAGTCACGCCTAGTCCAAACCGAAGTGGCGTGCCAAAACCCCTATGGACACGCCAATTTGGCGTGGCAAAAGGGTCTATGTGTACTAGTGAACTAGTATAGGACGTATTGAATTACCTCTCAATGTTAGGAAGAAAGGGACATTACCTACCCAAACTCAACCAAACCCGAAAGGCCAGTTGAAGCTAATAATGCTAATATTGAACAAGCTCAGGTTGTAACAACACTTAGAAATGGTAAGGTGATAGAGACTCCAATGAAGGTAAACGAACCTGAGAAGTCTCCAAAACCCAAGGGCGGTGACTGTCACAGTGATACTGAAAATAAAAATTCTGATATTGATAAGAAAATGCATGCTCCATTTCCTCATCGTTTGATGTCTACTAAACCACCAACTGATTATAAAGATATTCTTGATGTTTTTCAGCAGGTGAAAGTTAACATTCCTCTCTTGAGTGTGATTAAGAAAATTCCAGCGTATGCCAAGTTCATAAAGGATCTTTGCACCATCAAAAGGAAGCATAATGTGCATAAAAAGACATTCCTCACGGAACAGGTAAGTGCTATTCTTAAACACAACACTCCTCCCAAATATAAAGATCCGGGATGCCCTACTATTTCTTGTATAATAGGGAAGTTCGTGATCAAACAAACACCTTTGGATTTGGGAGCTAGCGTAAACCTCCTACCTTTCTCATTTTATGAGCAGTTGGGCTTAGGTGAATTAAAACCCACCTCGGTCACTCTACAACTTGCGGACAAATCAGTCAAAGTACCGAGAGGGGTAGTTGAGGATGTGTTAGTTCAAATCGATAAATTTTACTATACAGTGGATTTTATTGTTTTGGATACTCAACCTGTGGTTAATGCTAGTAATGAAATACCTATCCTTTTAGGTCTCCATTTCCTTGCAACTGCCAATGCTTTGATTAATTGTCGAAATGGTATAATGAATCTTTCGTTTGATAACATGACCATTGAATTAAACATCTTTGATGTATGTAAATACCCAAGTGGCGATGATGATATTCATGAGGTTAGTATGATTGAAACAATTGTTCAGGAAAAGTTATCTCATCTAGAAGCTAGGGATGCATTAGAATCCAGTCTTCTTAACCTTTTGGATTTCGATGAGGATGAATCCATTGAAGAAGTCAATTCCTTACTGGATTCATCCCCATTACTGGATACAGATAAGTGGCAGTCTAGATTTGAATCACTTCCAATCAGTGAGACCAACCCACTACCCTCATCCATAGAATTCCCAAAGCTTGACCTTAAGCCACTTCCTAGTGACCTGAAATATGCTTTTTGGGTCAAAATGAAACATTTACAGTAATCATATCAGCTGAACTTAATGAAGATCAGGAAGCGATGCTTTTGGATGTTCTTAGGAAGCACAGAAGTGCCATAGGATGGACTTTTGCAGACCTGAAAGGAATTGACCCTAGTATTTGTACGCATAAGATTAACTTGGAAGAGAATGCAAGATCTTGTCGACAAGGTCAACGTAGGTTGAATCCTCACATGAAAGATGTTGTTAAAGCTGAAATTCTTAAGCTATTAAATGTAGGTATGATCTATCCTGTTTCTGATAGTGAATGGGTCAGTCCAACCCAAGTTGTTCCTAAGAAATCTTGTATTACAGTTGTTGAGAATGAAAATAATGAACTGATCCCAACTAGGAAGGTCACTGGTTGGCGTGTTTGCATTGATTATCGCAAGTTGAATTATGTTAATAGGAAAGATCATTTTCCTTTGCCGTTCATTGATGAAATTCTTGAGCGACTTGCAGGTCATAAGTTCTATTGCTTTCTCGACGGATACTCAGGCTATAATCAAGTGGAGATTGCTCGATAAGATCAGGAAAAAATTGACTTTTACATGCCCGTATGGAACCTTTGCCTACAGACGAATGCCCTTTGGGTTATGCAATGCACCAGCCACGTTCCAACGTCTCATGCTAAGTATTTTTTTCTGATACGGTCGGTAAGAATTTGGAAGTATTTATGGATGATTTTTCAATCTTTGGTGATAGTTTTACTGATTGCTTGCATCACTTAGAATTAGCTCTGATTCGTTGCACTGAAACAAATCTTGTTCTCAACTGGGAAGAGTGTAACTTTATGGTTTTTAGAGGAAATGTGTTAGGTCATGTTGTTTCATCTCATGGACTTGAGGTAGATAAAGCTAAAACTGACCTGATTTCACATTTGGCAGACCCAAAGAATGTTAAGGAAATAAGGTCTTTTCTTGGACATGCGGGATTTTACCGAAGGTTCGTTAAGGACTTTAGTAAAATCTCCAGGCCCATGTGAAATCTCTTATCAAAAGACAAAGACTTTGTGTTTGATGAAGAGTGCAAAATAGCTTTTGAAAAGCTAAAGACCTTATTGACTACAACTCCGATCATTCAACCCCCTAATTGGTTGTTACCGTTTGAGATAATGTGTGATGCTAGCGACTTTGCAATTGGAGCTGTTTTAGGACAGAGAGTTCAAAAGTTACCATGTGTTATTTATTATGCAAGCCGTACTTTAAATGATGCACAATGTAACTATTCACTACGGAAAAAGAGTTTTTGTCTGTTGTGTTTGCTTTGGATAAGTTCAGGTCATACCTAGTCGAATCTAAAGTTATTGTGTACACGGACCATGCTGCCCTTAAGCATCTTTTATCAAAGAAAGATGCGAAACCTAGACTGGTTAGGTGGGTTCTTCTTTTGCAAGAGTTCAACCTAGAAATCAGAGATAACAAAGGATTTGAGAATGTTGTGGCTGATCATCTATCTAGAATAGTACTTGAGTTGTCTTTTCAAAGTGATGTGGTAGAAACTTTTCCTGATGAACAGTTGTTTAGTGTGTCACTAACACCTTGGTATGCATACATTGCAAACTATCTTGTTGTAGGTCACATTCCAGCTCATTGGACTCGACAAGACAAAGTTCTTTGCCGAAGTGCAAAACTTTCTGTGGGATGATCCGTTTCTGTTTAAAGTTTTCCCAGATCTAGTGCATGTGGAGGACATTTCTCAGGTAAGAAGACTGCCCTGAAAATTCTACAATGTGGTTTTTACTGGCCAACACTTTTCAAAGATGCATACTTGTTTTGCAAATCTTTTGAAAGATGCCAAAAGGTAGGAAGAAATTCTCGACGAGATATGATGCCATTAAATCCTATTTTAATTGTCGAAATTTTTGATGTATGGGGCATAGACTTTATGGGCCCATTTACTTCTTCTTATGGTTATCAATATATATTGGTTGTTGTTGACTACGTATCTAAGTGGATTGAAGTTGTTGCTTGCAGGGATAATGACAGTAAGGTTGTCACTAAGTTTCTGAAAGAGAACATTTTATCTAGATTTGGCATCCCTAGGGATATTATTAGTGATAAAGGTACTCATTTTTGTAACAAATCCTTTGAAACTAATGAAATCATATGGCATTACTCATAAAGTAGCTACAACATATCATCCTCAAACGAGTGGTCAAGTAGAAGTTTCCAACCGAGAGATAAAAGCTATATTGCATAAGACTGTAAACCCAAATCGCAAGGATTGGTCACTACGACTCATCGACGCATTGTGGGCTTACACGACTGCTTTCAAAACTCCATTAGGAATGTCTCCTTATAGGCTTGTATTCGGAAAAGCATGTCATCTACCTGTAGAGTTAGAATACAAAGCTTATTGGGCAATCAAAAAGCTATATTTTGATCTAGATTAGGCTGGTGAACATAGGAAATTGCAGCTGAATGAGCTCGAAGAAATCAGAAACGAGGCTTATAATACTTCCAGGAACTATAAAGCTAAAATGAAAATGTTTCATGATAAGCATATTATTAGGAAAACATTTGAACCTTTAGATAAAGTTCTTCTTTATGATTCTCGATTACATTTATTTCCTAGAAAGCTTAAATCTCGATGGACAAGTCCATTTATTGTTAAGAATGTCTTTCCTTATGGTACTGTTGATATTGAAAATCCAAATAATGGCAATATTTTTAAATGTTAATGGGCAGAGGTTGAAGCCATTTTTGGAACTTGTGAATCCAGAAGTCGATACCACGACTCTGGAGGATCCTTCTTATGTTTGATTGGTTGTGTTTTGCAGATGTCTGTCCGGAGACATAAAATTCAGCGCTTTAGGGAGACAACCCTTGTGTTTGTGGGTATCACAGCTGGAAGCCCTCACGAGACAGACTCGTCCTCTTGTGCAAACTTGAGGTTTAAAGGTTTGTTGCATGGGCTAAATGCAACCGAACTGACCTGCGACAGTGGTAAAATAATGTAGTTTTATTTTCTTTCTTTTCTTTATCATGAATAATCATCCCCTTTTCACCTTTGAACTGTTTTTAACCACTGCCACATTGGGGACAATGTAGAAATTAAGTGTGGGGGAGTTTTGGGGTGAATTAAATCCATACTTTTCTGATTCTTTGTCTGCATATTCAGGTTTCATTGTTTGCTTGTACATCTGAATTTTTTTTTTTTTTAAAAAAAAAAGAGAGAGAAAAAAATGATGAAGTGGAATTTTACATGATATGATCAGCTATTTAGCGGTCTTTCTACACTACTGTCTAGCTGTTTACCGGACATTTTTAATCCAGCTGTTTAGCGGATTCGTCTAGCTGTTTAGCAGGCACCTTTAATCCAGCTGGTTAGCGGATTCGTCTAGCTGTTTAGCAGACACCTTTAATCCAGCTGTTTAGCGGATTTGTTTTGCTGTTTAGCAGACATTGCTCAATCACTTTTTAATGGTTCCGTCTAGATTTTTAGCAGACGTCTCTCCATATCCAGCTGTGTAGCGGATATAATTTTCTTGTTTTGCTCGGGACTAGCAAAATGTAATTGTGGGGGAGTTTGATAAGCACGCAAGTGCGACATTTTTATACCCACATTTATACTATCTAGGTCTCGATATTTAGCTAATAACATTGTTTTAAGTCATTTACAGTAATTACAAAGGAATTCGATCACTTGGAAAATAAATGGCTAAACGATGAGCTGAATGGCGGTTACGACAACAAAGCTAAAAGCAACAAAAGAGGTCGGGCCTTTGGTGGTCTGCCTTGTACGCTCATGACGCTAACCACTCGAGCCACTTGCTTGGCTCATTCATTTCACGGACAGAGCGAATGGTGGAATAATGAAAGTGGGAGACGTGGCTTATTCCACTACCACATCTGGTTTCATATGAAAACAAGAAAAGGGAAGTTTCATTTCTCAGTGAAGCTGGTGATGTTCTTATCGAAAGAAAGGGGATCTGAGCATAAGGTCATGGATTTTGTTGTGGTTCGAATCATGAGAATTTGATGGAATTCAGTGACCAAGACGAAGATGCAAGAGACTGTACAGATCTATGGCAGTTTACAACAACAAATTAGGTGATTTCAGGGTTTGATTTGAATTAGTGCTGCTGCCTTCCATTCATGGCTGCATAGGGCTCGATTATGAGATGGGTGTTGGTGATTTTTTTGTTATGAAGATGCAGGAGAAGACGGGAGCAAACTGATCTAGCTGGTGGGGTTTAAACGGAAGTCTTCAATTGGGATCGAACTGAACAACAACAACCAAATTTAGGGATTTTGGCAGAGAACAAGGTTGGGTTCAGATTCAGTTTGATAAATACGGTACAAGTCAGAAACTGGGATTTGAAATTGAAGAAGAATTGACTAGTTGTGGGTTATGTGGGGAATCGATAGAGAAACGAAATCGCGCGAAGCAGTAATGATGAGTGTGTTTGCTGGAGTAATTCGTGTAAGTTGTGATGTATGTGTTGCTGTCGTGAATCAAGTTAACTGTATATCAAGGATTGAGTGCAGTTGGTGTTGGTGCTGCGAAGAAAGGAAGTTAAGAGAAATTCTAGAAGACAAAGGGAAGTATGGCTTGATTGATGAACCTGTAGCTTGGGTAATTGGTTGGAATTGGCATTTGAGTTGAATCTGTCTGGGTTGAGTTGTTGCTGCTCGATTTCAGTCGATGGAGTTTGGAGATGAATGAACTGAAGCCAAGATGGGGTTAACTTCAATTGAAGCAGCAACATGGAGTTCCTACATTTCGGTGTTGATTTTTACATCTGCAATAATGAATATGAAGGTGTGATGTTTGTTGTCTGAGATTGAAGAGTCGATTGGTTTGGCAAAGCTAGGTCCTGATGTTGGTTGAATGAGTTGTATATGAGGCTGTTTGTATGAACCAAATTGAGCTTAGGTTACTAATTGTATGGGTATTCACATGAGCATCTTGTGGTACTCAGTATAGATGGAACGTGTTGCTGGGTTCATCCGGGTAGAAAGGTGGTTAGATGGGCAGAATGGAGACCGAGTCGGAAATGTGGCAAGTGGTGCTAAGAAGCTGGTGTGAGCAGAGATATGTGGAAGACGTTACAACTATGTGGAGTGTTTTCCCCAAATCCAGGAAGTGTTTGAATCAAGTAGTTAGAGAAGAAGTCAAGTTGTTGCTGTATAAAGGATGAGCTTAATCAACCAAGAAGGGTACGACTGAATACTGCAATCTGAGTTTTCTTTTGCTTTCTATTTTTAGTTCAGTTCTGTTTAGTTCTCTTGGGTGTTATAGTTTTTGATTCAATACTTCTAATGACTATCTATACAACAATGAAAAGCTAAACCCCTCTCTTCCAAGACAAGAAGGGAAGCTTAATGGGTTCATTGTTCTTAAGTTATCATCAATAAATCATTTTAATGCTTAATCCATTTCATCTTTGTTTGATTGCTGTTTTGTGTTGAGTGTGTCTATAAACTTCTTAGATTTAGTGTGATTTCCGGATACATTGATTGCTACGAAATCCCTGTGACACTTCTCAATTGGGATTTGTATTTAGAACATAATATCAATCTTATGTAATGGTATTTTTAGTTGCACTGAGAGTTATATTTGTCGTATCTTCCGGGTAGAGCAGATTACTATCTGTCTCTATTCGAGTTATCTTTTGATGATATAAGACTTGAAGGCCATTAGGTGAAACCTTGTGTCTTGGTATATTTACATCAACTGTTACTTTTTACAATCATCTTCTGTCTTGTTCTCAATCACAACTCAACTACAAATCAATTTTACATTATTGTTTAGCTTAATAATTCTCTTGAACACCAACAATCTCTGTGGTTCGAACACGACTATACTACACTTCTTTATCTTTGATACTCTGAAAAGAGTGATCAGTACTAGTAAAAACAAACTTTCGTGAACAACTATGGTTGTTAACTGCTTTTTATGGTAGCCCTTATAAACCTAAAATTGAGTCGTGGAATTTCTTAGCAGAAATTGGTGAACAAGTAGCTCACAATAATATGGCTTGGGTTGTAATCGGTGATGACAATCAAATTACAGACCAAAGCGTAAAACAAGGGGGCGTGCCATTCAATATCATGGAAGCAGAGCCTTTCAATAGGATTTTGAATGGTGCAGGGCTCATTTACCTAGGTTTTAAGGTAATATTTTCACATGGAACAACCAAAGAGAAGGTAATAAAAACATATAAGAACGACTAGATAAAGCTTACATAAACAATGAATGGTTAGTTAGGGATCCTGATTCCTCTCTAACTCACATGCCTCATATAGGATTTGATCACATCCTAGGTCAGGATATCCCTTTCAAATTTTTTGATACTTGGCTTTAAGAAAGCTCATGTATAGACCTGATCCATAATACTTGGGACACTTCAATGATAAATGTAACTGGAGTTGTGATCAAAAATTTAAAATATTAGGAGAAAACTTAGCATACTGGAGAAAAGTTGTTTTTGGAGCACCCGACAGGAAAATTAAGAAAACCTTGAAACAACCAAAAATTCTGAACGCTTTGAATTCAAATATCCGATACAAACATGAAAACATAAATAACAAAACTCTAGAATTCGAACAATTGTACGACATACAAGAATCAATAGCAAAGCAGTTGTCAAGGGACAATATAGTTAACTTAGGTGAAAGAAATACGAAATACTTTCATATCAAAACCCTAAAAAGAAGCAAAAGGAATAAGATAGACATTTTGACTGATAATAATGAAGTTGTTTTAAATAAGGAACCATTAATTTCAGACCTTTTAACAACTCATTTTAATGATTTGTTTACTGCTACTCTCGCTTCAACTGATCATGAGATATTGAATCTAATACCTTCCATAATTTCTGATCAAGATAACATTGAATTAATAGCTGTCCCTACTGAGACTGGAATTTGGGATGTGGTAAAATCTGTGAAATCGAATAAATCACCAGGGCCTAATGGTTTTCCGTTGATTTTCTTTAAACACAACTGGGAACTCATAGGTTCTCATATAGTAAATATGATCCAAGATATTTTTAGAACCAAAACAATAAACCCAAAACTTAATGAAACTTTTTTGTTCCTCATACCAAAAATAAAACATTCTAAACAGCCTAATGACTTTAGACCTATAGGATTAAGCAATACCCCTTATAAAATCTTATCTAAATTGCTTGCCAATAGACTAAAGAAGCATCTTGAAAGAATGATTTTACCTTTCCAGTCCGCTTTCATACCTTCTAGACAGATCGCAGACAACATAGTGGTGGCTCATGAAGTCATACACTCTTTAAAAAAGATGAAAACCCAAAACGAAGGCCTAGGGGTAAAAATTGACACGCCGAAAGCTTTTGACAGGGTGAATTGAGACTTCTTAAATCAAATTATGTTAGCTTTTGGCTTTAGTAAAGATTGGTGCAGCCTAATATCGCAGTGTCTGTCCACCGCATCCATAGGAGTATTGCTGAATAGAATCCCAGGTGACCCCCCACCCCCACCCCCCTTCTAGAGGCCTGAGGCATGGAGACCCTTTGTCTCCTTACCTTTTTCTGATTTGCATGGAGGCTTTCTCCAGATTATTAATAGCAAACGAAAATAAAAAAAAATAATATGAATAAAAATTTCTAGACATTCTCAATCTGTAACTTTTTTTTGCTGATGATTGTTTGTTGTTTACAAAATCTAACGTTGCTAGTTGTAAGAATTTACTAAACATCATAAATCAATTCAGTATGGCGTCGGGGCAACTTGTCAATTTTAAAAAATCAAGGGTATTTTTCAGTAACAAAATCCCTGCTAGGCATAAACGAATGATGATAAGACTTTTTTAAAAAATAAAAAATAGACATAACAGACACCTACCTAGGGGCAGCACTGTTTGTAGATAGATCTAAACTTTAAACCTTTGATAACATAGTCCAAAAACTAGAAAATAGAGTGTAGAGTCTTAATGGAAGCTCCATGGCCCATCCTAGTAGGTTTGTGCTGATTAAATCGGTACTAACCAGCTTATCTATTTATCAAATGGGATGTTTTATTCTTCCTAAAAAGATCACTTAAAGGATTAATGCAATCCAGAGAGAGTTCTGGTAGGGGAAAGAAAACAATGTTAGAGGTTGTTATCTTTTTTTTACTCGGTCAACAAAAATAGAATAAAAAAGCGAAACTGTACAGGGACTAGGCTATATTAGCGCTAAGCCAAAAGGCTGCACACCAATAAAACCTATTTAAATCGAAAATAAACCTCTCCAGGCCATTCAACAGAATGAATAAAACCTGGCCTACCCTCATAAAACTTATAATTTTCCTCAGCCAACAAACAAGCTTGTTTGGCCGAGGAATCAACTGAAAAATTAGCCTCTCTGTAGCTATGAACATAACTAATATTGTTGTAAAAACTCTTCGCCATTCTCCACTTCTGCATTAGCTGCCACGACAACTCTCCTTTTTGGAGAGAAAAAATGCAACTCATCGAATCTGATCTGACGCATAGATTTTTGACATTCCATCTTTGAGCAACAACTGCACCATAAATAACCGCACAAACTTCAGCATAGAAGTTGGTCTGCTAGCCCAGTCCAACGCACAAAACTCCCAAAACTGCCGAGAATCACGAAAAACTACACCAGAACCAGCTTGTCCCGGGTTGCCAAGTGATGCACCATCACAACAGATCATAAGCTCACCTGGATTAGGCGGCGTCCAAGTAACTTCAATTGGAACAGAGTGTTTGCAAGATCTATGCTTCACTCTAAAGAAATTCAAAATTCGCAAATCATCTAAGGTATTATACATGTGGCCCTTCATTCTAATAGAGTTATCACGAATTACCTGATGAACCCGTCCCTTAAATTCAAGCCATCGAACTCGCATGTTCTCATAATAAGCCTTATTGCGCAGCTTCCATAATTCCGTAACTATTGCAAGATTTGCAACAAGCCACAGATCCTTTATCATCCTACTCCGTCCTTTTGCAACCTTGTAAGAGGCTACAAGATCTTCATTCGATTTGAGATTAAAAATATCAGCTTTCCAATTCCAAATCTTCTTAGAAATTTTGCAATGCCAAGTAATATGGCTGACATCTTCACAATCCTCCCTGCACAAGCGGCACATAGAAGGCATCTCCCTATCTGTCTTCTTTATGATATTATCATTAGTAGCGCAACATTGCTTATTAAATAACTTTCAGTACTGAACACTTAAAGTAGGATGCACAACACTTCTCGAGAATAGAGATGCAGTTTGTGAAATTTCTACAGGTGCCCTGATGACAGCCTTAGCCGACTTGACAGAGAACATGCCCTTGCTGTCCAAGTCCCAAATTTTGTAATCATCTCCACCACCAATAAGAGGCAAATTATCAACATCAATATTGCATCGTAACATCAATTCCTTAGTCTTTGGAGGAATAACCCAAGAGCCATCAACAATAATATCACTAACTTTGGCATTAAAATCATTAGGACCCTTTGTAGTGATGCCAAGTCTTTGCGCAATTGAAAAATCAGCACACCAATTATCAAAAAATAAGGAAGTATTAGCACCATTACCTATAATTGAGCGCGTATGCCTTTGCACAAAATTATGCACCAATCTGATTCTTGGAAAAACCGAAGAACCCAACTTATAATCGATCAAGTTGCCATTTATCTTGAAATACTTCGCCTTCAAGAATCTGTCCCAAGTCTTATCAGAGTCACGGATCGAAACCCACAACTTCATAGGCATGGCCATATTAACATCAATCAATTTCTTAAGTCCAAGCCCACCTTCACGCCTAGAACGACATAAATCATCATAAAGAACCGTAAAGTATTTACGCTTCTCAGCATCTCCAGACCACAAGAAATTTCGAATGGCCCTTTCAACTGACTTGATAGACGTGCATGGCCATTTATACACAACCATGGAATGAAGCAAATAACTAGAAATCACTGATTTAATCAAAACTAGACAAGAGCTTACCCTTTCAACCTGCCAATTTATCCATAATCTTCTCCATTACTTGTCGAACATGAATATGACGCGCAATACCAGGTTTCAATTGGATTCCCAAATATTTATCTGGGAATAACGCCCTTTCCATGCCCATAAAATTTGCAATAGCAACAGCACGAGAATGTCTGTCGCCACCATAATAGAACTTTCTTTTGGCATAACTAACGTATTGACCAGAAGAAAGTTGATACATACCAAGCATCTCCTTAAAATGCTGCACACTGTGAAGATTACCTTTACAGAAAATAAGAATATCATCCGCAAAGAGTAAATGAGTTGGCGCCATACCTTTCTTGCTCACCATATGGTGCATACTTTTCGCTGCAAACAACTTAGAGAGATTGCGGCTCAAGACATCTTCAATAAGAACAAAAATCAAAGGTGAAAGAGGATCAACTTGATACAGACCTCTAGTGATACTGAAAAAACCTTCAGGGCTACCATTAATCGAAAAAGAAATCCGAGCAGAGTTACAAATATTAAGCAGCCACAAACACCATGCATCAAAAAAACCATATTGACGAAAAACCTCAACAACAAATTCCCAACTAACCGTGTCAAAAGCTTGGGTTATATCCAGTTTGAGGCCAACATTACCATGCTTCCTTTCCACACTAATCTCATTGATCAGTTCCGACGCCAAAGCTATGTTTTCATGAATGTTTTTTCTCTTCATAAACGCCACTTGCTCCTCAGAAATCAATTTATTCAGCACTGTACCAAGTCTCGTAGCCATAATCTTTGTAATGATTTTGAAGAAGAAGTTGCTTAAACCAATTGGCCTATAGTCCTTAATAGCATCAGATTTATTATTTTTTGGGATTAGAACAATAAAACTAGAGTTAATGCCATTAGGAATTTTCCGCATCGCCCAACAGTTTGCAATAACATTAAAAAGATCTCTAGAAATAATGTTCCAACAGACTCTAAAGAAAGAACATGTAAATCCATCAGGGCCAGGTGAAGAATCTGCCCGCAGATCAAAAACAGCTTCCTTAACTTCATCCAAAGACGGAATAGCATCCATAAAAGCACTTTCAGCAGCTGAGATGCTTTCATGCTCATATTCATACGAAATACTTTAGTTTTGACAAGATATGGGACGGTCAAGTTCACGGACGTAAACACACACATCAATAACACTATTGCAATATATAAAACCATAAAGATTAATACTGCAAAAATCACCTTCCACACAAGTTTAGAATTTAAACCAATAAATCTAAAAACATGAAGATGAAAATGTTGGATATAGCTTTGTGTAATCACAATAATGACTATTCCAAACTCTAGTTATTCTTCTAATAAACACAAGAAAAATAGATGATTTACTAGACAATAAGACTTTTGAAGAATTCCTTATCGTCCCCGAACTCCTTGTCATCAACATCCATTGGGACATAAGGTTCATTAAGGTAGGAGTTTATATCAATAAACCTTCTTGGCTGATGTTGTCGAACCAGGGCCTTCTGAATCTCATAAGTCTTATACAAAAAAGCCTTTATTTGTTGATTCTCCTTTCGCATCTCCTTCAACTTTTCAAGAACACCAGAAACTTCTGAGAGTTTGAAGGAACGGCTCTTGGCTTCCTCACATTCCTTCTTTTTCTTTTCAAGGTAGGAGATAACAGAGATTTTTCTTTTTCCTTCATGATTGATGGCTTAACAATCACATTAACATCTTTTCTATCAGAAGACATCATACTTGAAGTATCCATAACGTATGGGTTTGTGAGAGGAAATCACAAATTGAACTCAACAAGTAGTCTTGAGATAAAAAGAGGTTTTGAGGAAGGAAAAAGGAATGTAGGGTTTTGAAACCTTTAAACAGGTTCGCACACGTCCTACTCACAACCCTATAAAGAGTGTAATTGTCGATAATAACCCTCCTTTGATAGACAGGAAGAACAAAAACTAAGAAAAGAAGAAAGAAAACTTTTCCTGAAGCCTGAGAGGTACAAAATCATTGTCTCTTTTGATCAGGCACATGAGACAAGGTTTCCAAATCAACACAATCAAGTTGCGTTGTGGTGAACAACAATTTGTCCACCATTTTCCTCTTGAGAGGAATCCACAGGCCTTTGTCTATCAAAACAATTCGACCATATTCTCTTATCTAATGGTTTTGGTTTATCCTTAACTAACTTCTTAGACGAAGATAACATCCTACATACCTCAACGATTTTCTGAGCAAGTTTAAGCTTTCTTGCTAAATGATTTGCTCTTCGTTGAAGTTTGCTGACGTGCCTCAATTGGTGTTTGTACTTGTAACACATTGAAAGTTCACGACCCTTTAGAGAACAATAAGAACACGTCAAACTAGGATAAAAATCAGGCTTCTGAGATGTGCATGCAGCTAGACACATGGTGGAACCTGAAACATTACAAACAAAGTTTCCAAGAAATAGGTCAATTTGTTCTTCGAGATTAGTTGGATTCTCTTCTGAAAGAATATCAAGATTGATGTATGTATTACTACAATTATCAAAATCAATATTTTCACCAAGAAGTGCAACACTTGATTTCTCGTATTCATCAGAATCATAGTTGTCAGACATTTCATCAAGAGTTGCCGCAAGACCTTTGTTCCCAGTGTTTTTTCTACAATTTGGACACTCGTTTGCAAAATGACCAAATCCTTTACACTTAAAGCACTGAGGCATATCCTCATCATCAGTCTCATATGTTTCCCTGTTTTTAGGAGGAATACGATTATGAGGTTTAACTGATGCCTTAGGCTTATCTCTGGAGAACCGTTTACTTCTCTTCAACAGAAGATCCCTAAACTGTCGTATGATCATCGAGACTGACTTATCAAGATCTTCATCGGATGAATCTGTCTCAGAGTGATCATCTTCAGAGATATACACTTTTTTACTCTTATAAAGTAATTTAGTGTCCTTGTGTGCTTTGAACGCAACGTCCCTGGTTTTGGATGAATGTTCGTGATCAAAGATCTTAAGCTTCCCAACCAGCGTATTTCTGGAAAGATTATCAAGGTTATTTCCCTCAACGATGGCATGCTTCTTAGAATCGTATCTAGATGGCATCGATCTGAGAATTTTCATCACAATGTCCTTTTCAGGAATCGTCTTACCCCATGCAAAGGATGCATTAACAATTTCAGACACTTAGTGATTAAATTCATCAAATGTTTCTTCATCTGCCATACGAAGGTTTTCCCAATCGGAATTAAGGTTTTGAAGCCTAGCTTCCTTTTCACTGGAGTTACCTTCGAATACGGTTTCTAAGATATCCCAAGCTTCTTGCGACTTAGTGCAATTAGTCACATGGTGCTGAAGATTTGGGGTAATGGCATGTATAATGGCATTCAAACCGTCGGAGTTTTGCTTTGCAGCATTTATCTCAGCAGGGGTGTATTCACCAATAGGTTTGGGAACATTTATATCTCCAACTGCCACAACGAGAGGATTATAGCCGTTAACAACATATACCCATGATTGAAAATCACGCGCTTGAAGAAAAGCTCGCATAACTATTTTCCACCATGAGTAATTTGATCCATCTAAGACTGGTGGTACGTTAATAGAGATAACACCTCTTCCTATAGAGTCAGATCGCTACAAACACAGACTTGTAAGGTCTTAAACGTGTTTT
Source organism: Papaver somniferum (assembly GCF_003573695.1). Classification (NCBI taxonomy): domain Eukaryota; kingdom Viridiplantae; phylum Streptophyta; class Magnoliopsida; order Ranunculales; family Papaveraceae; genus Papaver; species Papaver somniferum. The sequence goes on from NC_039366.1 coordinate 43,942,063, forward strand.
CCTGCTCTGATACCAATTGAAAAAACGGGGGTACAACAACCACACCCAACAATTCGATTAGCAATTTGTATGGACAAACTCCAATATACTTTCTAGAGAATCAACTAGACAGTTAGACTCAATCTAGATAAAAAGTATATCAAAGAGTTTATATCTCAATCTCTCGATTTGATCTTTACTCAAGCAAATAGAAATCTGCGAGTCTTTATCAAAGAGAGATAACTTGGATGGTACCAAAGACCAATATCCAAGTGTCAATCAATTTAAATCAACAACCCAAAGGTCGGATATTTTAATTGATTGAACAACACACAACCTGTTATATTTCAATTATATAACAAAATATAACGCGGAAAAGAAATAACACAAACACAAGAATTTTGTTAACGAGGAAACCGCAAATGCATAAAAACCCCGGGACCTAGTCCAGATTGAACACACACTGTATTAAGCCGCTACAGACACTAGCCTACTCCAAATTAACTTCGGTCTGGACTGTAGTTGAACCCCAATCAATCTCACACTGATCCGAGGTACAATTATGCTCCTACGCCTCTGATCCCAGCAGGATGTTACGTACTTGATTCCCTTAACTGATCTCACCCACAACTAAGAGTTGCTACGACCCAAAGTCGAAGACTTTAATAAACAAATCTGTATCACACAGAAAAGTCTACGGTAATAGATAAATCTGTCTCCCACGAATATACCTACGAATTTTGTTCCGTCTTTTGATAAATCAAGGTGAACAAGAACCAATCAATAAACCGGTCATATTTTCCCGAAGAACAACCTAGTATTATTGATCACCTCACAATAATCTTAATCGACGCAGCGAAAAAAGATATTGTGGAATCACAAAGGATGAGACGAAGTGTGTGTGATTACTTTTCTATCTTGTCTATCAGAGATATAAATCTCGAGCCAATTATTACAAACGTACTCGTAACGATAGAAGATGCAAGATCAGACCACACAACTACAAGAAAAATAGTATCCGTCTGGCTTCACAATACCAATGAAGTCTTTAAGTCGTTAACCTGGTTTAGAAGAAGAAACCAAAGGTTAAAGGAGAATCGACTCTAGCTATGCAACTAGTATCACACGTAAGGTGCGGGGATTAGGTTTCCCAGTTGCTAGAGTTCTCCCTTATATAGTTTTCAAATCAGGGTTTGTAATCAATGTTAGCTTGGTAACAAAGCATTCAATATTCACCGTTAGATGAAAACCTGATTAGATTCAAGCTAATATTTCTCAACTGTTAGATCGAAAACTTAGCTTGTTACACACAAATGAAATGTCCAATTTTGGGTTTACGAACCGTTCCCAAACATTAACATTTGTTGGTTCAACAATAGTTAACCAAATGGTTAGCCATATGATTACTTTCATATCAACCATATTCTTCTTCACCATAACTAGTTCAAATGACTCAAATGAACTAGTTAGAGAGTTGATCAATTGCTTAGATCTTATGTAACTACACAAGACACAATCGAAGCAAAAACGGTTTGATTCACTCGAATCGGTTCATGAACTTTATAGCTACGGTTTGAAAAAGCATTCCTTAGTTTAAATAAACATGAGTTCAAGAACAACCGGTTTTAGATATAACCTGCTCAAGTTCGCAGACTGGGTTCGCGGACTTAAGCTCATGGAAGGAGTTCACAAACTCCAGCAGAAATTCTCGGGTCGAGAACTTCCGCCAGTTCGCGGACTTAGTTCGCGGACTTGGCTCACGCCACTTCCATTTCTCTTGATCAACAAAGTTCGCAAACTTTGGTTCAAGGAATAAGGACTTATACATATACGTGTTTCCACAACAATTCTTATATCCTACCAATGGTTATGTAATTTAAACTCTTATTTCAATCATTGACATTCTCAGAGGACGGATATAGCCGTTATTCACAGACCATTTTTCGTTAGAACAATTTTCAAAGTGATTGAAACATAACATGACTTTCGTCACTAGGTAAAGATGAATTCGGCTAAAGCGAAAGCTTACCAACACATATTTCGAGAAATAGATGGGCGAGATAAACTCGGCACGAAATAGCAAATGTGCATAATGAAAGTCTATATATCAAAACGACTTTTGTCTCAAGAGTAGGAGATAGAATAGATAAACTTTTGAGTGACAGATAAGTTCAAGTCTTCACATACCTTTTAGTCGATGAAGATCCACCAGTTTATTGAGTAGTCCTTCGTCTTGTATGATGATTTCCATGGAGTTCTTGAGATCAACTACACTTTCTATCCTAGTCCGAAACCTTTAGCTATGTAGGCTAGAAATCAAGACTTATAGTTTTGATCACTAACATTGAAAAACATGCTTGAGATAGCAACGCATGCGAGTTCGACCGAGCAATGCTCTAACAATCTCCCCCCTTGTCAATTTTAGTGGCAAAACTATTAATACATATGGAATACAAAAAATAAATAAATCAACTTTTGTAGCTCCTATTCCACATGCCTAATCTTCAACATTACTCAAAATCTTCGTCACTTCCAAGTACTCCAATGATCCCAAAGGTTGTAAGTTTAGCATCATCGTTGTTGAAAATCCGTAGCTATAACAACAAGAAAACAATAGTTCTCAATCATTGTTATACAGTGTCATAGTATCATTACACAGTGTCAAAGTCCAATTGTATCACAACTTCAGCAACAATACTATGGTGATATGTATCACTCCCCCTTAGTCAATACTTCATCTCACATGGAAACCATATGTATTTGTAGTGTGAACTACATATTAATTCTACCCCTTTTTGTCAATAAAATTGGCAAAGGTACAAGAACGGGATCGTAATGAAATTTCCGAAAGAGACATTTCTTGACCAAAAGAAAGCAAAAATATCAACTTGTTCTTTAGATGCAATCATAAAGCCGAAGCTAAATGCATTCATCAAGGAGTTTATAAAGATACAAGATAACCCCTATAATATTCCACAGCCACACTCCCCACAAAGATATGGCAATCAAGTGCAAGTTCAAAAGAACTCTCCCCCATTAAATGTCATTCCCAAAAGAACAACAAGAGCGACCTTAATTTCTAAAGAAAAGAAGGATATCTTTGGACATAACAAATCACATACAAGTATGAATTTGAATCCAAAAAGTTCAATTAAATTAACCACAAGAGAAGCCATGATTAGTTTAATCGACAAATGCTCGAACATAAGTGAACTTATGGAGGCTTAAAAAATACAATTAGATTAATCACAAGAGAACCCATAACTAATCTAATTTAAATACACAACCAAATTAATCACAAAAGTAATCAATTTAATTGGTCATGCTCGACATAAGAAAACTTACGGAGCAACAACTAAATAACCAATCAAGATGATTAACTTAGTTGAAAATGCTCGACATAAAGTACCTTACGAAACAACAATGTAGCTAATCAAAAATAATCAACTTGGTTGTTTAATGCTCAACATAAGACACTTTACGGAGCCTCGCAGTAATACATAAAATATGGATCAGGGAAGATCAATTACTGCGGAATACACAAGGATTCATTCTATTTTCCATCACTATTTGCACAATGACATACAATAGACATAATCCTTGCAAACAAAAGATTTTTACCTATCTTCCATCAAATATTGTCAATATAGGCTTAAATTTTGTATTTGTCAAAAGTTCATTCATTTCTTTATCAATACATGCGAAAGACTTTAGTTTTGACAAGATATGGGACGGTCAAGTTCACGGACGTAAACACACATATCCCATAAAAATATTGCAATATATAAAACCATAAAGATTAATACTTCAAAAATCATCTTCCACACAAGTTTATAATTTAAACCAATAAATCTAAAAACATGAAGTTGAAAACGTTGGACATAGCTTTGTGTAATCACAATAATGGCTATTCCAAACTCTAGTTATTCTTCTAATAAACACAAGAAAAATAGAAGATTTACTAGACAATAAGACTTTTGAAGAAATCTTTATCGTCCCCGAACTCCTTGTCATCAACATCTATTGGGACATAAGGTTCATTAAGGTAGGAGTTTATATCAATAAACCTTCTCGGCTGATGTTGTCGAACCAGGGCCTTCTGAATCTCATGAGTCTTATACAAAAAAGCCTTTATTTGTTGAATCTCCTTTTGCATCTCCTTCAACTCTTCAAGAACACCATAAACTTCTGAGAGTTTGAAGGAACGGCTCTTGGCTTCCTCACATTCTTTCTTTTTCTTTTAAAGATAGGAGATAACGGAGATTTTTCTTTTTCCTTCATGATTGATGGCTTAACAATCACATTAACATCTTTTCTATCAGAAGACATCATGCTTGGAGTATCCATAACGTATGGGTTTGTGAGAGGAAATCACAAATTGAACTCAACAAGTAGTCTTGAGATAAAAAGAGGTTTCGAGGAAGGA